>NC_073636.1:77030000-77332500 GCF_029407905.1 Bubalus kerabau
GGGAAGAATACGGTGGGTCAGAGTGGACCCTGGTGCCCCAGGGTCTCACCAATCCCGGCTTGATGACTGATCGGCTGTCAGAAAGTCACAATCCTCTCAGCGACTTAGTTTCCTCTTCTTTAACATGATGACAATCAGAGGACCTACCTCCCGGGAGTTTTGTGTGAATTAAATGTTATTATGCACAAGGATTTAGAAGAGTGCTTGGCCCATGAACTGCTACTTAAGTGTTAGCTGTCATCTCAAGTCTAGACTAAGCTCTCTCTTAACTACTAGCTGGTCAGAAATGTTGATATTCTTTTGCAGGGCAAGGCTTTTGGTCTCTTTCTGAGGGGTGGAAGTCTAAGAACAGATTGGATGGAGTTGGGCATGATTCTCTGTCTGGCTAACTCCAGAGACCAGACTCTGCCCCCTTGAGGCAGGTCCAAACAGATAAATCAAACAAATCCGGGGAAAGGAAGAGGGAAATGTTATTTCCAAATCCAAAGGATCTTCAAGTGTCCGGGTGTGTGAGTGCACACCAGCTAGGTCCTCAGGATGGCAGTTCAAGGGAAGAGTTGGGCAGGGGACACACACATGCCTGTGTGTATGCACGCGCGCACACATACACACAGCCACAGGGTCCTTCTCCAGGCTGAGGCTTTCTACAATCAAATCATCATTCAACCTTCAAGTTTGAAAACTTAACATATAATTAAGGTTTCAGAAAATGCCTTAAACTCAAATTTTAAAAACCCAATAAATATACACAAAGCCCAAAGCCACACTGCCTCTCATCCACTGTAGCCATGCCAACATCATGCATTTATGTCCATAAACTTGGCCCAAGGAAGATCCTTCACATGCAAATATCCAACAGCCATCAGCCAAGCCCGCCATCCCCCATCGAGCTGCTAATGAGGGCACTAAATTACACACCTGGACAGACTGTTGTGATGAGCTCTAGCTTCCACACATGGACAAGCAAACCTGGGAGAACCTCTCTCACCAGGTAAGTGATCTTTAGTCTCCTCCCCACCCTCTTTCTATATGGAATGAATGGTTTCAATTTAATTAAAACCCTCCAGTGGCTCTGTAATGGGGAGTGGAGATGCAGCAAGAAATCCCCTTCGCTATTAAACTGCAAGAAGAGAGCAACTCTTCCTGCTCTGGGGAGAGGCACAGGCTGTCCTCCAGGGAAAGCCCATCCCTGCTTCTCTGGCCCCAGAGAACCAGCTTGAGAGCATCCTTCCTTCTCTGCTGCAAAGACAGTGAGGGCAGCCCTGTAGGAGAGAAGCAGGGGACAGATGGAGGGGTGCGCAGGCGGGCGCCCCAACATGCACAGATGTGTAAATACCAAGATTCAAACGTAAGCTGAATGTAATGACTTGGTTAATTAAATATTGACTTTTAACTCAAAAAGTGATTAAAACAAGCTGCAGGAAAGGCTGCCCAGAGAGGAGAGGGGGCAGGGAATATTCAGAACTCTCAGGAAGGTGGAGGAGAAAAGGGGTTGCCAAAATGGGCTGTCCTACTGTGTGCAGGCAGAGTGGTCTTCAGTCTCTAGACAAGAAGTTGCAGACAGAGGTCATTGGGCAAAATCAGGATCTGCGTGTGTCTCCTTCCCCTCCTTAGACTGCATCTCTTTCCCCAGCTGCCCTCCAAGTGAACTAAGAGCTTCCACTGCTCAGAAACCAGGTTTTCTGTTCATCGCTTCTCTCTGGAACATAACGGTGGTGCCAGGCACCAGGAGGTGCTTCACAAACGCTTGTAGAACGAATGAATGAACTACTATAATGTTTTTTTTTTTTTTAAAAAGTACACTCCTAGAAATCGCTGCAGCTTCACTGTCACACTTCCGAAATCCTCGGGCGCCCGGGGCCTCTGTCTACAAGGAGATGAGAACTGGTTCTGACCCAGCCTGGGAGGAAGTTTGTCTTTATAATCCTATTTGCCCTTTCGGTATCTGCAAGTTCCCACTCTGAAGATCCGGTCCACCGCTTTCCCGTGTCCTGCCCGGACAAGCCCCACGTGGTCTGGCTACTAGCCGCTCCGCTGGGTCTAAACTCAAAAAGGTCCAGGAGGCCATCCCCCTGCGCCCGGCGAGTCCAGGAGCGCGGCCCCCGAGGCCTCCACGGCTCCGCGAGGCGTGTCGGCTGGTCAGGGGCACGGTGGGAAGTCCTTGCCCGCTCGCCCAGCCCGCCAGCGGGGTCAAACCGGTCATCCTCCCGCGGCCCGCCGGCGCCACCCCGTTGCCCGCCGGGTCCCACCTCCGCGCTCCGCGCTGGGGCCGACGAAGGGCGGTCGGGACCGGCCTCGGGTTCACCTGGGCGGCGCTCGCGGCCGCACTGGCTCCGGGGCCGGCGAGGGCCGCCGGGAGCCCCCGCCTTGCCCACCTGGCCCCCGCGCCCCACTCACCAGCGCGCACGGCCCCGGCAGCCTCACCCGGCGCGGGGTGCCGCCGCCTCTGCCGCAGCCCGGCCGGGCAGCAGGGCGCAGGGGACTCCGCGCCGCTGCTGCCGCCGCCGCATCTCCGGCGAGTGCCGCCTCTCCTCCTCCCCTCCTCCGCCTCCTCCCGCCTCTCCGCCCTCGGCCCCCGCCCCGGCGCGCCGCCCTCGCCGAAGTCCGGGTCCGCGCCCCACCCGGGCCGCTCTCGCATCGCCCTGGTCCGGCCCCGCCGCGCCACCCGAGCCAGCCCCCGGGCACCGCTCGGCCCGCCCCCCCACCTGCACCCCCAGCCTCCGCGCGGGGCGGGGAGCGGCGGGCCGGCCGCCGCGGGGACCCCGCCGCGGCGCCCTCCCGGCGCCCCACCGCGCGCGAGCGCTTTACCTCCGGCTGGAAGGACAGGCGGCCCGGCTGGCCTGGGCTCTGCTGCGCCGAAGTCCGGCCCTGGCCCCGAAGTCCGGCCCCGGACGGGGCAGTGGCGGAGAGCGGGGGTCGGAGCGGCACTCCGCCTCCCGATGCCTCGGGACCCCGCTGGCCGCGCTCCCGGCGCCGAGCGCGCACCCTCGCCGGGACACAGACGCACACTCACCCGGCACACACTCGCTCCCGCTCGCCCTCGGTGGAGAGTTGAAACAGCTGTGGGATTCGCCCGGGAGCTGGAAATGAGGGAGGGACGCGAGCCCGAGCCGTGCTTGCGCGGGGGTGTGTGTGTTAACACACACACGCACGAGGAGGGTATCCCTAATAAATCAAATATCGCAATAAAGTCAGGAGGGCCATCGATCAGGTCCACTTCACTGGAAACGAAGAGAAAGAATCCTCGCCTCCTTTCCGCTTTCTTTTTCTCCTCCCTCGGAGCTCGAAGGAGCCAGGTGTTCCACGGGGCTTGCGACAGCCCCGGCCGGGCGCTCCTCTCGTAATGACACGTTAATAAATGTTTTCTTTTATCTGCTTTCACAAGGGCTCGCCCTGGTCTGCAAACACCCGACCGCCTTCCCTGAAAGCCCCGCGGTCGCCTCTAACCACACACGTTAGCCTTCGGAGACGCGGGCTGGAGCCGGGGCCGGCGGCTAGATCGCAGGGTGAACTGCCCACGCGCCCCGGGAGCTCCTCGAGACGTTAACTTGAGCTCACGTGAAAATAGCTGCCAGTTGCCCAGAAATGGTCCAGGAATAGGAAAGAAAGGAGAAGGTGGCCTCCTCTGATAGGGGAGGAATTCGACTCAAGGTGGTGCTGTCTACCGCGCTTTCCCCCGTCCCCAGCCTCGCAGAAGAGGACAGGGATGATAGGGGTGGGCAAAGGGCCGCCAGAGAAGCAACTAGTAGCTGCAGAAAGCACAGCTGAGTTGCTAAGAGAAAAAAAGCCTCAGCTGTAGATCAGTATACTTGCCGGCGGTGGTGAACTGATGTAAACCGAGTAGCCCTCTTACAAGGGAAGTATTATTAGACCCATATTACAGATGTGCAGACCGAGTCACAGAGAGGTTAAGTAACAGGCCCAAGGTCACACAGGTGTAGGTAGTGGACTCAGGATTTGAACCCAAGACATTTGGCTCCAGAGTTATGTTTTTAAATCACAGGGCATTGTTACTTTTCAACACAGCTTCTCCTTTCTCTGTTGCAGTCTTTCATGCCAGCTGGGGTTGTCATATTTAGTGACTAAACATATATGGAAGGTCCATGAGGATGTACCTATACAAAAAAATTCTTCATTGTTTAGCCGAAATTCGAATTGAGCATCCTGACCTGATTGGGGCTGAAGACTCCTCTCACCATAATCTCTCTTAGCTACCCCTAGATCAACTGACAGTCCAAGTAAATCAGAAAAACCTGGCACTTTGCTTTTCCAAATAAGATTCTGGTGCCCACCTTTTGGGACCACTGAAGTTGCTCATCTTCTGCCCTCTTTTTGCTTTGGATCAAAATGTGAGGCTTACCTGTTCACTAGCACTGACGAAAACTAGTGAGGACGCCCCACCCTTTTGGCCTCGTCTTTGCAAAAGGGATACATTTGCTGCAGAGTGCCTATTGCTATGATATCTGGGAGAATCATAAAGCATAAAGCTGGCTATGTATGTAGTTTAACATTTTCTGTTAGCCGCATTGAAAAAAGAAACAGGTGAAATTAATTTTAATAATATAGTTTTTTTTAACTTAGTATATCTAAAATGGGAGAAGGCAATGGCAACCCACTCCAGTACTCTTGCCTGGAAAACTCCACGGATGGAGGAGCCTGGTAGGCTGCAGTCCATGGGGTCGCTAAGAGTTGGACACGACTGAGCGACTTCACTTTCACTTTTCACTTTCATGCATTGGAGGAGGAAATGGCAACCCACTCCAGTGTTCTTGCCTGGAGAATCCCATGGACAGAGGAGCCTGGTGGGCTGCCGTCTATGGGGTCGCACAGAGTCGGACACGACTGAAGCGACTTAGCAGCAGCAGCAGCATATCTAAAATAGTATCAATTCAACGTGTAATCAATATGCAAATTATTAATGAGATATCTTACATTCTTGTCTTATTAAGTCTGGGGAATCTGGTGTGTGTTTTACACCTACAGCAACTCTCAGTTGGGACCAGCCCCGTGGGGCCAGGGGAGCCCATACTGCACAGGGCAGTTCTATGGCTCACGCCCGAGTGTTTACAGCAGGTTATCTCATGTAATCCTCTTCATCTTTCAAGAAAACTGATGCTCAGAAAGGTCAAGGGTCACAAAGTTGACAAATGGGATTCTGACCCACTCAAGGCGGTGCCTGACTTTGGGATACGTGTTCGCTATGGTAGCAGTTTTCTCACTGGGACCTCAGAGCCCCATGGGGGTGTCTCGGGGGCGAGGGGTGGAGGAGAGAGGTGAGATCTGCCTTTTGCTTGCTTTTTGTGTTGGGTTCTGGGGAGCATTTCAGAGGTCAAGGGGAATCCCATCCCCCAAAAGTTCAAAACCACATTGCCTTCCTTGAGGCCTCACGTTTACGAACATGGTTCTCCCGTCCCTAAGTGGGCTGTGCCACAGTCTCCTGGATCCTTGTCCACTCATCAGGGAACCCCAGCAGTGGAGGGGCAGCTCACGATTGCCTACATGGGGCTGTAGGCAGGGCTGAGATGGTGTCATTTGATTATCTGTTTTGGATAGTTCTTCTTTCAGCTGTTGCTGTTCAAAGACCAAACATGATGTCCGTGGCTCGCCTCTTATCCATTTTGAGGAAGAAGGGGATGGATCTTGTGTGTGAGTGCCTCTTTGTGCGTGTTTACACATGCCTCTGTGTCTGTGTGTGCAATCAAGCATGTGTCTACTGCAGGCAGATGCTGTGGATCCAGCTTCAGGTCAGGACTTAACTCACCAGCTCAGACACTCATGGGGCCCGAGGGTCTGCAAAGTGCCCTCTGGCCACGTTCTTTTCCCGGTAATTCTCAGCAAACCCATGGTCGTCTGGGTCCGAGGCCTTGGCCTAAGTTTTCCAGGTTCCCTGCAGGCAGGTGGGGACTCCTGGCCTCATATGGGAGCGCAGGGTCCTCCTGGGAAACACGAGGGGCCTCAGGGGTTCAGATGCCCCCTAGCCTGGGAAGTCGCTCAGCCACTGCTGGGCGGGGACCTGGGTGGGGGCTCAGGATAATTCTCAGAACCTCCCACCTCCAGATTCTGTGGCCTTTCCTGTGTCCAACCCAACCATCCTGTGTCCCTCCTTACCCTGACGTCATCTCTCACTGTGATTGCCTTGGTCCTGGCTGGAAAATCGGGCTTTTCAGACTCCTCACACCACTCCCTCGAGTTGGTTTAACCTCGAGGGGACCTTTCTCTCGACACCCACAAGCCTCCTTTCTTCCTCTGGCGGCTTCTTTGGCAGCCCTCTCTGCAGAATGCCCATCTTGTTCTATCTACCTGGCTTGGCCAGAAGGCCCTTCCATTTCCTTGGGATTCCTATGTAACAACAACAACAACAAAAATCATCCCTGCTGAGTGATTATCTCCATCAAGAGGCTGAAACTCGGTCTGATTGTCTCAGCACCGCTGGCTGCATTTGGATTGGAGTAGATGGGATTTTATGAGGGTTGTAAAAGTCAGGCTTTTAACATGTCTCGAACAAATTGGCCTGTGAAGGAGAAGAGTAGAAATAGGGCTCCAGAGGGGAAGCCTGGGAATGTGAGCGAGCCTCAGAAGTGAAGCACAGGTGGCTTCAATAACCCACAGGAGTTTGTCTGTAACCTTGCTGCTACAAAGCCGAAGAGGCTGCAGAGTCACCCCCAGGGGGCTGGGAATGGAACCTCTCAGCTCCTCAGTGGGGACCATTTTGCACCGGTTTTAAAATACAAATCCCAGCACCATCCCTAACATTGTGAATTTGCGGTTGGTTCTGCTGAGTTTTCACTGAGACTCAAGCTGTCTTGTCTGTAGAACTGCCATTGCGTTAGAGGAACACTGTTTACATTTCTTGAGATATTGTGATAATGAAAAACAGCACCATAAACCCCCATTAAATCTAAAGAACATTAATTGTATTTCACGCTGCCTCCCTGGGCTGGCACGCTGACATAGACATGCTTTACTTCAGCAAAACAGGGCTCATCTTTGCAGCGCGGTACCCATTTCCCTCCTTAATTACGCGTAATTGTATAGTCTAATTTATTCTAACGCCTGACGCCTAAAAGTGCACATTCATGAATCAAGGGTTAGATTGGGAGGTAGGAGAATTATAAACGGGTATAATTGCAGTCTCCTGGGGGCTGCTTATGAGTGATCTCAAAGAGCAACGATGTTTATTCAGAATTCTTGCTAACGAAAGACAGGCTGCCTCCAGTTAAGAACGTGGATAACAGTGACGATTTGTCTCGTGGCCTAACAATACACCAATAGTTCTCTCTTGAATAAGAGGGCAAGAAAGATTAAATATGTGAATTTCATGTAATATGTGATGGGCTGAAACAGACACACAAGCAGCGTTAGTCCTTGTGTAATTGAGAATTAGTGCCGGTACTGCCGCTCCCACCCCGGGGACCACAGCTGCAGATCTCCGAGGGCAAGGCAGAGCTTGGGGGTCTCTGGTGGGCTATCTTTTTTATAGAGACAAGCAGGGTCCATTGGACCATAAGTTCAATTCAGTTTAACCTCACTCTGGGACAGCACTCCTCATTTTACAGTTGCCTTCCAGAAAAATCACTTTGGAACTTTCACTGTAATGAATCAATTAATTTATCAGTTATGATTAATGTTGGAGGTTGGTTTAGGAGAAGTGGAATAATGACTCAGCACTGCTCCAGGGCTAAAGTTCTAACTGACCTGGACTCTGTCCCCACTGGCTGGTGACTCCTTAGCTGATCACCTCGGGTCTCAGTTTCCTCATTTTTAAGAATTGAGGATAATATTGAGGACATCACAGGTTTTCATGCAGTCTAAGTGAGATTAATGAAGGTACGGTAAATGCACACACGGTGCCTGGCTGGGAACGGTCACTGAATCAGAATCAGAAACGTGCTCCCGTGGGCCTCTAGAGAGACTCCTCCATCATCTGTAAAACCTGATGGTGGACATCCAAGGCAATTGCTTTGATGCCAGGGCAAACCAGATCATGCTACTCCGAGGCTTACAATCCCTTCTGCTTAGGTGAAAATCCAAATTCCTAAGCACAAGATCTACATGGTGCTTATCCTGGCTGCCTCCCCACATCTTTCTGTTCTCGTAATTCTCTTATCATGAAAATTTCAAACCCCAAATGGAAAGACTAGCACAGCGAATATGCTATACCTGAAATCAACAGTTGTTAATATTTTGTCCTGATATGTTGCTGGACCATTTGAAAGGAAGTTGAGGACCTCAAGAAAAACTATGACAAACCTAGACAAGATATTAAAAAGGAGAGGCATTACTTTGCCAATAAAGGTCCATCTAGTCAAAGCTATGGTTTTTCCAGTATTCATGTATGGATGTGAGAGTTGGACCATAAAGAAAGCTGAGCACTGGAGAATTGATTCTTTTGAACTGTGGTGTTGGAGAAGACTCTTGAGAGTCCCTTGGACTGCAAGGAGATCAAACCAGTCAATCCTAAAGGAAATCAGTTCTGAATATTTATTGGAAGGACTGATGCTGTAGCTCCAATATTTTGGCTACCTGATGTGAAGAACTGACTAATTGGAAAAGACCCTGATGCTGGGAAAGATTGAAGGCAGGAGGAGCAGGGGATGACAGAGAATGAGATGGTTGGATGGCATCACTGACTCGATGGAAATGAGTTTGAGCAGGCTCCCAG
Source organism: Bubalus kerabau (assembly GCF_029407905.1). Taxonomy (NCBI): domain Eukaryota; kingdom Metazoa; phylum Chordata; class Mammalia; order Artiodactyla; family Bovidae; genus Bubalus; species Bubalus kerabau. The sequence goes on from NC_073636.1 coordinate 77,038,663, forward strand.
GAGTTGGTGATGGACAGGGAAGCCTGGCATGCTGCAGTCCATGGGGTCACAAAGAGTCAGACACAACTGAATGACCGAATTGAACTGAACTGGGGACCTCATGGCCCATCACCACTCAGGACCTGAGTGGGCACGTCCTAAGGATACACTCGTCTCTCAGATGACCTCCCCCTATTGTCACACCTAAGAGAACGGACAGTAATTCCATAATCACTGCCCCACTTGCTTACGTTAAGAACCCCAGGCGTTTCTCTCGCTTTGTTCTTCAAGTCTTTGCCTGCCTCAGGGTCTTTGCACTTACTGGGCCTTCTTCATGGAATGCTCTTTCCCTAGATTTTGCTCTGTGAATTCCTTGTCATCATCTGATCTCAGCTCAAAGGTCCCCTGCCTGAGAGTTCTCTCCTGTTTTACCTAGAGGTGTTCCCCGATCTCCCTCCCTGTCTTCCCTCCCCATTTAATTGTCTTCCTGTTACATGTCGCTGTATGAAATTCTGTGTTTTGTGTCTGTGTACTTGTTTTGAGGTCTATTCCTCCTCCCCACCTCCAACTCACAGTAGCTTCAGGAGAGCAGGGTCTGTCCAGAGAAGCGTGAGCCCAGCGACCTAGGCTCTAACTCCGTAGGCTCCCCACCTCCACCAGCTCCCTTCAAGTAGACAGACTCTGTTATGAATTGTACCTTATCACTGGCTTGTACCTTTTTAGAAAAGGATAGTCCGTGCTAGATGTCTGATATGCAGGGGCACATAGGTAAATACATGTTTTTCAGCTAAGGTTGCAATAGCAGATGAGTTAGGAAATCAGGAAAAGACATGAGTATTAAAAAAAAAAAAACAACTTTCCGAAGGTATAATTCAGACACCTTAAGATTCATTCATTTTGAGTGTACCACTGAAACGTTTTTAAATTTCCAGGGTTGTGCAACTGTTACCATAATCCAGTTCTAGAACTTTCTCATCACCTCTCATAACAAGATCCCTCATGGGCAGGGGTCATTTTAAAGCTCTCCAGGTGATTCTAACCCATGGCTGGGCAGAGGGGTGTGGCAGGGGGCGCCTTGGGAAACAGAGGAGAGAGCCATAAAGTGGCCCAGAGGGCTCTGAGGTTCCTGGTTGATGATGAAATAAATGAACCTACTTTTAATTTGAAAGGGTGCAAATGCATAGGGGTGTGTAGGACTGAATCACTCTGCTGCACACCTGGGACTAACACAGCATTTTAAGTCGGCTATACTCCAATATAAAATAAAAATTAAGAAAGAATGTAAATGAACACACACAGAAGTTTTGGTTGTGGGAGGATGAGGTGGGTGGTGAGAGGGATGGAGGTCAGGCTGCTGAGACGGCTTGGCCGAAGCCCAGACCTTGGTCTATCAAGGTCCATCTGGGCTGCCCAGTGCTGGCAGTGGGGTGGGTGGTGGGCGACATTCCACGGTTCCTCCTGGAGGGAGAGGCCTGTGTCTGCTCCCCAGTCCACGCATCCTGCCTCCCCTGTAAATTTGGAGGGGAGAGTGGCGGCTGGGAACTGGGGTGGGTGTGGGGAGCCAGGCCCACAGAGGGGTCACTGTTGCCAGAGGGGCGAAGCACCATCCCCAAGGACATACAGAGGAGAGGAATGGCTCAGGGGCCCTGCTCTTTCCAGCTCAGGACAGCTCCCTGAGCCTGGGAGGACTCTGCAGAGCGGCTGGGCCAGAGCTCTGCCTTGCTTGGTGTCCGGGGACCCCCAAAGTGTCCCCTTACCTTCCTCCCAGCAGGGCCTTGCGCCCTGGCTCTGCCCCGAGAGGAGCCTCTTGGCTGTCACAGCGCCGTTCCCCGGCCCTCAGCTTTATTGCCGTCCTGAGCGCGATCTCAGCGACTCATCTTTTTATGCCGGCGACTCATCCCTTTATGCCAATATCTGGTCGGTCGTCTGAGTCTCTGACAGGCACTCGTGGCCGCCCAGGCTGGGCTGCGGACCAAGACTGCAGGCAGAGCCCGCAGTCCAGAGCTGCGTTCATCCTGTCCTCTTCACCTTGGAGAGGGCGACTCAGGAGCCCTAGGCCTGCCATTTAGAGAACACTTGTTGCATGTGGGCTGGGCTGCAAACAATAGATCTACTCAGCTAGTTAAAGCGAGAAAGGGATTTGTTAAAGGATATCAAGTGTTTTCCAAATCCTTGTGTAGTTTGGGCGGAGTGTCGGAACGCAGGCTCCAAGCTAGGCAGCAGGAGAAGACTTGGTGGGGACGTGCGGGCTGCTCTGGGAACGCACCAAGGCTGCTGTGTCTGTCCTGATGAAACTGGGCCTGGACATGGAGGTCCGACGGCTGCTGAGCCCCCGAAAGGGCCCACAGCCTTGCCAGAGTATTTTCTGTAGATGTTCAAATCCCTTGGGCACAGTGGCCACCACACAAAGCTGCCTTCTGAATTTTTGTCTCTCACTGATGTATCTGATTGGTGGGAAGGGGGCTGTGTGACTGTATCCCAACTGCAAAGAGGTGCAGGAACTGGAGTTTCTGGAATTGGCCTGGGAAGACAGGATCCATGTGTGTGTGTGTGTGTGTGTGTGTGTGCTCAGTCACTCAGTTGTATCCAACTCTTTGTGACCCCATGGACTGTAGCCCACCAGGCTCCTCTGTCCATGGGATTATCCTGGCCAGAATACTGGAGTGGGTTGCCATTTCTGCCTCTAGGGGATCTTCCTGACCCAGGGATCAACCCGCATCTCCTGCAGCTCTTGCATTGGCAGGTGGATTGTTTACCACCGAGCCACCTGGGAAGCCCATTCCTTTGTGGGATATTAGGAAAATGGAGAGAGGAGGAATTGAGCGGCCATAAAAGACAAATGATGCTGTGAAAGTGCTGCACTCAATATGCCAGCAAATTTGGAAAACTCAGCAGTGGCCACAAGACTGGAAAAGGTCAGTTTTCATTCCAATACCAAAGAAAGGCAATGCCAAAGAATGCTCAAACTACTGCACAATTGCACTCATCTCACACTCTAGTGTGAGATTCTCAAAATTCTCCAAGCCAGGCTTCAGCAATACGTGAACCGTGAACTTCCAGATGTTCAAGCTGGTTTTAGAAAAGGCAGAGGAACCAGAGACCAAATTGCCAACATCCGCTGCATCATTGAAGAAGCAAGAGAGTTCCAGAAAAACATCTACTTCTGCTTTATTGACTATGCCAAAGCCTTTGACTGTGTGGATCACAGTAAACTGTGGAAAATTCTTCAAGAGATGGGAATACCAGACCACCTGACCTGCCTCTTGAGAAATCTGTATGCAGGTCAGGAAGCAACAGTTCGAACTGGACGTGGAACAACAGACTAGTTCCAAATAGGAAAAGGAGTACGTCAAGGCTGTATATTGTCACCCTGCTTATTTAACTTATATGCAGAGAACATTGTGAGAAATGCTGGACTGGAAGAAGCACAAGCTGGAATCAAGATTGCCGGGAGAAATATCAATAACCTCAGATATGCAGATGACACCACCCTTATGGCAGAAAGGGAAGAGGAACTCAAAAGCCTCTTGATGAAAGTGAAAGAGGAGGGTGAAAAAGTTGGCTTAAAGCTCAACATTCAGAAAACTAAGATCATGGCATCTGGTCCCATCACTTCATGGTAAATAGATGGGGAAACGGTGGAAACAGTGTCAGACTTTATTTTTCTGGGCTCCAAAATCACCGCAGATGGTGACTGCAGCCATGAAATTAAAAGATGCTTACTCCTTGGAAGAAAAGTTATGACCAACCTAGACAGTATATTGAAAGCAGAGACATTACTTTGCCAACAAAGGTCCGTCTAGTCAAGGCTATGGTTTTTCCAGTGGTCGTGTATGGATGTGAGAGCTAGACATAAAAAAGGTTGCTGCTAAGCTGCTAAGTCACTTCAGTCATGTCCGACTCTGTGCAAACCTATAGATGGCAGCCCACCAGGCTTCCCCATCCCTGGGATTCTCCAGGCAAGAACACTGGAGTGGGGTGCCATTGCCTTCTCTGAAAGAAGGCTGAGTGCTGAAGAATTGATGCTTTTGAACTGTGGTGTTGGAGAAGACTCTTGAGAGTCCCTTGGACTGCAAGGAGATCCAACCAGTCCATTCTGAAGGAGATCAGCCCTGGGATTTCTTTGGAGGGAATGATGCTAAAGCTGAAGCTCCAGAACTTTGGCCACCTCATGCAAAGAGTTGACTCATTGGAAAAGACTCTGATGCTGGGAGGGATTGGGGGCAGGAGGAGGAGGGGACGACAGAGGATGAGATGGCTGGATGGTATCACTGACTCGATGGATGTGAGTCTGAGTGTGGGAGTTGGTGATGGACAGGGAGGCCTGGCGTGCTGTGATTCATGGGGTCGCAAAGAGTTGGACACAACTGAGCGACTGAACTGAACTGAACTAAAAGACACATACCTCCCCCACCTGTAGCATGCCAGCAGGTGGGCTGAGCACTCAATGTCTCTCATTTAATCATCCTCCTTAAAGTTAGGGGACCGAGGATCTGAGAAGAGAAGTGACTTCTCCAAGGTCCCAGGGAGCTCAGACTCCAGAATTTTCACCAAACTTTCAAAGGGGGGATTAGATGGGGAATCTGGATGCCTTGGGGCCTCAACCAACAAATTAACCAATTTCATGTGGCTAATGCAGTCACAGGAGTGGCTCTGTGTCTTTGCTTACTGAGTCTTCTGATTGAAGCAAAAAAACCACTTCCATTTTATCCATTCATGAACAGCTAGATCATGGATGCCTGAGGTCAGGAGACTTGGGCTCTGATTCTGATTTCCTGTTGCATGACCTTGAGCCTCTGTTTGTTCATCTGTTAAATGGGTACCCAAATCTCATACCACCTCCCCTGCCTGGCCCCCCACCCCCGCCACTTCACTCCATGCCTATCATTCAAATGTTCAAATGGGAATGTGAGCTGAAATGAAAGGGTAAACTCTACACAGGACAGTTCTCTTTGATCTTGCTTCCCATCAGGAACCTGTGGATAAGGAATCAGTGTGGCCTGGGTACAGTGGCATTCACTTGGACTCATAAGGAATCATAAGCTGATATTGCCTGTTTAGACAGGAAGCATTGAGGGCTTGGTTCTTTGTCTCAAACAGGGACCACGCACCTGTGAGCCATTAACTGACACTATTTGGGACTGAAGTCCACAGGCTGTCTGCCTCAGCCTGGATGTTGAGAGGGAAGCCAGGTGAGCTGTTTTGGGGGAAGCTGTATAGCTAACCTGGTGGGGCCGGGGCTGGCCCTGTGCCTTAGAACTGCGGTGACAGGAAGGTGTTTGGATCAGGGTTGTCCCAGCACACAGCCTCCTTGCATGGCTTTGGTGAGACGCTCATTTATTCATTCAGTTAACAAATCTGTTTAAAGTTGCTACACTCAGTAGCTAAGCCTCAAACCACAGCACCCCAAAGATGACTTTCATCACTCCAGCTCCCAGAGGCTTCAAGTCCAGTAGGTGTCTTTTTCAGACACCATACCAGATTCAACAGAGAGTTTGTGGCAGAACATTTTAGTTCTTTCCTGCATCTGCTTCTTTTTTTCCCTTGCAAGTAGAGACTTGATTTTTTTGTGTGTGTGTGTGGTGGCAATCAATATGCTCCACTCAAGGGCTGGCTGAGGATTGTAAGCTGGGGCTTCTCAAAGGGTAGTTCCTGGACCTGCAACATCAGTATCAGCAAAACTTGTTAGAAATGCAAATTCTTGGGCTCCACCCCAGACTCACTGAATCCAAAGCTCTGGAGGCAGGGCCAGCAGTCTGGTATAACATCCACCTCCCACACCCTGGGCTTCCCTGATGGCGCAGGGCTTCCCCGATGGCTCAGCAGGTAAAGAATCCACCTGCAAAGCAGGAGACAGAGGAGACATGGGTTTGATCCCTGGGCCCTGGAAGAGGAAATGGCAACTCACTTCAGTATTCTTGCCTGGAAAATCCCATGGACGGAGGAGCCTGGCGGGCTACAGTCCATTGAGTCACAAAGAGTCAGACACGACTGAGCAACTTAGCAACAACAACCCCACGCCCCAAGTACCAATCATATGTGTGGCACATGGTCAGTTCTAGCCTGTGAGATGTAAGGAGGTATCTGCTGGGGGCTTTGAGGAGATACTTTTCTTCCTGTTAAAAAGGTCCGAGTCTCAGAAGGTGGAGCTCCTGCCTCACGCCCCCTTCCTCTGTTCCAGAGGTGGTGGTGCGTCTACAGATGCCCGGTGCTGGAGACAAAGGCATCGTATGGCCAGGAGGGGGTGATGTCCCAGACTGGCCCAAGATGACGGAACAGAAAAGAGCCTGAACTGCCCAACCACTCAGGCCCGCCTATGGAGAGGAAGACAGTAATGACCTCATGGCGTTGCAACTTGCAGCCTAGAGCACCCCTGACAGGTCTGGGGCCGCAAGGCTGATGATGATCCAAGTATCCCTGCCTTCCTAAAATGGTGCTAGAGTCCTTTTCTTCCTCTGTGCCTTTTCCACATCTGTAATTTAATACCTCTTCACAACCTTGTACCCATTAGAATGGCTACTGTCAAAAAACCCCCAGAAGATAATCATCGCAAGTGTTGGTAAGGATGTGGAGAAATTGGAACTTCTGTGCCCTGTTGGTAGAGATGTAAAAGGGTGCAGCCACCAGGGAAAACAGTACGGGAGTTCCTTAAAGAATTACAAACAGAATTATCACAGGATTCAGCAATTCTGGGTACATGCTCCAAAGAATTGAAAACCGGGTCTCAAAGAGATGTTTATACACCCGTATTCATAGCAACATTATTCCCAATAGCCAAAGGGTAGAAGTAAGCTAAGTGTCTAATGACGGTTAAGACAGGAAATTTTATGTTGTGTGTATGTTCAGTTCAGTTCAGTTCAGTCGCTCAGTCGTGTCTGACTCTTTGCAACCCCATGAATCACAGCACTCCAGGCCTCCCTGTCCATCACCAACTCCCGGAGTTCACTCAGACTCACGTCCATCGAGTCAGTGATGCCATCCAACCATCTCATCCTCTGTTGTCCCCTTCTCCTCCTGCCCCCAATCCCTCCCAGCATCAGAGTCTTTTCCAATGAGTCAACTCTTTGCATGAGGTGGCCAAAGTACTGGAGTTTCAGCTTTAGCATCATTCCTTCCAAAGAAATCCCAGGGCTGATCTCCTTCAGAATGGACTGGTGGGATCACCTTGCAGTCCAAGGGACTCTCAAGAGTCTTCTGCAACACCACAGTTCAAAAGCATCAATTCTTTGGCGTTCAGCAGCCTTCTTCACAGTCCAACTCTCAACATCCATACATGACCACAGGAAAAACCATAGCCTTGACCAGACGGACCTTTGTTGGCAAAGTAATGTCTCTGCTTTTGAATATGCTATCTAGGTTGGTCATAACTTTCCTTCCAAGGAGTAAGCGTCTTTTAATTTCATGGCTGCAGTCACCATCTGCGGTGATTTTGGAGCCCAGAAAAATAAAGTCTGACACTGTTTCCACTGTTTCCCCATCTATTTCCCATGAAGTGATGGGACCAGTTGCCATGATCTTCGTTTTCTGAATGTTGAGCTTTAAGCCAACTTTTTCACCCTCCTCTTTCACTTTCATCAAGAGGCTTTTTAGTTCCTCTTCACTTTCTGCCATAAGGGTGGTGTCATCTGCATATCTGAGGTTATTGAGATTTCTCCTGGCAATCTGGATTCCAGCTTGTGCTTCTTTCAGTCCAGCGTTTCTCATGATGTACTCTGCATATAAGTTAAATAAGCAGGGTGACAATATACAGCCTTGAAATACTCCTTTTCCTATTTGGAACCAGTCTGTTGTTCCACGTCCAGTTCGAACTGTTGCTTCCTGACCTGCATACAGATTTCTCAAGAGGCAGGTCAGGTGGTCTGGTATTCCCATCTCTTGAAGAATTTTCCACAGTTTATTGTGATCCACACAGTCAAAGGCTTTGGCATAGTCAATAAAGCAGAAGTAGATGTTTTTCTGGAACTCTCTTGCTTCTTCAATGATGCAGCGGATGTTGGCAATTTGGTCTCTGGTTCCTCTGCCTTTTCTAAAACCAGCTTGAACAACTGGAATTTCATGGTTCACGTATTGCTGAAGCCTGGCTTGGAGAATTTTGAGCATTACTTTACTAGCATGTGAGATGAGTGCAATTGTGTGGTAGTTTGAGCATTCTTTGGCATTACCTTTCTTTGGGATTGGAATGAAAACTGACCTTTTCCAGTCTTGTGGCCACTGCTGAGTTTTCCAAATTTGCTGGCATATTGAGTGCAGCACTTTCACAGCATCATCTTTCAGGATTTCAAAGAGCTCAACTGGAATTCCATGACCTCCACTAGCTTTGTTCGTAGTGATGCTTTCTAAGGCCCACTTGACTTCACATTCCAGGATGTCTGGCTCTAGGTCAGTGATCAGATCATCGTGATTATCTGGGTCGTGAAGATCTTTTTAGTACAGTTCTTCTGTGTATTCTTGCCACCTCTTCTTAATATCTTCTGTTTCTGTTAGGTCCATACCATTTCTGTCCTTTATTGAGCCCATCTTTGCACGAAATGTTCCCTTGTTATCTCTAATTTTCTTGAAGAGATCTCTAGTCTTTCCCATTCTGTTGTTTTCCTCTATTTCTTTGCATTGATCACTGAAGAAGGCTTTCTTATCTCTTCTTGCTATTCTTTGGAACTCTGTATTCAGATGCTTATATCTTTCCTTTTCTCCTTTGCTTTTCACTTCTCTTCTTTTCACAACTATTTGTAAGGCCTCCCCAGACAGCCATTTTGCTTTTTTTGCATTTCTTTTCCATGGGGATAGTCTTGATCCCTGTCTCCTGTACAATATCACAAACCTCATTCCATAGTTCGTCAGGCACTCTATCTATCAGATCTAGTATGTTACCACAATTAAAAAGAAAAATCACCCCTCCCCCCACAACACACCTCTTCAAATCCACCTTCCCTCACTCACATCTACTGGCAGGTGGTCTCTGTCCTTCCTGCCTCGTCTCTGGGTTCTGGTCCCATGTATCCAACAGACTTCTTGACATCTTCACCTGGGTCTTTGGAAGGCAGCTCAAGTTGAATGTGCCTGAGTCTGAACTCATGACCTCTATCCCCCAACCTGCTCTTCCTGCCGTGTTTGTCTTTAGGGTGACTGACACTTCCATTCATTATAAGTCAGAAATCACTCTCTTCCTCAACCTCCTCCCTACCCAGCCTAATCCGCTGTGAGTTCCTGGGGATTGCCCTTCTTAAATGCCTGCCCAGGGAGGGTGGCAAGCCCTTGTGATCCCTTCCAGCATCGCCTCTGACAATAGCAGTGGGGTCCAAAGGGGCTCCCCTTGCAGGCCCTGGCACCATCCAAACCCACGCTCCAGGGCAGAGGCAGACTGCGTTCCAGCTGCTGATCTGATTGACCCCATTCTAGTTTCCCTTTCAGTAATCAATGCCATACGACAGTACTTCATGGAAAATCTAGCCCCTTCCAGAGTCAACTGTTGTGCAGGCTTCTCCTTGATTGATTTCATATTCTGTTGTAAGAGACACCCTGTCTTCTAGGTCTCTGAGAAGAGTTTGAGAGACCGAGTCTCTCATATTTGGGGCCTGACTTCAAGGGGCAGGGTGGGATGAATGTCACTGATGTTCCCTGCCTTAGTCTGGGATGTCCCGGGTGCAGACTCTGAGGTAAGAATTCAAGAGCAAGTCATTTACTGGGGAGGTGATTCCAGGAAACACTGGGTGGGAGCAGGAAGTGAGAGAGAGAAAGGAAGATGATGATTTGCGCAGAGTGATTAACCCTGCTGGTTTAGAGGACAGCTGGAGTGGCACTGCAGGGAGAAAATCTGGGAGATGGGGGTCTCCCAGGTGGACGAACTACTCCAGGATCGAGGGAGCCCCAAAACCTACATGCCACTCTTGGGGGTTGCTGCAGGGAGTATCAGTTCTCTGGCACCTTCGATCTGCCCTGTGTGGGCAAAGCGATCTGCTGAGGTTGTGGACAGACGTCTTCAGGCAGTGAGAAGCAAACAGCAGTGCTGGGAAGTGGGCTGAGCCCATTGGAGGCTTTCAGGGCCACATGCAAGGCACAGACAGTGCCTGCTCCCCAGGGAGGTGGTGACAGGTGACACTTCCCAAGTGACTCAGACCCTCCTGATGGAACATGGAGACACACGGTTAGAAAATCAGTCCTTTTAAGCCCTCCTTTACCTCAAGAGAAAAGCCTCGCTTTGTGCTAATACGTCTTACCTCCTTTCTCACACTTGAACATCTGCCTTTTGGACTAAAAGAGATCCAGCCTTGGGCTTCAAGCCTTCCTGTGCAATTGGACCTGACTGCAATGTATAACACTGCTATAGTTTCTAATTTATTTTTCTAATTAAGTCAAGTATATAAGGCTTGCTGTTAAAATAAATTTACATAATTAAGACATCTGGTTTAAGAGAACATTAAGCACATCCCTGGGTGTGCTGCATCAGACAGGTGGCAGGTGGGGGCTGGAGCGAGCGGGGCGCTGGCCTGAGGGATAAAGCCCCCTCTGCATGGGCGGCTCAGGCCCTTTCCTTCTGGTATCCATCACCTCTCTGGATCCAATCATTTCTCACCTGCCCTCCATCTTCCGGAACTCCCTGCTCATTCCCGCCAAGTGCGATCTAGTCTCGGTCATTGTCCACGCTGTTCCGGCCACCACCCCTTCCTCCTTCCACTTCTCAGCGTCCTGCCCATCCTTGAGGCCCAGTGTGAATGAGTGGGAGTGTGTGCGTGTGTGTGTACGTAGGGGAGAGAGAGGGTCTGGAGGAGATCGGGAGTGAGGAGACAGGAACAGGGGGAGCAGACGTGGCCTCGCAGGAGAGACGGTCCAGATGGACAGAAGAAGCTGGATATGTGGGCCTAGGGGTGTGGGCTGAATGGGGGCACAGCCAACGGGTTAGGGCGGCTCCTGGGTCTGGTCTGTCTTTGTCAATAAAAATTAGAGCACCACCAATGCTATGTGGCAGCCTAGATGGGAAGGGAGTTTGGGGGCGAATGGCTCCATGTATGTGAAAGTGAAAGCCACTCAGTCGTGTCCGACGCTTTGTGACCCCAGGGACTGCAGCCTGCCAGGCTCCTCTGTCCATGGGTTTCTCCCGGCAAGAGTACTGGAGTGGGTTGCCATGCCCTTCTCCAGGGGATCTTCCTGATCCAGGGAAAGAACTGGGGTCTCCTGCATCGCAGGCAGATTCTTTACCATTTGAGCCACCACATGCATGGCCAAGTCCTTTTGCTGTACAACTAAAATTATCACAACCTTGTTAACTGTCTGTATTCCAATACAAAATAAAAGTTAAAAAAAAATCAAAGCAGCTGAACTTCACTGAGTGCACAGGCATCAGACGCTAGTCTGAGAACTTTGCATGCACAGTATGTATTCTATTTAAAAACTTCCACATTGTGCTTGCTCTGTGGAGGCACTACAAGCAAATTTTATAAAATAAAAAAAAAACCCCCACAAATCTTAATAAATCCTCATAAGAATCCTGTGCAGAGGCGCCGCCATCGTCTCTGTGTGCAGAAGGCAGTTGGTGACGTGCCCGGGTTCTTAGAGGAAGAGAGTGGAGGGGCTGGTGGTTTGACTGGCCATGCGGTTCCAAAGTTGGCTCCTCTCCATGGTGATGCCTGGGTTTCTTCATGCTTGTGAAGAGCCACGGGCCAATTATGCTCATTACCCGTTTTACAGAAGGAAACGCTGAGGCACACAGAGGTTGGCAATTTCTCAGCTTGAACGTGGCTGAGCCGGGACCCAGCCTAGATTTCTGGCTCCGGCCCACACTGTAACCACCTATAATCACCCCTCAGTAATGAGCCCTTTGAAGAAAGGTGAGTCACTTACCTTGGCCGTGCCTCAGTTTCCTCACTTGCCAAGTTGGGCTCAAGTAATCCTGCCCCACTGACTCACCAGGAGTGATGAAGGAAAGGATCAAGTCCAAAGCTCTGAGAAACTTGCGTTAGGAAGGCACCCTGGCCTGGGAGGAAGCTGGTCTTGGCCGGCTATGCTCCCCAGCACCCCGAATCTACGTCCAGTTACAGCTCCCTGTAGCCCTTCAGCTTCCTTTCCCGGAGTGTGGGTGGCCTGAGATGGGGTCTCCGGTTCATCAAGCTCTCCATGTGTCTCTGACAGTGCAGCTCTGTCCTGCTGCTGGTGGTAACTTTCCAGGATTTGATCTCTGCAGAGCAGACCTGGCGATCTGAGACTCATTGTTCTGGGAAAGCGCATTCAGCACGGCTGGGCTGCGCTCTGGCTTCCATAATAATTCCTGTGGCTACATAGTTGCTGAGTGATCCTTAATGCTGAGAAGTCACAAACACAGCGGAGAGTTAGAGGCTTCTCCTGGAGGGATGCTGGGCAAAGGGTCCAGCCCCGGGGTCAGATGCCCTGGGTCAGGCCATCTCCTATACATCTGCCCTGAGTTCTCCTTGGAGGCAGTGGTAACCCTGGGATCAGATGCCCTGGGCCAGGCCATCTCCTGTATGTCTCCCCTGAGTTCTCCTTGGAGGCAGTGCTCTCAGAAGACAGTGTCATCCACTCATCCAGTCCATTCGTTCGACCATTCTTAGCTGAGTGACTCCTGTGTGCCAGGCACCAGGAAGACAGCTGTGAATGAAACAGACCAAAGCCCAGTTCTCAGGAGCTGACAGTCCAGTGGAGCAGGGAGAGGGGGCAAGTAAGGCACTTCCACCCAACACAAGTACAGACATATATGTGTGCAAATACACATGCAGATATGTGTATACACACACTTATACACATGATCAGTTCAGTTCAGTCACTTACTTGTGTCTGACTCTTTGCAACCCCATGAATCGCAGTACGCCAGGCCTCCTTGTCCATCACCAACTCACTCAAACTCATGTGCATCAAGTCAGTGATGCCATCCAGCCATCTCATCCTCTGTCGTCCCCTTCTCCTCCTGCCCCCAATCCCTCCCAGAATCAGGGTCTTTTCCAATGAGTCAATTCTTCGCATGAGGTGGCCAAAGTATTGGAGTTTAGCCTCAGCATCAGTCCTTCCAATGAACACCCAGGACTGATCTTCTTAAGGATGGACTGGTTGGATCTCCTTGCAATCCAAGGGACTCGCAAGAGTCTTCTCCATCACCACAGTTCAAAAGCATCAATGATATACATATTTAAGTGTGTACTATTCTTGAATGCAGAGTTCCAAAGAATAGCAAAGAGAGAGAAGAAAGCCTTCCTCAGTGGTCAATGCAAAGAAATAGAGGAAAACAACAGAGTGGGAAAGACTAGAGATCTCTTCCGGAGAAGGCAATGGCATCCCACTCCAGTACTCTTGCCTGGAAAATCCCATGGATGGAGGAGCCTGGTAGGCTGCAGTCCATGGGGCTGCTAAGAGTTGGACATGACTGAGCGACTTCACTTTCACTTTTCACTTTCATGCCTTGGAGAAGGAAATGGCAATCCACTCCAGTGTTTGCCTGGAGAATCCCAGGGATGGGGGAGCCTGGTGGGCTGCCGTTTCTGGGGTCACACAGAGTCGGACACGACTGAAGCAACTTAGCAGCAGCAGCAGCAGCAGCAGAGATCTCTTCAAGAAAATTAGACATACCAAGGGAACATTTCATGCAAAGATGGGCTTGATAAAGGACAGAAATGGTATGGACCAAACAGAAGCAGAAGATATTAAGAAGAGGTGGCAAGAATACACAGAAGAACTGTACTAAAAAGAGCTTCACGACCCAGATAATCACAATGGCATGATCACTCACCTAGAGCCAGACATCCTGGAATGTGAAGTCAAGTGGGCCTTAGAAAGCATCACTACGAACAAAGCTAGTGGAGGTCATGGAATTCCAGTTGAGCTCTTTCAAATCCTGAAAGATGATGCTATGAAAGTGCTGTACTCAATATGCCAGCAAATTTGGAAAACTCAGCAGTGGCCACAGGACTGCAAAAGGTCAGTTTTCATTCCAATCCCAAAGAAAGGCAATGCAAAGAATGTTCAAACTATTGCACAATTGCACTCATCTCACATGCTAGTAAAGTAATGCTCAAAATTCTCCAAGCCATGCTTCAGCAATATGTGAACTGTGACCTTCCAGATGTTCAAGCTGGTTTTAGAAAAGGCAGAGGAACCAGAGATCAAATTGCCAACATCCGCTGGATCATGGAAAAAGCAAGAGAGTTCCAGAAAAACATCTATTTTTGCTTTATTGACTGTGCGAAAGCCTTTAACTGTGTGGATCACAATAAACCGTGGAAAATTCTTCAAGAGATGGGAATACCAGACGACCTGACCTGCCTCTTGAGAAGCCTATATGCAGGTCAGGAAGCAACAGTTAGAACAGGACATGGAACAACAGACTGGTTCCAAATAGGAAAAGGAGTATGTCAAGGCTGTATATTGTCACCCTGCTTATTTAACTTATATGCAGAGTACATCATGAGAAACGCTGGACTAGAAGAAGCACAAGCTGGAATCAAGATTGCCAGGAGAAATCTCAATAACCTCAGATATGCAGATGACACCACCCTTATGGCAGAAAGTGAAGAGGAACTAAAAAGCCTCTTGATGAAAGTGAAAGAGGAGGGTGAAAAAGTTGGCTTAAAGCTCAACATTCAGAAAACGAAGATCATGGCAACTGGTCCCATCACTTCATGGGAAATAGATGGGGAAACAGTGGAAACAGTGTCAGACTTCATTTTTTTGGGCTCCAAAATCACTGCAGATGGTGACTGCAGCCATGAAATTAAAAGATGCTTACTCCTTGGAAGGAAAGTTATGACCAACCTAGATAGCATATTGAAAAGCAGAGACATTACTTTGCCAACAAAGGTTCGTCTAGTCAAGGCTATGATTTTTCCAGTGGTCATGTATGGATATGAGAGTTGGACTATGAAGAAAGCTGAGTGCCGAAGAATTGATGCTTTTGACCTGTGGTGTTGGAGAAGACCCTTGAGAGTCCCTTGGACTGCAAGGAGGTCTAACCAGTCCATCCTAAAGGAGATCAGCCCTGGGTGTTCATTGGAAGGACTGACGCTAAAGCTGAAACTCCAATACTTTGGCCACCTCATGTGAAGAGTTGACTCATTGGAAAAGACCCTGATCTGAGAGGGATTGGGGGCAGGAGGAGAAGAGGATGACAGAGGATGAGATGGCTGGGTGGTATCACCGACTCGATGAATATGAGTTTGAGTAGACTCCGGGAGTTGGTGATGGACAGGGAGGCCTGGCGTGCTGCGATTCATGGGGTCGCAAAGACTCGGACACGACTGAGCGACTGAACTGAACTGATTCTAGGTAGTAATAGATGCTATAAAAATCAGGCAGGGTTTTGAGACAGAGAGTTCCTGGGTGGGCTACTTTGGATTGGGGGGCCTGGAAGTCCTCTCTGAGGTGTGCCCTTTGGGCAGAAGCCTGAAGAAATTAAGAGGGTCTTCCACATGCCTATCTGGAGGAAAAACGTTCCAGACAGAGGGAACAGCATGTGTAAAGGCCGTGTGGTGGGCACATGCTTGGCCTGCCCAGGAAGCTGAGAGTGAGGGAGGAAGGGAGAGAGGAGCTACAGTTGAGATGAGGAAGGGGTTTCTTGCCCATGGTAAAGAAATTTGTAGGTTTTTTTAAAAAAATTAATTGGAGGATAATTGCTTTACAATATCATGATAGTTTGTGTATGGAAGTAACCTAGATGTCCATTGACAGATGAATGGATACAGAAATTATGGTACATATATACAATGGAATATTACTCAGCTATAGAAAAGAACGCATTCAAGTTAGTCCTAATGAGGTGGATGAACCTAGAGCCTATTGTACAGAGTGAAGTAAGTCATTAAGAGAAAGGCAAATATTGTGTGTTAATATATGTGTAGGTTTTGACAGGGCATTTGAAATGATTCCTCTGGCTGCCTGTGGAGGATGAACTGGTTTGGGGGGACAGGGGAGAGTCCATGCAGGGAGACCAGTAATGAGGCAACTGCCACGGTCCAGTGAGGGATGATGGATGCTTGGACCATTCATGGTGGAGCTGGGAGATGATCAAATTCCAGCTGAAGTTTAAAGGTAAAGCCAACAGGATTGGTTGATAGATTGGATGTGGGGGAATAAGAGGAAGAGAAGCATCTAGATGAACCTCAAGATTTGGCCCAATTGCCTGGAAGGATGGAGTTGCCTTTCATTATGAGAGTGACCAGCTTGGGTGGAAATGGGGGCACCAGAAACCTGCACCTTTGGCCCTGATGCTGGGGGGTCCTCATTCTTAGGCCCTGCAGACCCTGGCCATCTGCAAGAGTGCCCTGGAACAGTAACCTTGAATTTACCCGGGAGCCAACACTGCCTTCCTGAAATCCTATCTTTAAAGTTTGCCGGGCCCTTTTGACTTTCTTGTTTACAGACTCAGCCTGCGTTTTATTCTGATGGCTGGGGTTCATTTTCCCTAAGGACAGGCAGCTCCTGCAGTTAAAGAAGAAACGGATGAACATTCCGGCAGCGCCCAGAATGCCCCAGGCCCATGGAGGCGATTAAGCCTGGCTGCCACCTGTCCAGATGGGTTGGTTGGAAAGTGCTACATCTGTTAGAGGGAGTTTGAATGTTAAAGAGGGATATCAATTGTAGGAAGGAAATTACTGAGTCTTCAAATGCCATCGACTGGGAAAAAGACGGATGAGGGTTTTATGGACGTGCTGTTTGTCCCAATAAAATAAAACATCTTAAAACCCGCCCTCACTGGCATCAAAGTACCTCAGTGTTGTCTAACATAGCAGTTTACATCTCGGTAATGCGTTTCTTAAAAACAAAAAGCAAAACAGTGCTTTCATCCCTCTATCTGGCTTTCTAAAGCAACTGCAACGAGAATATGCATTTATTTGTGCAATGAAATTTACAAAGCACCTACTAAGTGCAAGGCCCTGGGCTCAGGAGGGGAGAGAGATGAATCAGCTCTTTTTCTCAGCCTGCTCATGGCTGATGGGAGACATAAAGAGCACACAGGGTGCAGTGGATTAGCACAGCGAGGAGGGTCCTGAGGTTCAGAGTGGGGAGGGATTGCTGGGGCCTGGTGGGGGGTCAGAGAAGGCTTTTTGGAAAGGGCAATGTGTCCATTTACTTGCAATTGTTGGCACGGAACTGAAACCCCTAATGTATCTGATTTATACCTCAAAAGAATTTATCTCCCATCACAGAGCCTACCCATCAGGAGGACTTCAGGGTGGGTTCAGTGGCTGGATCCAGGGATTCAGCGTTATATACCACACCAGCCTCTCTGCTTTGCCATCCGCTGTTGTGGTTTCATTCTGAAGTCAGTTCCCCTCTTGGTCATGAGATAACCCCCATCAGCAACTGGGACCATGTGTCTCCTTGCCCGGGTCCACTGGCATTGAGAGAGAAACCTCTCCTTCAAGTGTAGGTAATACACTCTGCTCTACGATACAACTGGCCATCTTAGGCTATGCGCCCTCCTTGGGCCACTAACAATCTCTAGGGATGGCTGTTTACCATTGACTGATCAGGGTGACCCTAGAGCAGAGGATCGGATCAGTGTCCCCTGAGCCGAGGGGTTGCACAGGCACAGGTGGCCATCAATGCAAAGGTGGACGAGCATCAGCATGTCTCACTTGAAATAATGAGTTGTATGGTTTGTGAATTACATCTCAATCACACTGCAGTTAAAACAAAAATACCCAAACAAAAACAAGGCAAAGTTGGACTTGTGTTTGAAAAGAATGTGGAAAAGGATCTTGGTTGGTGGATTGGTTTTTACACTAGCAGAGATAACAACAACAAGCATAATTTAACAGCAACAACAATATCAGTGGGCAGTAGTTTTGAATACTTTCTGTGATCCATTCATTGCATGTAGGGCTTTAAAGGCAGAGCAGGACCTCTCCGAGCCAGCCTCCCTTACCTGACTCACCTGTTTACCTGAGGCTCGAATTCCTCTGTAAACATAGAGATGGATAAGCCTACGCTTGGGGCCATTAGCTTCTGCCTGAAACGTGCACCGGGTTGCCTGTTGACTCAGAGTCAGTGGTTCTGCTCCCAAACCTGTTTAGTCCAGATGAACTGGAGATGGCAATTGCCTAGCTTACTTAGATGTAACAAATGGATAATTAGCAGTGCAAAAGAAGAGGGAAAGCAGCTTCTATGCAGACCAAGATGAATCGTTGAGAAAGATTTGATGAGGGCAAAAAGCTTAAGAAGAAATTGGAAATAGATAAGAAACGCCAGCACCCGCGGTGCTCTGCCCAATACTAGAATCACTTGTACGTGTAGCTGCTGGGCACTTGATATGTGGCTGGCGTGGCTGAGAAACTGAGCTTTTTATTTTCTTTAATCAATTCACATGACTAAAGACAAATATGTGATTCAGTTACTGAGCAACTTTTCAATCCGTTTGGGACAAGTTCTTCATACGCATCTACTTTTTCAACTTTAAATTTTCTGAAATCTAAATGTAGATCAATTGATAAACATAGAGATGCATTTGAGTATAAAATACAACCAGATTATGAAGATTTATATGAAAAGAGTAAACTATCTTAATTTTTATATTTATTATGCAGTATGGTGAAATAATAATGGTTCAGATTTGTATGGTTAAAGAAAATGTATCATTAAAATTAATGTCTTTTTTAAAACATTTTTTTCAAATGTAGCTACTAAAAAATTAAAAATTACACGTGTGGTTCACCCACTTCTACTGAACTGCACTGGACTACAGGGATTCTGCACTCAGATTGCTTTGCAAGTGTCTTTAAGTCATGATCCTGCCATCAAGAAACGAAAACTGAGTATAGTATGATTACATGAAAGAAGAGAGACCATGGGAGAATCTGACAGCTGGTTCACATTAAAAAACCTCATTGGCTCTGCCCTGAAGATCTTCACTAACTAATAAACATGTATATGTTTTCTGTTAAGTCATGTAAGAATTGAAAGCAGTGAAAGTGTTAGCCGCTCAATCAGTTCGGTCGCTCAGTCGTGTCTGACTCTTTGCGACCCCATGGACTGCAGCACGCCAGGCCTCCCTGTCCATCACCAACTCCTGGAGCTTGCTCAAACTCATGTCCATCGCGTTGGTGATGCCATCCAACCATCTCATCCTCTGTTGTCCCCTTCTCCTCCTGCCTTCAATCTTTCCCAGCATCAGTCTTTTCAAATGAGTCAGCTCTTCGCATGAGGTGGCCAAAGTATTAGAGTTTCAGCTTCAGCATCGGTCCTTCCAATGAACACCCAGAACTGATCTCCTTTAGGATGGACTGGTTGTATCTCCTTGCAGTCCAAGGGACTCTCAAGAGTCTTCTCCAGCACCATAGTTCAAAAGCATCAATTCTTTGGCGCTCAGCTTTCTTTATAGTCCAACTCTCACATCTGTAGATGACTACAGGAAAAACCTAGGTTTGACTAGATGGACCTTTGTTGGCAAAGTAATGTCTCTGCTTTTTAATATGCTGCCTAGGTTGCTCAGTCACTCAGTCATGTCCAACTCTTTGTGACCCTGTGGACTGTAGCTTGCCAGGCTCCTCAGTCCATGGGATTCTCCAGGCAAGAATACTGGAGTGGGTAGCCATTCCCTTCTTCAGAGGATCTTCCCAACCCAGCGATGGAACCTGGGTCTCCCTTGTTGCAGGCAGATTCTTTACTGTCTGAGCCACAGGGAAGCCCATGTAAGGATTAACTGGCCCTTTTTTGCCAGTTTAGTTTTACAGTGGACCTCCTGCTAGTCCCAATTGCTCTGGATAAGAGGGCACCTCCTGGGTTTCACAGTCACTCCCGGAGATCAGCATTGATATGATGACTCCCATCTTTGAGATGGGGGATTCTGAGGCTCAGGGAGGGAGAACAAGTTGCTGAGTGTCTTCCCGGCAGGGAGTCAAGGAACAAGGGGGACTTGCATCTTGTGTTACCTGCATCAGCCCAAGGTCATGCTCTTCCCGCCCCAACACTGCTGGGGTCCTAGACACTGGGCCCTGGTTACTAGTGAATAAACCGTGATAACTCACCGCATGAGAGAACCCCCATTTTCTTGGGGCTTTCATCAGTCTCTCTTACCTGAAGGTGTCAAGGAGACCAAGACTGATTTCCTGGGACTCCCAGATTGTCGTCTTGAAGCAGAAATAATCCGTGAATGAACCGCACGCTCCCCTTGGTGGCTGTGACTGTGTGCGATGTGATGGACATCATGCGTGCATCCATCACGTGCTTTGTATGCTGAAGCCCTAACCCCAGTGTGAGGGTATTGGGAGGTGGGCCCCTTGGGAGGCAATGAGGTCATGAGGATGGGGACCTCAGGATGGGCTTAGTGCCCTTATAAGAAGACACCCCTGTGACGAGAGAGCTTGTTCTCTCTTCTCTGCCATGTGAGCAGACAGTGAGAAGGTGGCTTGTCTATGAGCCAGGAATCCAGTCCTCACCAGGCGCTGAATTGGCCAGTATGTTGATCTTGAACTTCTCAGTCTCCAGAATTGCAATAAATAAAGGCTTGTGTTTAGCTGCCCCGTTTCTGATAATTCATTATGGCAGCCTGAGCCTACTAAGACTCCATGGTTCTTCCCTGTTTGGCATCTTGGGTGGATCCTGAAGCCTCTCTCAGCTCTAAGAACAGGTGCATATTTTAAGAACCAGAAAGTCCTGTCCAGAACCCGGTACCATTCAATCTCACAACAATCTGAGCATCTCCTGCTGGGAATCCCCTCCTGGGAGTTTCCTTCCACACATCCCTCGTTCATGGGGGTGGTGGTCACTGCCTTGCATTGATGCTTCCAGCATCTCTTTAGAATGAGTGGGTGCCAATGTCTCTGGCTTTGGGACTTCAGCCAAGTCTCCTTCAATGTCCAGGTGCACTGGATTTACTGTCTCAGGAGAGAGGGACCTTTTCCTGGAAAGAGGCGTCTGGAGCAATACCGGTGTCTGGTGCTGTCTCCAAGGCTCCTCTTCCAGCACCGAGGACATAGTTAGTCTTTGGTGAGCGGTCAGGGGTCAGCGCTGGGGCCCCAGGGGTTGTCCTCCCTGCCCAGCCCCACTCTGCCCCTGTGACCTGTGGCTCCTGAAGGGGCCATGTGATTGCATCTAGGTGAGGATTAAACGAGCTAATGCACCGGAGCACTCGGGACCCCAGGCGCCAGGTGATAAGTGCCCTGCGAGGTCAGACCATTGTTGTCAGCGGGTCACTAATCAGGGTCACAGATGAGTCTGGTCAAGAGGCCTCCCTGGAAACAGGTGTTTAGGTTTAGGAGGAGAGATTTCTGTAGGGACGCTTGGAGATTTAGTCTGTAATTGGCAGCTTTGCTTCCAATAGCTCTCGAGAGACAAGCCATGCAAGGTTGCTTATCTTTAAGCCAAGAGCAGAAAGGGCTGTGGGGCCTGGCTCCCTGGGATGCCCCCACCTCGAGCTGCTGTCAGGCGGCCAGATGCAGACAGACCTTCCTAAGCTCTGGGCTCAGGGCCCGCTGCTCTTTCTCATCCTGCTTCTTAATTTTAAAAAATGATATTCAAAGCATCCATGACTATGGGTTCCTTGACACTGCTGTGGGCTAATCTTCAGGGTGAAGCATCATCTTTCTTGAGCGGTTTTGTCCTCTGTGTATCCTCTTTGATTTGGAGACCAGGAAGAAGCATGTGTTCTCACTCAAAGCTGGAAAATGCATTCTACACTCATTCTTAAATCTTGCCTTCCTCCCTCTAAGTGTTTAGCTAAGTGTTAATCTTTCTCTTTCAAGGACGATGGATGTTTAATTCCTCGAAGGCTGTAAAGCAGGTTGTAAAGAGATGGAGTTATATTGTGAATGTCCATGATGATCAAGGCGCACTCCTTGCCTGCCCCAGTCCTTGGCCACTGTGATGCACTCCTTCAAATGTAACCAACTCCAGCCTCTCTGAACAATTACTGGACAGGACAGAATCGACCTGCTTTGGTGAAGATCTTTTTATTAAAAAAAATTATTTTTTGGCAGCACTGGGTCTTCATTGCTGCAGGTGGGCTTTCTCTAGTTACAGTGGGTGGACTTCTCATTGAAGTGGCTTCTCTTGTTGCAGAGCATGGGGTCTAGGGCATGCAGGCTCAGGAGTTGTGGGGCAAAGGCTTAGTTGCCTGGTGCCATGTGGAATCTTCCTGCACCAGGGCTCGAACCTGTGTCACCTGCATTGGCAGAGAGATTCTTAACCACTGGACCACCTAGGAAGTCCCAGATGAAGATCTGTTATGGGCAGGCAGAGAAGAAACCTTTAGAGAGAAAGAAGAATCACTAGGAGCCTGGGAGCCTACATCTGCTAGTCCCTCAATCTCATCTTTGACCAGTTCATCCAATAAATGCTTATCAAGGGGTTGCTGTGCATCCAGGATCAGCTGACGCTGGGAGAGTGATGAGAAGTCACGTGCTTTGCAAACTGTTGCGTGCTGCCATCTGTGGGATGATGGGCTACTGCCTGCCGTGGGCTCACTGACGTCTGAAGATGCTGATGGTGATGGTGATGAGGGGGATGACCTCAGAGCATCCTTCTCAGCCTGCATTTCTGCAGGATAAAGGTCTGAACCAGGGGATCCCAGCAAAAACACCACATGGAGCTGATAAGGTGAGGAATGAAGGTCACCAGAGTGTCCTCAAATGCATTTGTGTTGGTGATGGTGACGATGACGTCATCTGACACTTTAAGCCCTGCGTCCTACGGGCTGACCCTGCTGAGCACTTCACTGCACCTTCCTGCCCTCATCTGCCCCGTGGTCCTGTGCCACAGGGACTGTCATTATCCTTGCTCTTCAGACAAGGAAACTGAGGCACAGAGAGGTTACATAAAGCCCGAGGTCACACAGCTGGTGAGTGGTGGGCTGGGATTTGGACCCAGAGAAGCCGCCTGCAGAGGCCGTGCTCTCAGCACGCTGACTGTTGGGATGTGCTGTCTTCCTGCACAGAAAAGACTCAGGAACTGTTTTACTCTGTGACCTTGGGTCACATTTCTTGGCATTCCGACACCTGGCCTCCAAAGAGGCAAAATGGAAACACTTCCCCCAGGTGTTTCCTCCTTTCCAGACTCCATCCTCCCCTTCTGTGACCTCCTACTCTCTGCTCCTGGCTCAGAACAGGCAAACCCTGACCCCCAGAGCCTGCGGGGCGGGGCTGCAGAATCGTCAGGGGGTCCGGGCCGCCACCTCCAGGTGAGAATGAGCAGGATCTGTCGCTTTACGACCCAGATGGTCTTTACGACCTGGATGGTCTGTGTTCCAGTTCATGCTACACGCTGGGATCCACCTGCAGCGGGGAAAACGAGGGGCTTTGAGTGGTGATTGTTGGATTGAGAGGTTTCTCGGCTCTCACGAGAGACCAGAGAGGCAACAATGGTCCCTCCCAGGGGTCAGGGAGCAGCTGAACCCGAGCCCCGCTCTGTGTCTGGGGACACCTGGCCCCGCTGGGCTGAAGTGGCTTCCTGAGGCTGGTCCATGACCCCCTCACAGAAATGCCTGCTGGGGTAGGGAGGAGCTCGGCGGAGGTTCAGTCCCAGAGCAGTAAAGATGGAAACAATCTCCAGGGTCCAGGCTGTTAGATATTCAGGTGAAGTCTGAGCTGTGGGAATCCTGCCGTCTGCACATTCAGGCTGCTGGTGCCGTGTCTACACGGTGTGTCTACACAGCTTGGCAAACCATTCTGACCACACGGAGTCCAGCAGCTGCTCCCCGAGACTGAGCTGGCTGGAGAGCTGGGTCCTCCTTAGAATTCTGAGGAGTTTATGACTATGCGCCCCACCCAAACCCGCTCCATTCAGAGTCACACATCCTGAGTCAAGCCCTTTAAGCCCGCATCCTGTCTGAGACCCCTTTGGCTTTGGGGTTCGCTGCACATGGGGTGGGCCAGTGTGGGAGTTTTCTTGGTCTGGGGCTGCCACTTGGGTGCTGGGAGTGGCTCCTCTGAGGGGAACTCGGGGCCGTGGAGCCCTGGGTCCTTCTCTTGGGCTGCAGCCAACGTCGGGTTTCCCTGGGGATCAGGAAGGTGCCTCATGGTAGAGACCACGCCTGTTTCTCCAGTTCCCACCCCTTTCTTGGCACCTGGTGTGCTCTGGTCTCCCAGGAAATGGGTTTTTCCTTTGCTCAAATCACTGGGTCATGATGTTTGTTCATTTGCTTTTGGGAGGAGGGTATTGGATCCCTCACCCCATAATCCCACTCCCCCCAGGAGGGAAGGAACTCTGCTCGCCGTTGTATCCCTAGGGCAGGGTCTGGCTCAGTGTGTGTCTGCTGGAATATTAAATTAGTAAGTGAATGAGGGATCCTGTCTGTTCCTTTCAACCCAGGGCCTGGCAGAAAGCCTGGCACTCAGTAGGACTCCATAAATATTTGTCAGTTGAATGAGTGAATGAATGAAACTTCTCAATCTTCTCTCCCCCTGCACCTCTATTGTCTTCAAGTCACCCCTCCCCGTCTCACTCTAGCACTCCTGTTTCCTGGCCTTCTCTCTGGATTTGGGCCCCGCACGCCCCAGGGCCCTGCTCTGATGACCCCCTCCTGCCTGGATGATGGGTGACTCTCAGCCTTGGTGGCCAAGTGCCGATGCTCCAGCTCTGCAGCCACCTCCATGTGTGAAGCTGACCAGGAGCCCTGTCCACCCATGTCACTTGCCCCTGCTGAGCCTGTGGGGGGTTGCAGAACCTCTTCTGATTGGCCCACTGCCGTGGGTCACACTCCTGGGAAGAAGATCCCCCCCTCAGACTGACCTGGTTCCCAGTCTAGGGTCAGTCACCTACTTGCATCAGAGCTAAAAATGGTGTTATTTCCAAACTCAGCTGCACCTGTGGAGATGAAAACACGAGACAGCCCATTTTAGCAAGCGACAGACTGCACACATGGAACTATGATTAGCACCTCGTTCAAAGGGTGGAGTTTCCAATCCAATGCGGAGAGTTACTGCCCTGGGGTGGGGGGGTCCCCTCAGCTCAGCACCCATCTCTGGTGTGTGATGTGGGCTTGAGCCTGCTGCTGGGAGGGAAGGCCCAGGTCCCCGGGAGTCCCAGGAAGGGGATGAAGCTCTTGTGGCTGGTGCTCCCCACTCTTTCTCCTTCTGGCCCACTGTTTGCAGAAGGCCTATCCCACCCAGGTCTGAATGGTGTCCTCCTGCAGGGGTGACCCGGCCAGGCCAGCGTGATCAAGATGCCCAGTCACCCTGGTGTCAGGCTGGAGAGTCATCTGTCCCCTATCTGCCTGGATGGGGAACAGGACGGGGGTGGTCCTCCAGTGTCCCTCTCTCTTGTTTCTTATAGAAGCAGAGAATCTGGCTGCCTAGAAAGACTACATTTCCCAGACTCCCGTGTCACCAAAAGTAGCCTCTGGAGTATAAGCATCATCTCTTTCTCTCTCCATTAGCTGGGAGAGAACAGAGGAGGACTGTTTGGGACAAGGATGAAGGCTGCAGCCTCAGAAATCAGAGTCAAGAGAAGGAGGTGGAGCCCCAGTTTCCTCCCCTATAAAATGGGAGAGTAATTATACCTCTGTTTTCCATAAATTAGAATTCTTTCATCTGCTAAGTGAGAGGAAATTCATTCCCAACTCTCCAAGGCAAAGGGGGATTTATTGGATATGGTAAGTGGAAAAAAAAATTTTTTTTATGAAAGAGGCATGGCTGTTTGCCCTTGGCCTGGGGACCCAAGCATGCCTTATCTGTGCTTGTTGTTTCCATAGCAAATTTGTTAAGAGCAGTTTAACACTTCTGCTTTGAAAGGACCATAAAATCTCATTGTAACCCATGTGTTGGCTGGTGGATGTGCTCAAATCTTGCATTTATGGGAAGTCCGAGGCCGCCGTCCTTAAGGTTTCTGTGATTCACGGAGCTGATGTCTCCCTGGCCCCGCCCACCCTCATCTCCAGCCTCTGCTCAGCTCTCCACGCGGCATCTCCCGGGCTCTCCCCACTTCTGCAGGGTCCATCGCCAACGCAGCACAGCCTCCTCCTTGTCTTTCACCTCCTCAAATCCCATCTCCGATGGCAGCTGTGATGGGCCCACTTTATCCACGCTTCTGGAGCCGCACAGAGGAGGCTCATTTTTGTCGATGTGTTGGTCCCTTTGCATTTCTGCCAACTCCAGCATCAGGCTGTGTTGCTTAGCAACCCTGCAGTCCCTTCTACAGCCGCTTCTGGAGCCTGCTCCTGCACCCCACCGCCCCTGTGCTGCTCACGCCCCTGTGTAGCTCCTCAGTTATTGCTTCGCGGTCTCCTTCCAGCCTTGGGACTCCACAGTTCACACCTTCAGATTATGTCCCCACACTGCGGAAGTTCCTCTCCTCTGAGCATCTCTCATTCCAGATGGTAAGAGATGTGTTTTCTCCCCATCAACACTGGTGATAATTATCGTGGCCATTTACAGACTGTCTGCTCTATGCCAGGCATTAAGTGTCTGCCTTTCCCGCATTCTCTCCTTATTCTGCACAAGAGCCCCTGTGAGGTGGGGCCTGTTTCCCCATTGTACAGACGAGGAAGCTGAGGAGGGACTCAGGAGAAAGGGCTTGATGGCCAGTGATGGAGTTGGGATTTTCCCAGTGCTGTCTCACCCAGGCCAGGCTCCCAACAATTGCTCACTGCTTTCTATTTTTTTACTGAGAGGTCACTGATACATAACATTGTATTAGGTACTTAACATAATGAGCTGATGTCTCTATGTGTTGGGAAATGATCACCACAGTAAATTCAGTTAACAAGCATCACCCGTGCATAGTTACAAAAGTTTTTATTCTTGTGATGAGAAGTTTTAGGATCTACTCTTACTAACATTCAAATGTACAATACAGGAGTGTTAACTATAGTCCCCAGGCTGTATGTTACACCTCCAGGACTTACTAACATCTGTTCACTAGAAGTTTGTACCTTTAGGCCAGCTTCACCCATTTGCTCACCTCCCAAACCATTTACCCAGCTTTAAAAAAGGACGTTTATTTATTTGGAGCCATGCTGGGTCTTCACTGTGGCACGTGGAATCTTTATTGCAGCATGTGACCTCTTAGCTGAGGCACGTGGGTTCTAGTTCCCCGACCGGGGATGGTACCCGGGCCCCCTGCATTTTGGGAGCATAGAGTCTTAGCTACTGGACCCCCAGGGAAGTTCCGTTTGCCCAGTTTTATTCTTTCAGAGGTCACTGTCTTCATTTTCCCCACATCCACACACCACCAGGATGATCCTTTAATATTTTTCTTTAATTAGATCTATCTTTGCTTTTACTAAGAAACGTTTATTTCAAAGGAAGGCTCCATCAGCAGCGTAAACGGAAACCAGCGTGTCTTGCTGCAGGAGGATGGTCACCATAGGAATAAACACATTACACCTAAACAGGGGGGCTGCACGCCGCACCAAGCCTGGGGTCTGTTATTTCTTTGTCTCAGAGGGTGATAAGAGAGGTGCTACAGGCATATTAGCACCAGATCTCGATGTCGTCTTCGAGGTCACTGGAAAAAGTAAGGAAGGGTCTCTATGGGATTCGGTGCTCCTGGATGCCGCCTGCACTGACTCTGTCAACCGCCTCATGTTTGCCCCTTGGGAGACCCTGAGTCAGAAGGAGGGGTTGGAAGGGGTGAGAGAAGGCAGGGAGAATGGCACTGCCCAGGCCTGAGAAGGGAGGAGCCCGAAGGGGAAGCAGACAGAGGGCAGAGGAGGCTGCAGAGGGGGAGGGGAAGGGCCTGGAGGCCACGCGGTTGAGTTTCTAGGGAGGCTGTGGTGAGCCACGCGAGGGCGCAGAGCCAAGGCATGGAGGGCCTTGGCCGGTGCTGCTGAAGTCCAGGAGAGGCAGGGGATGGAGACATCCAGTCAGATGGGGCCCCATCAGATCCATGAGTCAACCCCAGGTTGTCACTTATCCCCAAACCCCCAGCTCCCAGACACCCCTCCCCAGCAGGTCCCCCCAGCATCCCCAAGAAGCTGAGCGGAAGGACAGGTGGAGACTTTGAGTCTCGTTTCCTGAACCCACGTGTCCGTCTCCCCTTGGTCAGCTCAGGAGAAGGACAGATGAGGGGTAGCGGCAGACCCTGTGAAGTGCCCTGGATTGGATTTCTGAGATCTCACCAGCCCGGAGGACCACACCGATGCCTGGGCCGGGGACCTCTGCCTGCCTGCCTGCTGCCGCCACTATCGAATCCATTGACTCCCCTTCTATCAACGCCTTCCCTGAAACAGGCAGGGCGTGAGGGTTTCAATGATTTACTTATCTCGAGCCACCAGGTCATGACAGAGAAGTCAATAGGTGTGTGTTAGAAGGAGTTCCTTTAATTATTCAGGCTCTTTAAAGAACAGGGGAGATATTTTAACATGAATTAAAGCCCCTGGAGAGATAAGACCTGGGGTAGAGGTTGGGGGGGGTCTCTAAACTACCTGCCACCCAGGTGGGCCCTCCAGGACACAGGCGAGATGTACTTAATTCAACTCTAGGTATGAATATTGATGGAGCATCTTTACCACACTGAGTCCCTTTGTAGCCCTAGGGGCTCAGAGATGACGGGCCTTGACCTTCAGGGAGCTCACCGTTTAGTGAAGGGGGTCGGGCAGACAGAGAAAGGCCTTAAAATACTGCAGCATGATTACAGTTTAATGTAGGGATAACCAGGCTGCTTTAGGAGCAGAGCAAAGATGATCTGAGGCAATATCACCAGGGACAGAATATTTGATGTTTAAATATTTTTTCCAAATCGTTTTTTTTTTTTTTTTTTTTTTTGCTCTTGCTTCTTTGGGTACAAAGGAAGCCTTAACACAATTTAAAAATATAAAGACATTTACAAGCTATATTCTGATCATAAATAACATTAAAACAAATCATAAAAGCTGGAAATATCTCTGTGTCTTGATTGTGGTGTTTTTGTTTTTACCCCAGTGGACACATTTGTCAGAACTCGTTGAGAGGGACACTTAAAATGGGTGCATTTTATTGGAAGGAATTCTCTCCCAAATGACTCCCTGCTGCTGCTGCTAAGTCGCTTCAGTCATGTCCGACTCTCAGATCAAAGCAAAAATCAAAACTAAAATATGTGTAGGAAAGGATGAAAGGGAGACAAGTTCACACCCAGGCCTGAGGGCATGGTTGAGCGGGACTTGGAAGAAAATTCATGTTCTTAAGAGCTTGCATTCTTCCAGAGTAAAGAACAGTTCTTAAAAAATAGGGTGGGGAGGAAGAATAAAATAAATGAAGACAAACTGGGAGAGGGAATTAATGAAGATAAGAACCCAAGTCACACAGGCATATGGTTGGTGTCTAGAAGATGAGGTTTTTAGAGGATCTGGTGATGTGAACTCCGGTTAGGAAGTGTATTTTTCCATTTCAGGAGCTGGGAGGGTTTTCGGCAGGAGAGTGATGTGTGGGGAGCTGGGTTGGGGAGGATGGCTGTACTTGCAGGGAGGGGAGCGGGGGGCCTGGAAGCTGGGAAAGTCAGAGAGTCTGTGCGGCTCCTCCCGCCTCCTCCTCCTGGGCTCAAGCATCTTCTTTCCTTTTCTGAACCATTGCAGAGAGTTTGGGTGCTAGCCCTGCCCTGCCTCTCGGTTACATAAAACAGAAAGGAAGTTTTGAGAGGGCAGACTCATCTCCCTAAAGCCCCATCATAACTGAAGACATCAGCCATCTGGTGGGGTCTGTGAAGAACTTGCACACTGTCATGGGGAGGCAGGTGGAGTGGTCAGGACGGGCCTGTCTGGATTCTCCATGATGAGAAAGGAGTTTCCCAGAGGGCATAGGGAGGGCTGCAGAGAACTCTGGGATGAGAAGGACCACACCAGCCAGGTCCCTGGAGCACCCTGACGGTCTAGCTGCCCTTGACGGGACGTGACAAGGCAGGAAGGTGAGAGGAGAGCCAAGAGTGGAATCTTGGAGCAGTAGGGGCTGGAGCAAATTCCCCTGGGAGAAGGCCAAGAGTAGTTTCTGGGTGACTGGCTCAAATTCCCTTGGGGGTTGGTGTATCACTTTAAAAAAATATCTTTGTCTTCCAATCAGAATCTCACTGGGTGTAAATATTTATTGGAGTGTAACCAACATGAGAGAAGTGCCCAGATCACAGATGCAGTCTTGATGCATCAGCATGAGGTGAGGTGGGCACTCCTGTGGCCAGCCCCCAGATCAGAGACAGCATCATCAGGAAACCAAGGCCATCAGGATACGCTCCTGTGGGGGAGGGGTGCATTGTCATCTTCAGCGTAAGGAGACGGGCTCCCAGGGAGCCTCAGTCTCTCGCAGCCGTTTCACAGGAGCACCCTACGTACAGATTTTTGCATATTGGACTTCTGGAAACAGGACCTACTGGTATTTTCAGGTTGTAATTTCACCTTGATTCCACCCTACTGGGCAACCAATACTCCAAATCACAGAATGTGAAGCTGGACATCTGGAAAAGATTTAGATATTTGTTTTAACCACTGGACAAAAAGCTGCCCAGAGAATTGGGCGACTGAAGCAGGACTCTGGCTCTCATGATGACAGGGACAGCTGGCCAGCAGCAGGGGTGAAGGACTCTCAGGTCCCGAGACAGACACCGTGCCCTGGGAGCTGCTTCCTGGAAGGGCTGATCAGGCTGGGACCTGTGGACGGGCCCACGAGGGCTCAAGGGACTGGTCTGAGCTGGCATTCAAGTTTAACTGTGTCAGAGAGAGTCCCACCATGACATCGAGGACGATGAACCCTGGGACCATCATCCCAGGTCCTTCTTTCTCCTCCCTCCCTCTCTCTCTCTCTCTCCTGCCTCAGTAAGAAAATGGATTATGATTTCTGAAGGTAACAGCTTTCTCGTCCTCCCCTATGAATAGCCGAGTGAAGAATTAATTTAGATTTTTGCAATGTCGGGGCCTCTCTCATTAAATTACTCCCACTGTCTCTTGGAAGCCCTGGTAACTTAGTTTAATGATCTCGCGTTCTCTATACCCTTGAAAAATGCTTCGTGTGTCTCCCAGCACAGGCCATCTTAAATCTGCCGGCAGCTTTGTGTTTCCTTGTCTTTGGCCCAGAGTCTGAGGGCCTGTCACCAACCTGGCCCGTCCTAGCCTCTGCCTGAGGCTGCCCAGCTCCGCGGGTCCCTGGCCTTGGTTTCTCATTCTTTCCATGTTTCCTTGCTCACTGACATTTCTGTGTTTTTCTCCCACTAAAAGCCTGACTATACCCACCATGCTTTTTTATAAAACTGAAATGATGATGATCTTTACGTTCTTCTCAAGTCATCGCTTGTTGGTTTATATTTGTCAAGATGGGACAGGCAGTCCCCAAGGGACATCAGGCACCTCCTTGGCTGGTGCAGGTTGAATAACGGATAAGCAATTGCTTCATTCACTGACACACGAGGGACCTTTCATTTCTTCATAGGGATCCCTGATTATGTGTGAAAGAAGTGTGAATTACACAGACCCCCCTTCACAGTCCGGAAAATTCAAGTGAAGGAAAGAGTTTATTTATTTTAATGTTTTTTTTGAAGGATCATTGCTTTATAGGATTTTGCTGTTTTCTGCCAAACCTCAACATGAATCAGCCATTAGGTATACGTATATCCCTTCCCTTTTGAACCTCCCTCCCATAAAGGAAAGAGTTTATGTCTATTCACATCAAAGAGAAAAAAAGAATTCTCTATAAAAAAACTTCACCTGGACGTCATTTTGCATCTCAGACCTCTACAGCCTCTGCCTCATCTAAAAGTCTGATTTGTTTCCCTGGGTCTCTAGGTGGTCCCCAGGTCCCCAGTTTCCTGGGGCCAGAGCAGGTGGAAAGGAGGATGGAGGGGGAGAATGGAACCAGCCCCGGATACAGAATGACACAGGGGCCGCCCCTGGAGGGCAGTTAGGAAAGGCCACCGTGTGGGCTCACAGCTGAGAAGCTGGTAGTGGGGGTGTCTAGGGGAGTGTCCCAGCCCGGACAGGACCCGAGTGGGTTTTAGCCTGAGCTGGAGGAGCATCACAAAGAAACTGGCGTGAGTCTGGGCAGGCTGAGCGTGAGCAGTGAGGCCGCTGATAGATTCAGAAAGTTAGGAAAAGTCTGAATCAGGTGCAGGGCCTGTGGGCCTTGGGGGAGAGCTTGGGGGTGACAGGAGTCGGAGGCTTTGGGGGTTTGGAGCAGAGGGGGGACCTGCTCCAAAGAAGGTTTTCACAGCATCCCTATGGCTGCTGGACTTCCCAGGTAGTGCTAGTGGTAAAGACCCCGCCTGCCAGGGCAGGAGATGTAAGAGGCCTGGGTTCGATCCCTGGGCCGGGAAGATCCCCTGGAGGAGGGCATGGCCACCCACTCCAGTATTCTGGCCTGGAGAATCCCTGTGGACAGAGGACCTTGGCAGGCCACAGTCTGTGGGGTCGCAAAGAAGTGACTTAGCAGGCATGCACACAGGGAAGTGCACAAAGGTCCGGCTAGTCAGGGCTCTGGTTTTCCCAGCGGTCACGTATGGATGTGAGAGCTGGACTATAAAGAAAGCTGAGCACCGAAGAATTGATGCTTTTGAACTGTGGTGCTGGAGAAGACTCTTGAGAGCCCCTTGGACTGTAAGGAGATCCAACCAGTCCATCCTAAAGGAAATCAGTCCTGAATATTCATTGGAAAGACTGATGTTGAAGCTGAAACTCCAATAATTTGGCCACCTGATGCGAAGAACTGACTCATTGGAAAAGACCCTGATGCTGGGAAAGATTGAGGGCGGGAGGAGAAGGGGACAACAGAGGATGAGATGGTTGGATGGCATCACCTACTCAATGGACATGAGTTTGAGTAAACTCCAGGAGTTGGTGATGGACAGGGAGGCCTGGTGCGCTGCAGTCCATGGGATCGCAAAGAGTCGGACACTGAGAGACTGAACGGAACTGACACAGGAAGTTCCTATGGCTGCCATGCGCCAAATGGCCTGTAGGGGGCGAAATGGAGACAAGGGGACCAATGAATGCGAAGGTGCTGAAATCACTCAGGAAGAGTTGATGAGAATCTGTCTATGGTCAGCGGAGGTGGGAGAAGGGGGTGGATTCAGGATATATTTTGAAAGTAGAGCAAGCAAGATTTGCTGATCAATTGACAATGATGTGAGAGAGGAGTCAAGAACAAATCCAAGGTCATCCTGCACAGTTCCGATGTGCTCAAAAACATGAGAATTTACTAACAATGATCAATTTGCAATTAAGAGCATATTGGCAGATATTTTAGGCTTCCAGGCATTCTTCAGAATGTTCTAAGGACGAGAAACAAAGCTTCGAGTGTGACCCACACCCATCTGACGTTCATCCTCCAACCCATAAAATGTGTGCTTTAACATCCAACATCAATCACCCGAGTTGTCCTCTGGCTATTTATGTGCTGGGAACCAGCCAAGCTCTTTGCTACAAACCTGAAGACGGTCAGTGTCAGCAGGGAGATAGGATGGTATCTCAGGCAGATAGAGCAGGTTGGGAGGCGTGAACCCATGCTGGTCGTCTAGCCGTTCCCGTTGATGGAGGAGGGAATCTTGGGTCCCGCCAGCTCCCAGCCCGGCACAGTGGTGGAACCCAGGCCGCTGTCATGGTGGGTCAGTCCCGTGGGAAAGCAGAGCCTCATAGGGCAGAGGTGCTCAGGTGTGTCCATCCTGAGCAGGTGCCACGCGGTCCAGAGAAGGGAGGCCAGGGAGGTGTTCAGAGAGGAGCTGACTTGTGGGCTGGGCAGGGAAGGTGGAAGAGCGAGGGAGGGGACCCCACAAAGAGAGAGAAGATCTGCAAAAGTGCAGCTGGCAGGGACGATGATACAGGCAGATGTGAGAACCTGGAGACATTTAAACCCGTGAAGGCTGTTTGGCTGCAAGTGACGGATGCCAACCTCAACACAGAGAAAGATTCATGGGACAGCTGGGATGTCCTCAGGCCCAGGGAGGGCTGGGAAACAGGTGTGGGAAGGACACCTCCAGGGCTGCCCCAGGAGGTTTCAGCAGCAGCACCTGTGGGTTAGCCTGGTCCAGGCAACTCCCTCTGGAATCCATGACCCAACCATCCTCAGTCTGGGGACCGGAAGGAGAAGGAACCTCTTAATGTTACAGACAGGGCTTCCCCGGGGCCGCTAGTGGTAAAGAACCCACCTGTCAATGTAGGAGATGTTAAGAGATGTGAGTTTGATCTCTGGGTTAGGAAGATCCCCCGGAGGAGGGCATGGCAACCCATTCCAGTATTCATGCTTTGAGAATCCCATGGACAGAGGAGCCTGGGCTACAGTCCATAGGATCGCAAAGAGTCAGACACGACTGAAAAGGCTTAGTACAGCACAATGCTACAGACGAGAAGCTGGAGGTCCCAGGAAGTCATTCAGTGTGGCCAGCAAGTGGCATGGGGGGGTGGGTATGCGAGCCCATGGCTTCCAAGATTTATGACTTTTCTCCTGCAAAAATGTTTCTCAAGCTTCAGGCATCCCTAAGCTACCTTCATGATTTTAATCGTTTGCATTATACTATCTCTTCTATTATTCAACTCACCTTTACATCTATTTACTTAAACTTTCTATTCATGAGGATCATGGCTAGTTTTAGTTTGGTCTAATGCACATCGGATGCTCTTATACTATTAAAATAAGCAATGTTCGTCTGAGAAGCATCCAAATAACCTTTGGAGGTACATGCACCACATTTGGGGCAATCCTGCACCATAACTAGGGTAATATTCTCTCAGGAGGATGATAAAAAATATTTGTTCTCTTGAATAAGAGTTCTTCCCTTGTTTGAAGAAAAGCAAATAGCCTGAGTCCGGAGTGGCTGGAACAGGTGAGTGAGGGGGAGATGCGAGGATGAGGTCAGAGAGGTAGGGGGTGTTGAGATGGGAAGGGCTTTTCCTTCCGGGGAGTTGGGGACTGTGGGAGGGTTTTGATAAAGAAAGCGCGTGATCTGACTGACGTTCTGGCAGGAGCCCTCCGGCTGCAGTGGGAGAAGAGGAACGAGAAGGCACAAGCCGGGAAACTCAGAGGCTAGAGAAATGATGGAGCTGATGGTGGTCTGGACCAGAGCATAGCTAGGGAGGCGGAGAGTGTGGCTTGGGTCCTGGTATCGTAGTTTGAAGGTTGAGATTTTCACCTTGACCTGTGCGTCCACTAATGCTGTGCTCAGAGCCTGGGCAAGCGGGAGCACTCCTGGTTGGGAGGGTCTTGTCATGGTTCACATCTTCCTGTGGTCAGAGGGACCTGAGACCCTCCCTTCCTTCTCTAAGTGAGTTTGCAGATTGTGGGGTCACCTTGTGGGTAGTGGGTGAGGGTGATGGCACTCCCTCTCCTCCTCGGGGAAGACCTCCAGGGGGCAGGGCACCTGCACAGTCCCCAGGGGTCCGGGAATTAGCTGGGCTGTGGGAGCAGAAACATCGCGGAGCATGAATCACTCCAAGAAGGAGACAGGCCTTTCCTCACTGCCCTTTTCCAACGTGCCGCAGCAGATTCCTCTTTAGTGGGTGGAAGATGGACGATTTCATTATTTGTGGCACTCGGCAATCAATCTGGGAGTTTGGGCTAAAGCAAGCACTTCCCCTTCCGCTCACTGTTATCCATCACGTTTAATCATTGGTCTCCCTCCAGGAGCCAGGCGCTGGGCAGGGCAGCGGTCCCTGACTTGACAGTTTTACTCTTCAGGGGCTGTGGGGAGGGGCCGGGCATAGAAAGGGGCAGAGCTAGGCAGGGGGGTCCCCACGGCAGGTGGGCTGGGGCAACCAAAGCTTCAACAGAGGCCAGGGAACAGCCAATGAAGGGAGGTTACAGGAGGGACCCTCGAGAGGCCTGGCCTCATTGCCAAGAAAATCCCTCATGGGAGGGAGGAGACAGAACACAGAAAAGAAAAGAAATAGCCAGAGTTCTTTGCCAAGGGAGTGTCGCAGATTTTAATTCAAGATGAAATGTGTTCTTGTTTGTGTACAACTAATTTTCCTCCCAAATGAAGGGTTTTGTCTATCACTCAAGTGTTTCAATAGCAACCGAGTCTCCCCCACTGTAATTAAGGTAGCATGTGCCTCTTGAGCTTGAGAAGCAGGCTGTTTGTGTTAATGAGTTGGGGAAGCAAGCCTGGCTTGGATTGGTTTCTGGGTCCAAGAAGGAAGAAAGCAACAAAGAAATGGAAGAAAACAAAACACCTCCAAATAGAGACTTGGCTCCCGCCAGGATGATGTCATCTGGAAACTGTGAGCAGGTTCCCCTGAAGGAAGGGCCTCGAGATTCCTGGTCTCGTTAGGAGAGCTGAGACCAGGAGGGTTTAGGGTCCAGAGTCACACATTCCCAAGCCTCTGGGCCTGGTGGGAGGTGTATGTGAAGACGGTGGGTGGGCTGCAGCTTTTCACACAAGTACATTGTGTTTGCATAGAAAATACATGGGTAAACCCTTAAATTCCACACACACACACACACACAAATGCACTCATGTGTTTTCTTGGAACATATGGCTCTCTTAATTTAACTTTTGAGGGTTTTTTTTTTTTGCTTTTAGTGAAGAGATGGTAATTTAATAAATTACCACTAATATAATGGCTTAACCCAATACCCTTTGTAATTGTGATACCTGTCTTATCTCACAGTTCTGAAGGCACGGTGTGGCTCGGGTCTCTGTGAAGGGTCTTGCCAGCCATAATCTAGGCATCAGCAAGCTGTGGTTCTCATCTCGGGCTCGGGCTCCTCTGCCAGGTCCATGGGCTGTGGGCAGAACTCCGTTTCTTCTTGCACTTTCTGTGTGGTCTTTCCCACCCTCAAGCTGGCTGTGGTGGGTCAGGTCCTCCTATCGTTTGACTTTTCATGCCTTCATCTTTGGCTTTTCAGGGCTCGTGTGATTGTGTTGGACCCACCTGAATAAGCCAGGAAAACCTCCCTACTTTAAGGTCAGCTGACTAGTAACCTTAAGTACATCTAAAGAGTCCCTTTTGCATGAAAAGATGCTCAACGTTACTAATTCTCAGAGAAATGCAAATCCGAACTACAAGGAGGTATTGCCTTACATCAGTCAGAATGGCCATCGTCAAAAGTCTTCAAACAATAAATGCTGGAGAGGGTGTGTAGGGGAGGGGCCCTTCCTACACTGTTGATGGGAATGTCAGTTGGTGTAGCCACTATGGAGAACAATATGGAGGTTCCTTTAAAAAATAGAGTTACCATATGATCCTGCAATCCCACTACTGGACATTTATCCAGAGAAAACTCGAAAAGATGCATGAACCCCAGTGTCCACCGCAGCACTGTTTACAATGGCCAAGACATGGAGACAGCCTAAACGTCCACAGATAGATGTGTGGATGAAGAAGATGTGGTACATCTACACCATGGAATACTACTCTGCCAGCAAAAAGAATGGCATAATGCCATCTGAAGCATCACGGACCAGCCTGCTTTATCATATTAAGTGAAGTCAGTTCAGTTCATTTCATTCGCTCAGTTGTGTCTGACTCTTTGCGACCCCATGAATTGCAGCACGCCAGGCCTCCTTGTCCGTCACCAACTCCCGGAATTTACTCAAACTCACGTCTATTGTGTCGGTGATGCCATCCAGCGATCTCATCCTCTGTCGTCCCCTTTTCCTCCTGCCCCCAATCCCTCCCAGCATCAGAGTCTTTTCCAATGAGTCAGCTCTTCGCATGAGGTGGCCAAAGTACTGGAGTTTCAGCTTTAGCATCATTTCTTCCAAAGGACACCCAGGGCTGATCTCCTTTAGAATGGACTAGTTGGTCAGAGAAAGACAAATATCATATGATATCACTAATAGCTGGAATCTAATTTTTAAAAACGACACAAATTAACTTACTTATGAAATATAAAAAGACAGACATTGCAAACAACTTATAGTTAGCAAGGGAGAAATGTGGTGGGATGGAGGGGTAGATCAGGAGCTTGGGATGAACACACACACTCCTATGTATAAACAGATAACCAGCAAAGACTTATTGTTATAGCACAGCTACTTCTCCAGAAATGGCAATTTGTTTGCTTCTGGTTCTGTGCTATTTGAATAACACCACAGTAAATGTTTCTGTACTTATGGGTACAAACAGGATGGATTTTCAGCAGTTCAAGAGCTCAGTTTATAAAGTGTTTGTACTTCAAAAGTTTTTTTTTTTTTTCTAAATGTTGCCAGATAACCTTCAGAAAAAACTAATATTCCACATTTCTACAAGAGTATAGGAAAGTGGACTTAGCCCTATAGCCCAGCTAGCAATAAGATTTATAGCCCTTGAAAATTTCTGGTAGTCTTTTAGGTACAGTCGTAATGCAGAATTGGTTATGAAATATCCTGACTACTGCTGAGTTCAAACATCTATTCTTTTCCTTATTTTTCTTTCTTTCTTTACTGTTTATTTTTTTAATTGGAGTATAATTGCTTTACAATGTCGTGTCAGTTTCTGCTGTACAACAGTGTGTATCAGCTACGTGGTAGTCTTAGCTACTCAGTTGTGTCCGACTCTCTGCGACCCCATGGACTGCAGCCTGCTAGGCTCCTCTGTCCATGGGATTCTCCAGGCAAGAATGCTGGAGTGGATCAGCTCTGTGTATCATTATATCCCCTCCCTCTGGAGAGCAGCAGGGGACTGCAGCTACTCCTATACCCTTGACCGAAGACCGGGCCTCCTCTACTGGGGGTGGTTGTCCTCTTCGACTGAGCTCGCAGCTTCGGGAGGGATGCACGTGGAGCAGTGAGGAAGGAAGGGGACACCCACCCAGCCAGCCAGATTGGCTGAATCAGCCCCGGCGATCAAGGGGTGACAGATCACAACCAGATCGCCCTCACGTCCTATCCCCTCCCTCTTGAGGCTACCCCTCACCCTCTCTCCTACCCCTCTAGATGGTCTTCATTTTTTTTTTCCTTCTCTCCTGCCTTTCAACATTGGGATTTGCTCTTCTAAGAGCAAACAGTTTCTTTATAACCTTTGCCCCTTTTTCTGATTAAGAGTGCTCCATGTGTTACAGAAATTAACCCTTTATTATCTGCTTTACACATAATTTTAGATTCATAATTTATATGTATTTTTATGTAACCTTATGAAGTACAAAATTTATTATTCAAATATGTCTTTTTCTTCTATATCTTCTGGATTCCTATTGTTGATTTGTAAGTTCTCCTTTATAGATGCTATATTATAACTTGTAGTATCCTTGATTACTTGTAAGATTTTTATTTTACTTTTTACAAGGAAGTCTTTAATTCACTAGAATTTAACTTTCTATAAGCATGAGATGGGATCCATTTAACTTTAATTCTCTTACATGGGAGGGATTCCCTCGTGCCTTAGATGGTAAAGAATCCACCTGCAATGCGGGAGACCTGGGTTTGATCCCTGGGTTGGGAAGATCCCCTGGAGGAGGGCACGGCAACCTGCTCTGGATTCCTGCCTAGGGAATCCGTAGCCTAGTGGGCTTCGGTCCATGAGATCACAGAGTCAGACACAACTGACAGACTAACACACACTCCATATGGGGGAAACCTGATGTGCTGGCGTCGTTTATTAAACAGCTCTTCCTCCAAGGCATTCAAACTGTCCTCATGTTTCCTGGTAGCTTTTTGGAGGCTCAGCCAGAGAAGCAGCTCTGCCAGAGCCCGGCATTCTCTTTTCTCCACAAGATGGTAAATCTTGGGTGTGAACTTTTTTCTCTTTAACCAGCTTGAGTAAGCAGACTGAACCTGAGTGCCTCTGGTTGGTTTGTTCATCCATTTCACATTACTTGGCATCTACTATGTTCTAGGTTGAAGAACAGTGTCCATTGTACCTCTGTGGTTTTTTTTTTTTGGTTGAATATGAGACAAGCACAGACTTCCCAGGTGGTGCTAGTCGTAAAGAACCTACCTGGCAGTGCAGGAGACACAAGAGACTCGGGTTTGATCCCTGGGTCAGGAAGATCCCCTGGAGGCGGGCATGGCAACCCACTTCAGTATTTTTGCCTAGAGAATCCCCATGGACAGAGGAGCCTGGAGGACTATGGTCCATAGGGTCACAAAGAGTCTGATATGATTGAAGCGACTTAGCAATACCCACGTGAGACAAACACAGGAGGTCCTTGTCAACCAGGAAAAATAGTCCCTTCAAGTGAATTTACTGAAGACAGGAATGGCAAAGTTCAAGATAAAGAAGGGGAAGAAGGGTATGATTGAAATTTGAAGGTTAAACGTCAAGTGAAAAGTTTTAAAGTATTGTTTTGTACATTTAACAAAATCGATGCTATGATTGCAACCAGCCGCTGACACTTAGAACAGTGAATGAAGTACTGATTTGGTTGGAGGGGGGTGCAATAATCTTCCCGAACATCACATTTCACGTCCGTTTGAACAAAGGATATTCAGTTTTGGAAAATACTTTGGGGCTCATTGATTTCCCCAAAGGACTCTTAATTCTTTCATAACACAAATAATTCCCTTTGCATGTACTCATCAGCGGCTCCATTGTTAACTGGTCTGACTGCCCGGTCGTCATGCATCCATGGCTTTACAAGCTGTTCTCGGCAACACTCATGAAATTCACAAAGGCTGTAGCCTTTGTGAAATTTGCTTTTGCACTTTGCAATTGGTTCTCATTTACTTGCGTTATGTAGGCAGATGTTTCTGTGTCACCCTCAGGGACACTGGTCTGGGGGGACATGGCCGTGGGTGACACAGGGGAGACGTGCTGGTGTGAATTGGCAGGGGTGGAGCTGAGATTTTGTAAGTAGTCAGTTCACTCGGCATTTTATAGACTGTGAGGGCTTTGTAGCTCTATACAACTTTGTGGTAACTCTGGGGAGACTCAGTTCGTAAAGACTTGGACAATGAGGATTCTTTTACACAAAACAACTATAATCTACAACAGAAGAGAAAAATACCGGGGGAATACTCGGTATTTGGGAAATGGGAGATTTTATTTTTGGGTGGGAAGCTCATTGAGAAATGGCAATGCAGGGGTGGGGGGTGCTCCTAGGGGTGGGAAAGTGAAAGTGAAGTTGCTCAGTTGTGTCTGACTGTTTGCAACCCCATGGACTGTAGCCTAATGGGCTCCTCCGTCCATGGGACTTTCCAGGTAAGAATACTGGAGTGGGTTCCCATTTCCTTCTCCAGGAGATCTTCCCAATGCAGGGATTGAACCCGGGTCTCCAGCATTGTAGGCAGATGCTTTACCATCTGAGCCACCAGGAAAGCCCAAGGTGGGAAGAGCAGGTTAAATGGTCCTTGAAATGAGAATTGGATTTGGACATGCAGAAGTGCTGGAAGGGCATCCTAGCTAAAGGGAACAGCATAAGGAGATGTGAGGAACAAGCGGACACGCACAGCCACGGGCTGTCACTCACCATCTATTTCTTTCTGGGATCTCATGCGCTCCTGAAGCTGGGGTCTTTATTCTCTTTTCTGAAGCATCTTTAGGGACCTCAGTTGTGCCTGGCACATAGCTGATCCTCCCAACATATGCAGAAGGAATCAGTGAGGGCTTAGAGAGCTACCTCTTTGGCTGCTGAGGGCCAAATTTAGAATCCTTAGAAGTCCCCAATTTTAGACCGAATGATCTGACTTCGCCATCTTGCAGACCTTCCTCCCGTCGCTTTCTTGGCTGGTTCTGAAGCTACTGCCATTTGTGGCTGAATCTGCTTTCTCAACAGCAGCACCGCTGCAGAGCGACTCTGCCCCATGGATAAAAGCTCCTGTTCCAGCAGGTGCTTGGCGGATGCCCTTTGATGTTGTCATAACCACAGATGCTGATGGCAGCCCTGATGGTAATAGTCCAATTACCCTGGCTGTCTCGCTTGATGGAATGACCAAGAGCCCACAAATTGCTCCTGAGTGTGCCTCTCTAGTGACAGATTATTCTGAAACCAGCCCACCTAGTTTGATCCAGAGAAGAAAACAGCACATCTATGTACTTTTCTTTTTTCCTCTTGGTGGAGAAATTACAATCATCTAGAAGTCATCTGATGGTCACCCAAATGCCAGAGACCCTGAGGACCCAGACTCCTGAGCATCGTCTCTATCCTTGAAGGCCAGGGTTCATATCTGCATCCCCAGCACCAGCACAGGGCCCGGCATGAGGCAGAGCTCAGAGCAGGGAGTGTGTGTTGGCAGCCCAGGTGAGGTCAGACAGGAGCCTGTAGGACGTCCCACAGGATGGGTGAGTGTGACCATTTTCCAAGAGATTAAGGCCAGGATTTCTGCAGAGGGAGGCTCTGCTCAGTCTATTGCAGGCAGGGAGACTCGTCATGTCCTTTTATCTGTCACTGGGATGTCAGGTTTGAGTACCTGGTACTTTAAGAGCCTTGAGTCCAAAGTTAGAAATCCAAATACAATAAGACCTGGTCATTCCTATGAATCCTCAAAATTGCCTTCTGGTACAGTCACCCTAGCTAATGCTTCCTTTTGATCTAGTAGTAAGTTTGCCCTTTTGATAACTCAAATCCTAGATATTTTATATTTGGTTGAAAAATCCGTGCTTTTTCCCTTGGAAACTTTATACCCCCAGACTGCCAGAAACTTTAGTGAGGATCGTATCTTGGTTTGAGCTTCCTTAGTTTTACTAGCAACTAGTTTATCATAGTAAGATGCCCCCATTTAACTGGAGATCCTTTTAGTCCTTGACTAATGATGAAAACAATAGAATGGGAAAGACTAGAGATCTCTTCAAGAAAATTAGAGATACCAAGGGAATATTTCATGCAAAGATGGGCTCAATAAAGGACAAAAATGGTATGGACCTATCGGAAGCAGAAGATATTAAGAAGTGGCAAGAATACACAGAAGAACTATACAAAAAAGATCTTCATGACCCAGATAACCATGATGGTGTGATCACTCATCTAGAGCCAGACATCCTGGAATGCGAAGTCAAGTGGGCCTTAGGAAGCATCATTATGAACAAAGCTAGTGGAGGTGATGGAATTCCAGTTGAGCTATTTCAAATCCTAAAAGATGATGCTATGAAAGTGCTGCACTCAATATGCCAGCAAATCTGGAAAACTCAGCAGTGGCCACAGGATTGGAAAAGGTCAGTTTTCATTCCAATCCCAAAGAAAGGCAATGCCAAAGAATGCTCAAATTACTGCACAATTGCACCCATCTCACACGTTAGCAAAGTAATGCTCAAAATTTTCCAAGTCAAGCTTCAACAGTACGTGAACTATGAACTTCCAGATGTTAAAGCTGGATTTAGAAAAGGCAGAGGAACCAGAGATTAAATTGCCAGTAACCATTGGATCATCAAAAAAGCAAGAGAGTTCCAGAAAAACATCTACTTCTGCTTTATTGACTATGCCAAAGACTTTGACTGTGTGGATCACAACAAACTGTGGAAAATTCTTCAAGAGATGAGAATATCAGACCACCTGACCTGTCTCCTGAGAAATCTGTATGCAGGGCAAGAAGCAACAGTTACAACTGGACATGGAACAATAGACTGGTTCCAAATTGGGAAAGGAGTACATCAAGGCTGTATATTGTCACCCTGCTTATTTAACTTATATGAGAAATGCTGGGCTGGATGAAGCACAAGCTAGAATCAAGACTGCCGGGAGAAATATCAATAACCTCAGATATGCAGATGACACCACCCTTATGGCAGAAAGGAAAGAAGAACTAAAGAGCCTCTTGATGAAAGTGAAAGAGGAGAGTGAAAAACTTGCCTTAAAACTCAACATTCAGAAAACTAAGATCATGGCACCCAGTCCCAGCAC
This sequence comes from Bubalus kerabau, assembly GCF_029407905.1. Classification (NCBI taxonomy): domain Eukaryota; kingdom Metazoa; phylum Chordata; class Mammalia; order Artiodactyla; family Bovidae; genus Bubalus; species Bubalus kerabau. The sequence goes on from NC_073636.1 coordinate 77,082,150, forward strand.
TTCGTGGCAAATAGATGGAGAAATATCGGAAACAGTAAGAGACTATCTTTTTGGGCTCCAAAATCACTGCAGATGGTGACTGCAGCCATGAAATTAAAAGACAGTTGCTCCTTGGAAGAAAAGCTATGACCAAGCTAGACAGCATATTAAAAAGCAGAGACATTACTTTGCCAATAAAGGTCCATCTAGTTAAAGCTATGGTTTTTCCACTAGTCATGTATGGGTGTGAGAGTTGGACTATAAAGAAAGTTGAGGACCCAAGAATTGATGCTTTTGAACTGTGGTGTTGGAGAAGACTCTTCAGAGTCCCTTGGACTGCAAAGAGATCCAACTAAGTCCTGAATATTCATTGGAAGGACTGATGCTGAAGCTGAAACTCCAATACTTTGGCCACCTGATGCGAAGAACTGACTCATTTGAAAAGACCCTGATGCTGGGAAAGATTGAAGGCAGGAGGAGAAGGGGATGACAGAGGATTCAATGGTTGGCGATGGTTGGATGGCATCACTGACTCTTATGGATATGAGTTTGAGTATGCTCCGGGAGTTGGTGATGGACAGGGAAGCCTGGCGTGCCGCAGTCCATGGGGTCGCAAAGAGTTGGACATGACTGAGCGACTGAACTGAACTGAACTGAACTAATGATTTCCCTAAAGATGGTGGAGGCATTCTTAAATCCTTGTGGGAGTACCACTCAAAGAGATGGTTTTATACTAGTCTCTGAATCATTCCATTCAAAGGCAAATAGTTCTTGAGACTCAGGACTTAAAGGTTTACAGTATAAGGTATCTTCTAAGTCCAGAACTATAAATCAGAAAACGTTTCCAAATAAGCTTTTAAGTGAAGAATAAAGATTTGCTACCACTGGGTTTATATCTTCTACAATTGGTTAATGATATCAAATCCTGTGTACAATGGTTATCTCCATTCTGGGATTTTGTACCGGCAGAACTGGAATGTTACATGGGGATTGACGAAGTTGGATTAATTGGGATTTAAGAAATGTGGTTTCAGAGGCTGTATACCTCTCTTCAGATGCCTCTTTAAAGGCAATTGCTTTAAATTTGGAGCTTTGGTGCTTGGATGGAATTTTATCACTATTGGGTCAATTAGCTGTCTTGGTTCTTTCTGGATGTCGCACTTACCTTTCCTAGAATTTTAGGGACTTGTGGTTGAGGCTCGTCCCTAGCTGTAATAGTGCAGCTTAGGGTTGATTAGCGTAGGGTTGATCTGGGAGTGCTTTAATGTCTACTTTTCTCTGGTAAGAAAGCCATTTAATTTTGTGAGATCTCACCCCAACAAGAGCAGAGGGCATCCAGGCATATTTAGGAAGCTGTGCTCTAAACATGCTTTTTCCAGTTGTATAGATTCCAAGGTAGCAGGAGGAGTGCACATATACAAATCCCCTGGGTCGACCTTGACCATCGAGACCTGCAGGCTTTTGTCTCAGCAGATACTGCCCTGCTTGAGGCAGAGGACCTCGTGGGTGGACTTGAGCACCCTGGTCAGTTTGAGGAGGGGAGACAGATCCCTCCTGACGGTTTGGTAGGGAAGGGCTCAGGGCTAGGGCTGGCCCTGTGGCCCTGGGAGGGCTGTTGGAAGCCTCAGCCTCACTGGCAGGGATTGTCCCTCCATATGGAGGGAACCTCAGGAGGTACTGGAGGAGCCAGATATAATGAGTTGAGGTCATTAGGCTCTGACTAAGGCAAGACAGGCCTTTTCTGAGGGTCTTCCCCTGGAACCATCATTTTACATGTCTTTTGCAAATATTTTTCAAGTGATAAAATTTTTTAAACTGAAATACAGTTGATTTACAATGTTGCACTCATTTCTACTGTACCACAAAGTGACTCAGTTATACACACATATACATTCTTTTCCATTATGGTTTATTCCGAGAGATTGGATATAGTTCCCTGTGCTCTACAGGAGGACTTTGTTGTTTATCCATTCTAAAGTAATAGCTTGCGTCTACCAAACTCCCAAACTCCCAGTCCACCCCTCCCCCTCCTCCCCTCTTCTACAAATTCTTATTCTGATAAAGACTCAGTTTCATTTTGCTGCTGAAAAACATACAGGATAACTTATGCAAGTTGAGGTCAATGTTATAAGCCTACTCCTTGCACCTGGCTTCTCTTGGTCTAAAGAAAAGGGGTAACCTCAGTGCAAGGCAGGGCTGATGGTGGGATGGCCAGGAGGGCTCCTCCTGGACATTCATCCTTGAAGGGAAATGTGCCCTCAGCGGGGTCTGAGCTTTGCAGTTGGCTGACTGGTTATCCTAAATTGTAACGCTCGTGATGGTTTACTTCCTGGCCGGCAAACCAGGGAGGAGCCTCAAAGCTGCCTTTGGTCATGCCTGCTGCCCCTGCCCAGCCTGCATGGCTTGGGCCTGACAGTAACCAGCAGACTTGCCAGAAACTCGCTGTCAGCAGGATGCAGCCACGCTGGTGTCCCCTGGCAAACCCTTCAGTTCATGGGAGATGAAGGGAAGACCCAGGGCTTGGTGATCTGTGGCTCAGAGCACACTTTGCTCCCTTAGAGGAAGCACCCAAGGCTTCTCCCTCAAGTGCTCTCCTAAGAGATTCTAAGCGGTTAGATGGCCACCTCCGGGAATGAAGCTTTGGAGAAAACATGAGCAAGCAACCCCGAGGTGAAAGGTTTAGTCTGTATCCCAGGTTTCAAACCCAAGGGCTGAGAACAGTTGATGGATCGCAAGTCTCTAGAAAATGGCCTTCCCTCGCTCCCCCAAATGCAGAAGGCCATCAAAGAGCTACAACAGGCATGAGAGAGCAAGAACCTGAGGATTTGGGAACCAATTCCATCTCCTAGTTATATGTCTGGAAAGAAGCAAGCAGATGTAGTGGCGACTATTCACTCACAAGAATTCCCTGGAGAAGCCCCCAGGAGAAGGGACAGTCTCCGAGAAGACCAGCGTGGGTTCAAAGATTCACTGAGATGCTTTCCATTAGAGATGCCTGTCGAGACCCGAGGCCTGAAAGTCACACACGCTATCCAGCTGCCAACAAATCTGTCCCAGCAGTTCCAAGACTGCAGCCAGTGTGGTCAGAAGTGCCCCATAGTCTACCCCACGTGCTGACGGCAGGCTTGCCTATTGCAGAGAAGACTATGAGAGTCAGGACTGTCTCACTCACCACCTTGGAAAACTTGCCCTGAGAGGAGGAGGGTGGAAGAAATGGCTGTATCACCTTTAAAAAATGAAGTGAGGACTCTCAGACTCAGTTGAGCTTGAGAGAGGAATTCAAGAGTATACAGGTTGAAATACCCAAGCCCTCACTTCCTTTTGGAGCAAGTTGGGCTTTACCCTTCCTGGTAGAGGACCATAACACGTGCCTCCCCAGCAGAGACCACAGACGAGCTGATCTAGATGTCTGGGCAGTTTTCAGGTAGAACCTCCTTAGACCCCATGGCCTTCACCACCAGTGTTTGTCCTTCTTGGCAAACTTTACTCTTTTTGTTTTTTTAAATTGGAGTATAATTGCTTTATGGGCTTCCCAGGTGGCGCTAGTAGTAAAGAACCCACCTGCCAATGCAGGAGACGCAAGAGACATGGGTTCCATCCCTGGGTTGGGAAGATTCCCTGGAGGAGAGCATGGCAACCCACTCCAGTATTATTGCCTGGAGAATCCCCATGGACAGAGAAGCCTGGTGGGCTACAGTCCATGGGGTTGCAAAGAGTCGAACACGACTGAAGCGACTGAGCACACTTATAATTGCTTTATGATGTAGTGTTAGTTTCTGCTGTGCAATGAAGTGAATCCGTGCTGCTGCTGCTGCTGCTGCTGCTGCTAAGTCGCCTCAGTCGTGTCCGACTCTGTGCGACCCCATAGACGGCAGCCCGCCGGGCTTCCCCGTCCTTGCGATTCTCCAGGCAAGAACACTGGAGTGGGTTGCCATTTCCTTCTCCAATGCATGAAAATGAAAAGTGAAAGTGAAGTCGCTCAGTCATGTCCGACTCTAGCAACCCCATGGACTGCCCCCCAGCAGGCTTCTCCATCCATGGGATTCTCCAGGCAAAAGTACTGGAGTGGGGTGCCATTGCCTTCTCTGAGTGAATCCGTTACTCACACACATTTATATACCTGTACATATACACACATCCCCTCCCTCCTGAACCTCCCTCCTGCCCCTCTAGATCGTTACAAAACACCAAGCTGAGCTCCCTGGGCCGTACAGCTTTCTCACCAGCTATTTCACACACGGTAGTGTGTATATGTCAATCCCAGTCCTCCCAATTCATCCCCCCTCTCCTCCCCCACCATGTCCATATGTCTGTGGACCTTTCCTGCCCTGCAGCTAGGTTCATCTGTACCATTTTTCTCGGTTACACACATGTGCCTTTATAAACACTTGTTTTTCTCTTTCTGACTTATTTCACTCTGTATATCAGACTCTTACTCCATCCACATTTCTACAAATGACCCAATTTTGTTCTTCTTCTTTTTTTTTAAATGACTTTAATATATAGATGCACACTTGAAAGCAGTTGAATGCTAACTCCCTGCCAGTTTGGCTCATATAGAAGAGGGTTGAAATTCTCAGTAAGGGAAAAATCAAAATGTGTCCTATTGTGTAAAGGCTCTTCTCCCGCTAGAAATGGAGGTGAAGATGATTCTGTCCCTTTTCTCCTCTTTGGCAAAAGAAATTTAATTGGAAAATAGTGTTATAACTCCAAGCCCCATTTTCAGGCCATATTCACCCCAGCTGCCACTGATATTGGGACTGGGCAGTGTTACAAAAGAACCATTTTCTTTTTCATAGCTCCACTGCACCATATACAGCTGGAAGTCATAGAAAACACCAAGAACATAATATGTTAAGACTTATAGAATAAAAGCATATAGCAAGAACCAGACAGGCACAAACAGAATGAAGCACAAGTTTGCTGATAGAGTTCTATATCCAAATGATTCTTACACATTAACTTCATTAGAAACATCATCTCCATCTTCAACATACTTCAACCTTCTCAGGCCACTTTCTAGTGGTATTGAACATTCAATGGCTATTTTCAAAAATCCACTAAAATTCTTACCAAGTTCTGTTTGTGTTTTGGAAGACTTCTTACTTCGTTTTAAAGTTGCCCAAATATTGACTACCATATTTCTTATTTAAACTGCAAGTTATTATATAAAATTCCTTTACATGGATGTCTTATTACTGCCTTACTCGCATTCATCTAATAGCATTGCCCCACCGGTCTTGTTTCTCTTTAATCTCTGCTTTTTGTTAAATCACTCTAAAGACACACAGCTGTGCTTTTCAATCTGTGCTGACCACCCATTTGGAAATAGAGGATTTTTCCCATCTCCCATTTCACTGATTCTAGTCCTCATATTTCCTATTTAATTTTTTTTATCATGATAGAAGTCACACAGTATAACACACACTATCTTAACCGGATTTAACTATACAGTGAGGGACACTAAGTATCACATTGTTGTGCAACCCTCATCATCTTCCATCTCCCGAATTTTTCACTCTCCTAAACTGAAACTCTGTCCTCATTAAACACTGAGCCCCGTCCCCCCTCCCCACCCTCCCTCTCCTGGCATCTACCAACATACTTCTGACTCAATGATTTGACTATTCTAGGTACATCATATAAGTGGAATCAATCAGTATTTATCTGTGCCTACTTTATATTTCATACTGTTCATGTGTTCCAATATGCTACTGGAGATCAGTGGAGAAATAACTCCAGAAAGAATAAAGGGATGGAGCCAAAGCAAAAACAATACCCAGCTGTGGATGTGACTGGTGATAGAAGCAAGGTCTGATGCTGTAAAGAGCAATATTGCATAGGAACCTGGAATGTCAGGTCCATGAATCAAGGCAAATTGGAAGTGGTCAAACAGGAGATGGCAAGAGTGAACGTAGACATTCTAGGAATCAGCGAACTAAAATGGACTGGAATGGGTGAATTTAACTCAGATGATCATTATATCTACTACTGTGGGCAGGAACCCCTAAGAAGAAATGGAGTAGCCATCATGGTCAACAAAAGAGTCCGAAATGCAGTACTTGGATGCAATCTCAAAAACAACAGAATGATCTCTGTTTGTTTCCAAGGCAAACCATTCAATATCACAGTAATCCAAGTCTATGCCCCAACCAGTAACACTGAAGAAGCTGAAGTGGAACGGTTCTTTGAAGACCTACAAGACCTTTTAGAACTAACACCCAACAAAGATGTCCTTTTCATCATAGGGGACTGGAATGCAAAAGTAGGAAGTCAAGAAACACCTGGAGTAACAGGCAAATTTGGCCTTGGAATACGGAATGAAGCAGGGCAAAGGCTAATAGAGTTTTGCCAAGAAAATGCAGTGGTCATAGCAAACACCCTCTTCCAACAACACAAGAGAAGACTCTACACATGGACATCACCAGATGGTTAACACTAATATCAGATTGATTATATTCTTTGCAGCCAAAGATGGAGAAGCTCTATACAGTCAGCAAAAACAAGACCAGGAGCTGACTGTGGCTCAGACCACAATAATGAACTCCTTATTGCCAAATTCAGACTTAAATTGAAGAAAGTAGGGAAAACCACTAGACCATTCAGATATGACCTAAATCAAATCCCTTATGATTATACAGTGGAAGTGAGAAATAGATTTAAGGGCCTAGATCTGATAGATAGAGTGCCTGATGAACTATGGATGGAGATTCGTGACATTGTACAGGAGACAGGGATCAAGACCATCCCCATGGAAAAGAAATGCAAAAAAGCAAAATGGCTGTCTGGGGAGGCCTTACAAATAGCTGTGAAAAGAAAAGAAGCAAAAATCAAAAGAGAAAAGGAAAGATATTAGCATCTGAATGCAGAGTTCCGAAGAATAGCAAGAAGAGATAAGAAAGCCTTCTTCAGTGAGCAATGCAAAGAAATAGAGGAAAACAACAGAATGGGAAAGACTAGAGATCTCTTCAAGAAAATTAGAGATACCAAGGGAACATTTCATGCAAAGATGGGCTTGATAAACGACAGAAATGGTATGGACCAAACAGAAGCAGAAGATATTAAGAAGAGGTGGCAAGAATACACAGAAGAACTGTACAAAAAAGATCTTCATGACCTAGATAATCATAATGGTGTGATCACTGACCTAGAGCCAGACATCCTGGAATGTGAAGTCAAGTGGGCCTTAGAAAGCATCACTACGAACAAAGCTAGTGGAGGTGATGGAATTCCAGTTGAGCTCTTTCAAATCCTGAAAGATGATGCTGTGAAAGTGCTGCACTCAATATGCCAGCAAATTTGGAAAACTCAGCAGTGGCCACAGGACTGGAAAAGGTCAGTTTTCATTCCAATCCCAAAGAAAGGCAATGCCAAAGGATGCTCAAACTACCGCACAATTGCACTCATCTCATATGCTAGTAAAGTAATGCTCAAAATTCTCCAAGCCATGCTTCAGCAATATGTGAACCGTGAACTTCCAGATTTTCAAGCTGGATTTAGAAAAGGCAGAGGAACCAGAGACCAAATTGCCAACATCCAATGGATCATGGACAAAGCAAGAGAGTTCCAGAAAAACATCTATTTCTGCTTTATTGACTATGCCAAAGCCTTTGACTGTGTGGATCACAAGAAACTGTGGAAAATTCTTCAAGAGATGGGAATACCAGACCACCTGACCTGCTTCTTGAGAAATCTGTATGCAGGTCAAGAAGCAACAGTTACAACTGGACATGGAACAACAGACTGGTTCCAAAGTGGGAAAGAAGTATGTCAAGGCTGTATATTGTCACCCTGCTTATTTAACTTATATGCAGAGTACATCATGAGAAATGCTGGGCTAGATGAATCTCAAGCTGGAATCAAGATTGCCAGGAGAAATATCAATAACCTCAGATATGCAGATGATACCACCCTTATGGCAGAAAGTGAAGAACTAAGGAGCCTCTTGATGAAAGTGAAAGAGGATAGTGAAAAGCTGGCTTAAGCTCAGTATTCAGAAAACTAAGATCATGGCATCTGGTCCCATCACTTCATGGCAAGTAGATGGAGAAACAATGGAAACAGTGGCTGACTATTTTTTTGGGCTCCAAAATCACTGCAGATGGTGACTATAGCCATGAAATTAAAAGACAGTTGCTCCTTGGAAGAAAAGTTATGACCAACCTAGACAGCATATTAAAAAGCAGAGACATTACTTTGCCAACAAAGGTCCGTCTAGTCAAGGCTATGGTTTTTCCAGTGGTCATGTATGGATGTGAGAGTTGGACTATAAAGAAAGCTGAGCACTGAAGAACTGATACTTTTGAAGTGTGGTGTTGGAGAAGACTCTTGAGAGTCCCTTGAACAGCAAGGAGATGCAACCAGTCCATCCTAAAGGAAATCAGTGCTGAATATTCATTGGAAGGACTGATGCTGAAGGTCCAATACTCTGGCCACCTGATTCGAAGAACTGACTCATTGGAAAAGACCCTGATGCTGGGAAAGATTGAAGGTGGGAGTAGAAGGGGGTGACAGAGGATGAAATGGTTGGATGGCATCACCGACTCAATGGACATGAGTTTGAGTAAATTTCGGGAGTTGGTGATGGACAGGGAGGCCTGGCTTGCTGCAGTCCATGGGGTTACAGAGAGTTGGACATGACTGAGCGGCTGAACTGAACTGAATATATGTCCTGCAAACAGATTGTGCCTTCCTCCCCCCCCACCCCACTTTATTTTTAATGTGCTTACTTTATTTGTTAGATTGAGTGGTACAATCATGTTTTTCTTCCTTTTTTCCCCTTCATGTTAAAGTAGCAGGTGTGCAGTTGACATTCCCCAGTTTGGAACGTTTTCTTCTCAGGATGACCAGAACAAAATGACCCAAAGTGGATTCAATAAGGTTTTGGCTGCCAACATCCAATAGTTAGCTATTTGCTCAGTCATGTCCGACTGTTTGTGACCCCATGGACTATAGCCTACTGGGCTCCTCCATCCATGGGATTTTCCGGGCAAAGGTACTGGAGTGGGTTGCCATTTCCTTCTCCAGTATAATTAGCCAACTCCTACCAAATAAAATGATCAGACATAGATAACCTAGACAAGAAACCCAAAAGCCTGGGACGCTAAAGCAGGGTTTGAATATCTCAGCAACTAAACCTTTTAGCTTCTTTCTTGGTCTTTCTTGGGGTGAACCTACTAACCCATGATCCGAGTGTTGGGAATCCAACCCAAAGTTTTGGCCTCTAACTCGACCAAAATCTCCCCAAGGTGGGTCTCTAGCCCACATTACTTATGAGATTATTAAATAACTTAGATACAGGCGCATTTTAACGTGGTTACTCACCCAAAAGATGTCTGATCCAGGAGCTGTTTCTCCTCTTAAAAGTAAAAGTAGCCCCGAGGAGCCTAGAGCACCATGGAGGTGGGGGCAGCAGGAACCCAGCAGCCAACCGTCTAGACAAATTCAGTCTATTTGGCCACTCAGGGGAGGCAACAAGGGCTCACACTCTGGTGAGGGCTACATGCTTGGGTGGGTGGTCACAAGACCTGCCAAACATTGCCAAAACTGTTGCCAAGCGAGGGCTTGCTGCCCAACATACGTGAAAGCCAATACTATGGCATCAGCTCTTGGGAAAAGAAAAAGTTTTTGTGTGAAATCGATCAGCAAGGAAACAGAAAGCAAGGCTCCTAAATGTTTCTGCGATCCAGGATTCAGGGTGAAATGTGAGGGGTTAGGGGAATTTCAAACTTGGAAGCTGAATGGCTAGTCTTGAATCAATCTATGTAAGCTATCCATGCTGCTGGAGGGGCTTCCCTGGTGGTGGCTTAGTGATAAAGAATCCACCTGCCAGTGCAAGAAATGTGGGTTCGACCCCTGGGTCAGGGAGATCCCCTAGGAGAAGGGAATGGCAACCCACTCCAGTGTTCTTGCCTGGGAAATCCCATGGTCAGAGGAGCCTGCAAGGCTACAGTCCATGGAGTTGCAGAGAGTTGACTTAGCAACTGAGCATGCATGCCCCTGGAAGCCAGATTTTTCTTACTGAAGAACTTCTTACTCCATAAAGGGCTCAGGTGGCAGCATTTCTGTTTTTTGAGTTTTGTAGACTGAAGATTCTTGGTTCCAGGGTTATCCTGGAGACATGGGTTCCTGTCTTGCACATGCTTAATGCTGTCTCTGTAAAATAATGCTCAGCTGGGTTAATCAATCAACCTACTTAAGGAGGCAAAACTGGTTTAAGCTGGTCAATGTTTTATGTGCTGTTTCAGGAACTCCTTTATTCCAGTTTCTGTTTCCTTGATTTATCCCCATCACCCTTTGAGTAATTTCTAGCTTTCTGGTACAAGATAAAATCTTAAAAAAAAAAAAAAAAGCCAAAATCATGAACGACAAGAAAGAAGAGTTCATTGTCCTAGGAGATAAGTCCAGACAACCAAAGGCAGTGCACAATCATTTATAGAATTAGAGCAGTAAAAGGGGGGATGCTCTAAATTTGAACTATTAAACTATATTTCTGCATCAATGTTAACTATTTTTAAAAAAGATTTTTTTTAATGTGGATCATTTTTAAAGTCTGTTGAGTTTGTTACAACATTGCTTCTGCTTCATGTTTGGGTTTTTTGGCTGCAAGGCATGTGGGATCTCAGCTCCCTAACCAGGGATTGAACCCACACCCCAGGCACTGGAAGGTGAGGTCCCAACCACTGGATGATCACTAGGGAAGTTCCCAACATTAACTATCATGAGAGTTAAAATGAATGGACACCGTGCAGGAGATTATTTTCTTAAATGACATATACACTGAAGTGTTTAGGCATTAAATATCATGTTTGTATCACACTCTCAAATGATTTAGGCCAAAAAAAAGTGGGGGGCGGGGGGGGGTGGAATCCAGACACATAAATAATACACACAGAGACTGAAGCAAGCATAGCTCAATGTCACCAGCTGGTGACTGAGATAAGGGAGGGGGTGATGTGTGGGTATTCACTGTGTTACTCTTTAAACTTTTCTGAAGCTTTGACATCTTTCAAAATAATAAGTTGGGGGAAGTAAAAATAAAATAAAATAAATCAGACAGAGAACAGGAACTGTGGTTGGGGACAAGCCTTTGGCCCTCCGCCTGCCCTGTAAAAATAGCTCCGATCACAGCTGCCTCTGTGTGACATGAGGAATCACACACCATTTGCTTTTACAAACCAAAGGATACATCTAGACAGGTTTGGAGAGCAATCGTTCCCCTGTCATTCAGAAGAAGGATAAGAAAAAGGAAGAGAATGAAGCAATGCAAAAAGGAAGGATGGAATGATAGAGGGATGGAAGGAAGGCAGAAAGACGGAAGGCAGGAATGTATTGCTCTGGAGCAGGCACTGCGTTAGACCCTTTCTTCCACATTATTCGTCTGTTTCTAACAACAACCTTTAAAAGACAAAAAGTTGAGGCTTAGAGAAGTAAAAAACCTGTCCTTTGGCCATAAAATAAAAACTGTTTATCTCAGATAATGATGTCCAGTAAGGAAATAAAATTAAACCAATTAGTCATGAGACAGCCAGTATATATATACAATGGAATATTACTCAGCTATAAAAACGAATGCATTCAAGCCAGTCCTAATGAGGTAGATAAACCTAGAGCCTATTATAAAAAGTGAAGTAAGTCAGAAAGAGAAAGACAAATATTGTATATTAATACATGTGTATGGAATCTAGAAAGATGGTACTGATGAACCGATTTGCCCTGCAGCAATGGAGATGCAGGCATAGAGAATAGGTTCGTGAACACAGCAGGGAGGGAAAGAGTGGGATGAATTGAGAGAATAGCATGAAAACAGATCCATTACCATATGTAAAATGAGAGCAAGCGAGGATTTGCCGTGTGACACGGGGAGCTCAACCCAGTGTTCTGTGACAGCCTAGAGGAGTGGGAGGGGGCTTTGGGAGGGAGGGGACATATGTATACCTGTGACCGCTTTGTGTTGATGTGTGGCAGAGGCCCAAACCAATATTGTAGAGCAATTGTCCTCCAGGACTGCAAGGAGAGTTAACCAGTCTACCCTACAGCAGATCAGTCCTGGGTGTTTATTGGAAGGACTCATGTTGAAGCTGAAACTCCAATACTTTGGCCACCTGACGCGAAGAGCTGACTCATTAGAAAAGACCCTGATGTTGGGAAAGATTTAGGGCAGGAGGAGAAGGGGACGACAGAGGATGAGATGGTTGGATGCAATCACCGACTCAATGGACATGGATTTGGGTAGACTCCAGCAGTTGGTGATGGACAGGGAGGCCTGGTGTGCTGCAGTTCATGGGGTAGCAAAGAGTCGGACACAACTGAGTGACTGAACTGAATTGTATTTTGTTCTGTGTTTCTCAATATTGAGCAGTTATAATCTTTGACAATTATTAGTTACTCAAGAACAGTTATATTTTATGAGTATTGTTTAATTGCTGCCACCAATAGAATGATACTCAGATGTGTTCTTTCTATAAAACTATATAAATAATTTAAACAAAAAGGGAAAAAAGGAAAAGACAGCCAAAATCTCTATGAAGATAGAGATTTCTAAAATCCTGACCATGGATTATTGTTTTTTAAAAGAAAGCTTTGTAGCAGGAAGGACTGTGTCCTTTAGGCTAAAGCATTAGTAAAGATACTTGGGCCTCTCATCTAGGCTAGACCTCAGGCCTAGAGCGCGAGTCCAGGAAAACCAAAGGGCTTCTCTCTCCATTTGAAAAGCTCCTAAGACTGTTAGGATGCACACAGGTTTCCCCCTTCTGCTGTGTTACAATTTTGGCTGGTATGTGAGAATTAGGATATTTAATTTGGGGTGCATGCGGGGGGGTGTTTCCCTCCTCCCCCCACCCCGCCCCTGCTCCAGGCCACCTGCAGAGTGGGAGGAAAGGGCACACTTGCTGGCATTACCAGCATCCTATGCAGACACTCTCTGCTTCCGCTCCGGGAGAGACAGAAGCAAGTTAGCTAATTATGGCAGCTCCGGGAATGACTCCCATGTTCAGGCAATTCTCTATGTGCTTCTCACACGGACAAAGAACGTGAGAGAGGGATCATGTCAACAGCTCAGAGAGAAAAAAATGTCCTTGACGAGAGAATTTAAATAGAAGACATCTTGATCATTGAAGGTGATTCTCACTCCAAGGTCAAGAGCCAGTAGTACCTTCCCAAACCAAAGCTTCTGTCATTCTTTCAGGAAAACATTCATTCAGGTCCTAAGATGTGTCAGATGTGACATGAAAAACTGGGGAAAGCAGAACAAGGACGCTCTTGATCAAAAGGTCAAACAGACATGGTAGATTTCACCGCCCTGTGCGCCCCTCCTGGGGTCTGGCGTCTCTCGGGATCCAGATGGCAACAGTCTGGGGAGACAGACAGACACGCGTGTGAAAGCAGACAGGGCAGGCGGAGCCGGTTTGCTGGCGGTCAAAGCCTCACAAGGTGGTGGATCTGACTGTATTTTTGATGCTCCTTTCTGAGGTCATGTCACCCTGAGGGGCTCCTATCCTCTCCTCCCCACCCCCACTGCAGTCCTGGCCTGGGGGACTAACTGACCACTGGCCACAGTGGGGACCAGAAGCAGTGGGGCTTCAAGGTGCGATAAACTGTCCAGGGAGCTGAACTCTTGCCTTCTTCTTGTGTGTGTTTGGCTCACAAAGGATAGGCCTATCTATTACAAACGGTAACACCTTCCGTTGTCTGGCAGGTTCAGCTAGAGTCAGAGGCCTGAGATCTTGGGACCGCCCAGTGTCTGATTGTTCCCAAGGCACATCATTTCAGCACCCAGGACAGCTCCTGGCACGTAGTGAGCCTGCAAGGAGCATCCGAGTAAGGAATGAAATTCTGGGGACGACCCCAGTGGTCCAGAGATTGGGAATCCCCACTTCCATTGTAGGGGGCACATGTTGGATCCCTGGTCCGAGAACTAAGATCTTACATGTCCTATGATGAGGCCAAAAAATGTACAAAAAAGAATTTTTGCTCTATAACAAGACCAAAGGTGCTGTTAGTGGATGGAGGGAGGCTGAAGAGAGGAGCAGAAATGGTCTTAGCACAGTGGTTTCAGGGTTCACGATCCCCTTGTAGTGAAGTGGGTGAAAGAAAAAAGCTAGGGTCTGCGCATGGGAGCCCCTACGAGGCGGGGAACAAATTTGATAACAGGGATTTCCACCCAAAAGTCAGGGATGTACATGAGATGTGACTGCAATGGTATGTCAGAAACTGGCCCTTTGGGGGAAAAAAATAAAAAAGCTTATTTGATGATTTCCATGTTGTCTATTCTCTCATCATGGCTGATTCCAAGCTACCAGTTAGTAAAATTCCTGAACGTTTCACAGGTGGCTCTCAGAGCTGTCTGTCTTCTGCTCATCACTGGGGGTGAGGGATCAGGTCGGTCTCCATTAGGGGTCTCACGGCAGAGGTAGGGGTGGGGGCAGCGTGGGGCTGTGGCTGAGTGTGCACATCCTGCGGCACAACAAGGGATGTTCCTTAAATGAATCACCCACAAAGTCACAGACAATGAGGATCCGGGTGATTCAGACCAATTAACACTGAAGAAGAGGCACCGGCAGGGACCGGGATGAGGCAGGATCTCCAAGAGAGAATGAGGGCTGTGTGAGGGTTGGGAGAGGCCCCAGGGAGGCTCCAGAAGCCCTTGAGGCTTTTTGAAAATGAGGCTCCTTTGGTCAGGCTGCAAAAGTCAAGCCTGGAGGGAAGGATGTTGACTGTGCTACAATCTTATCAGAAAAATTATGCAAAAAAATAGTGCTCGATTCATCCTTCGATTATACTAAGAATTAGGGCACCTTTGCCACTATCACCTAAAAGTTGTTAAATACGAGGTGAAAAAGTTACTTTTTATCAAATGCAGTTTCATTTTTTTTTTTTCTAGACAAAGTGTTTAGATCAGAAGAGATGGTTGAGAGCAGAAACTCTGATAGTGCCAATTACAAGCAGGGCAGCCTTCCTGTGCCTCCATGTCCTTACCTGTAAAATGGGGATAATAGTACAAGTATCCGTGGTAGAGAGTATCAAGTGATTTAATAGGACCTAGGGGGATGGGATGGGAGGGGGGAGGGAAGGAGGCTCAAGAGGGAGGGGACATATATATATATATATATATATATATATATTCATACACACACATATATATATATATATATAATTATGACTGATTTGAGTTGCTGTATGGCAGAAACCAATACAACCTTGTAAAGCAATTACCCCCAAATTAAAAAATAAAAAATAAATCTTGAAGAATGTGTGTAGGGTACTGAGAACAGCGCTTGGCCAAAAGTAAATCCCAGGTACACATTTCTTAAATCACAAACATTTTGCTGTAAAGCTTCGGTACCCAGTTTAATTGGATTTGCCTCAAATACGACCTTTTAAAAAAATCTGTTTGGATCATCCTAGGATAATAAAGACCTCATGTCACATATGTGGTCCTTGTTGGGAAGGAAAGGCACCATGATGTCATGTGAGGAGCCTGGGGGCCTGATCTAGGCCCTGGGCCAGGATGGGGGGATGATGCGAGACATGGAAGAATCCCCCAAGGAGGTGATGTTTCATCTGAGACAGGACAGGGGAGCTGCAGGTGACTAGGTGAGGAACTCGGGTTGGGGAGGGGAACATTCCAGGAGTTGGGGGTGAATAGCATGTGCAAAGGCCCTGAATGCTGGGAGACCGGTATGTCCTGCCAGGACCAAGAGCACACAGAGGTGGGAGGTGAGACTGGCAAGGGGCAGGGACCTGGGGAGTCAGGGCTCCAACCTAAGGGCTCTGGAAGCCTCTGGAAGGTTTGAAGCAGGGGTATCATGACTGGGGTCAGATTTACCCTTCGGATGTTTCCAGTTATAACAGGAAGTTCTTGTCTAGGGCTACTATTGTCCACCTGATTCCCCATCACAGCCTGGTTCATAGCTCAGAATCTGGGTGGGATGGCAGAGCTCAGTTTTAGGGCCTTGGTCACATCTCAGGAGAAAGTTGGAGAGAAGGTCAGGAAATATGCAGCAGGAACCCCTGGCATGGCCAGCAGGGGTCTGAGAGTCAGTCTGCAATGGGACTTGTCTGGACCCAGCCTGATGCTGGGTGTGAGGAGAAGCCTCAGGACCATCTACAGTCACAGGGGCCATGGAGGGACCAGTGAAGGGTCAGGATGGAAGCCCCTGGCTTTGGGAGTGTCGGCTGGTGAGCACTGGCTGGCTGGGAAAGTCAGATCCCGCCAGGGCTGCAGGTTTACACGGGGACCCGGGAGACACAGGTGATCTCTGTGCAAATACCTTCGGTGCCCACGGTTCACATCCCTGAAGTCCATGGGGTCGCAAAGAGTCAGACACAACTTAGCAACTGAACAGCAACAAAAGTGTGAAGTTATTACAATTCCTCGAGGGGATAAACCCCTGCCTGTCTGTTTCATCTGTGCTTATTGTGGGCTGAATTACCTATTTCATTAATTAACACAAGTAGTATTTGCAGTAAAAAAAGAGAATTAGCTAAAAAGAGGGGAAGCAGTGGAATTCCATCGTGGGGACGTTTATGGATAATTAAGGGGCCGACGCAGGGCTGCTCGCCAGTGAGGCCCCCCGCCTCCGCCTGTTGCCTCCCCATCACGGCACAGGCATGGCTTTGTTTTTGAGCGTGAAGAGTCTCTTAATTAAATCTTATTTGTCAAGAAGGCAAGATGTATTTGTGTTTCCTCTGGCTCTCATTGTTATAAACTTTGCAGTGTTTTCTCTGAAAAATGCTCCTTTTCGGCTTGACAGAGCCGGGCTGTCTGCCTGTCTCTCTCCTATTGTGAGAGGAAACGCTACAAGTTCTTTGTCAGGTAATCAATTATCCTCCTTAAAGGATCCCCGAAGTCATCATCTGAAAATTACAGCTTCTGAAAAATAGTAAAATGCCCACTTTAACATATTGTCACTTGTTGGAGTGGTTTCGCCTCCCCCTCAGAGTCATTAAGCCTGTCAATTGCCTGTGTTAATGACCTCTGGCTCTAAACGTGGTCCCTTCTGCCCATCACTTCTGGGGCTTCGATGCTGACACTGTATCTCGCTCAGCTTCTCAGATGCTCTGTAATGATGCCCAATTAGTAATGTATTCTTCCCTTTCTCCATCTCACTCTAATTGCTCTAATTTATGTCCCTTGACAATCTTCCCGCCATGTGTGTCATCTGTACCTCTGTGCAGGTTAGGAAGGTCTCAAGTTCAAGGTCCCCGTCGGGTAAACAACAATTGAAACAGTTTCAAGTTCACGGACATTCTCTGCAATCAACTACTCCATCAAGAAAACAGGACCTTGGTATTGTTGGTGAGTAGCAGATAATTTATGAGCTTGTCAGCATAATCTACGGTCCCTGATCTGTATCAATATGAATAAGAAACCATTTAAGAGGAGATAGGAAAACATGGCACACCCCCTCCCCCTCCTCCTCCCGTTTGACATTGACTCATTCATGTATGAAATTGAGTCTTTGTGATGGTGAAGCATTAAAGATCCTGTGTAGTCAAATTAATATCATGGAGCCAGAGAGTGGAAACAGGTTATTAAATGTCCCCTTTGCTTTCCTGCCAATAGGCAGAAGAAAACAACAGAAGGTTTAAATGCAAAAGTGAATTCATGTCCAAGGCTTCATGAGAGCAGCATAGACTAAGAAAGGGAAAGCGGGGTAGATATTCCAGATAATTCAGGTTAAAAAGACTTATGTTAGAAGAATCATAGTCATCCACATACAGTTTGTAGATTCTGCACAGTTTATCCATCCTTTCTTCTTGTGAAAGAGCCTCAGAGGACATGCCAGCATTTAGTGGAAATGAGGAAGCCATTGAAATTCCTTGAGCCGAGGGCTCCTGTTCAGGTCTCAGCCCTGCCAATGCCTGTGGTTTCAGGTCTTGCCAGTCAGACCGTGTAATTATTCAAATAACTCACTTCAGCACATCCCAGTTATTCCATCGACCCCAGGGCACTGCTTTACAGTAGGAATGAGGACATAGAGCCTTAAATTGTTATTTAGGGCTTCCCTGGTCGCTCAGATGATAAAGAATCTGCCTGCAATGCAGGACACCCAGGTTTGATCCCTGGGTCGGGAAGATCCCCTGGGGAAGGGAATGGCTGCCCACTCCAGTGTTCAGGCCTGGAGAATTCCATGGACAGAGGAGCCTGGCGGGCTACAGTCAATGGGGTTGCAGAGTCAGACACGACTGAGCAACTGCTGCTGCTGCTAGGTCACCTCAGTCGTGTCCAACTCTGTGTGACCCCATAGACGGCAGCCCACCAGGCTGCCCCGTCCCTGGGATTCTCCAGGCAAGAACACTGGAGTGGGTTGCCATTTCCTTCTCCAATGCATGAAAGTGAAAAGTGAAAGTGAAGTCGCTCAGTCATGTCCAACTTAGCGGCCCCATGGACTGCAGCCTACCAGGCTCCTCCGTCCATGGGATTTTCCAGGCAAGAGTACTGGAGTGGGGTGCCATTGCCTTCTCCTGACTGAGCAACTAACAGTATACAATTTATCTGTCTGTTCTTCAGTGAGCTTGGGGGATTGTGTTAAAGAAGTGGGGGACTTTCTGCTGACCCTGCATCCCACACTGGGCGGCAGATCCATCCTTGAAGGGAGATTGGGGCAGCACGTCTCCTTGCCCTGGACCAGACTGGAGACGGGCACCAGGGGCTAAGGTTGCATCCCAGGCTTTTCCTCTGGCCAGCTGTGTGTGTGTGAACAGACCAGAGCTTGGAGTCAGTTTCAGATCCCATAAAATAAAGTCTATAAAATGGAAAGAACTGAATTGCACTGACTCTAAGGTGCACCTCGTTCATATCTGTTGAGTCTGGTGGTGTCACATAACTGATGGAGTCTCATTGTTGCATCGTAATCTACTTGTCAGTGTTTTATTTCTGAGTGACACGTAAAACAATGATGCATCATCTGGTCAATGTTGTCTTCGATGTGCTAAATGCAGCATCATCTGACATTGACCAGCTCTCATGAAGGTCAAATGTGACCGTGTGGGGAGGAGAGGCCTTTGCAAATTATAAAATGCCTCTCAGCTCTGCCTAAGGAGCGTCCTTGGCAGACGTGCCTCCTCTCCAAGCCTCAAGTTCCTCGTTCTTTCATCGAGGATGGTGGACCCGGGATGGTGAGATTTTCTCTGCTGGGTGATGTCTCAAAAAACCCAAGGCCAGGCCTGGCCACTTTGAGCAGAATTCTCCTGGATGAATGGAGATGAAAGCCCCAGATGAGATGTCTCTGAGGGACCTTCCAGGTCTGACATTCTTGGATGGGTGAGGGTTTCCCCGAGGACTTGAAGAGAGGGCAGAGGTAGAGGCTGGCACCGCACACTCCGGGGCACCACTCACACCCACCACAGTGGGAACGGGGCCCCCTGGAGGTGTGCAGGGAACACGCCCCCTGTCACACGGCCTCAGTGCTGCTCTTCAGGGAGTTGGGGGAGAGGCCCTGAGCACGTGCTGCTTGGCGCACAGCCCGAGGGGCCTTAGGGAGAGAGGCCCCTGCAGAGCAAATGGAAATCTGACAAGGACACTGTCCCCCAGAGAAGGTCAGAAGGGACGTGTGTGTGTGTGTGTGTGTGTGTGTGTGTGTGTGTGTGTGTGTGTTGGCCGTGTCTCCACAAGGCAAAAGCAGCAAGTAATTTGTTCCTGAGCTAATCTCATTAGGGCAATTTAAGGGAGGGTCTGCCCAGCAGGGTACCTGGAGGCAGGTGTCTCCAGGAGACGCGCTGTTCTGACACCCCCACCCTTGTGGTCCATCTTGCCACCAGCCCCCCTGCTGCCCAGAGAAAAGATAACCCTCTGGTGCCAGCTCTTACCAGGACCCCGTCTTTGAAACTCTGAGATCTTGGGGATGATATGTGAGTCATCAATACGCAGAACTCCCTTGCCAATTGGTTGAATGGATTAACCTCCCCACTATCAGCAGAATCTACAAAATTGTTTTTTAGTAAATGGTCTCTTTGGAAAGTGTTCCAAAGAGAAAGATGATCTCTGGCTTTTATAGCAAAAGCCTCTTTCTCTTAGAGATAAGGACTGATTTGTAACATTCATCATAAACGATTAATTTTGCTTTTGTGGGACAAGCTCCAGAAGAGTTCCTCTTTCAGAAGCCTATCAAATTAGGTGGTTTTGAGAAAGACCTTGCCTAAGCAGTGTGTCTGGCTAACCCTCAATAACATGAGAAGTTTCAAAAATATTTCGATTTCCTCCCCTCCACTTCCCTGTTGGGCTGGTGATGCTGCTTTAGCCGCTGCATCTTGGGATGCCTGCATGGGTTGGCCTTGGGGCTGGAGAGGGCAGCTCCACACTGACCATTGTGGACCCAGGAGTGTTTCTCTGCACCCTCCTCCACGCCTCCTTCTTGGGACCTGTGAACTCCGTGTCTGAGCTGTCAGGGGTCAATCTGGGTTCTGCGTGAAATGATGTTGGAGGTGCCGTGAGGTCCCTGTCAGACTTCTAGAGCATCTCAGACACTCTCTTTTGGGCCAATCCCACCCCCAGGGCTGAGAGTGGTCATGACACTTCCGCTCACACTCCTGTCTTTGTCCCATGGCGGGGCTGACCAGTCAGCATACGCGGAGCTGTGGGGTGATTCTCTCCGATTATCTAAATAGATGATCATGTTGTTTATAAGCAAGAACAGTTTTATTTCTTCTTTCCAATTTGCATACCTCTTATTTCATTTTTCTTGCCTTCTGAATGATGGGGATCTTTGAAGAGCACAGCAAGTGCAAAGTTCCTGAATTGGGATGAATCTGTTCTGTTTGAGGAGCTGTGACAAGGCGAGTGGACTGCAGGAGAAGGGGGGGCAGGGTCACCCCGGGCACAGTAAGCCGGTCGGGAGTGGGGACGTGCTGAGTCAACGGGAAAGTGTTAAAGGATTTTAGAGACGAGAGTAACATTTGGGGACGCTGTGTATTCTGGGACTCTTAGCAAATTTAAGTAAGAGGGTTATTTGTATTTGCAGAGACAAATCAGACTGTTTTACAACTGAGGGATTAAAATCATGTAAAAAGTACTCAACCGTATCTTGTAAAGGTTATTCAAAATGATAGATTTATTTCTCAAATTCATGATAATTATGCATTTTAAAGCTGACAGACAGCAGAAAAGTTTACCAATTGGCATGAATATGATAGAAGTACCAATATGAAACCAAACCACCAATTTTTATACCTTCCAAAGGAATTTGACTGCTGGGTTTCTTTCTCAAACAGAAATAGAGAATGTTAATGAATGCTTTGAACATTTTTTCCCTCAAATCATTTTATAAGCTTTGATATCAGAATTTTAATTGAAAGTGAAATATCAATTATTAAAAGACCTGTATATTCTATGAAAGGTCTTATATTTTGCAGAAACTGCCGGTAATATTATGCTTTTTTACCCTGTGGCTATTGGCAATATTCAGTTCAGTTCAGTCGCTCAGTCATGTCCGACTCTTTGCGACCCCATGAATCAAAGCATGCCAGGCCTCCCTGTCCATCACCAACTCCCGGAGTTCACTCAAACTCACGTCCATCGAGTCAGTGATGCCATCCAGCCATCTCATCCTCTGTTGTCCCCTTTTCCTCCTGCCCCCAATCCCTCCCAGCATCAGAGTCTTTTCCAATGAGTCAACTCTTCACATGAGGTGGCCAAAGTATTGGAGTTTCAGCTTTAGCATCATTCCTTCCAAAGAAGAAAATGTTGGCAACATTAAATAACATTTTTTCCTTCTGATATTAAAAGATTTGCTCACTTTAGAAAATTTGGAAAATTACTCTAAAGAAGAAAACGAAAACCAATTACGATTATACCGCTCATATGTTGCCACTCTCAGCATCTTGGTTTATCTCTTACTCAAGTTTTTTCTTTGAATATGGGTGTATACGACAAGAGCTTAACATAGGTGGTTTCATATTCTGCTTTTTTCCCACTGTGCATGATATCATGAGCATTTTCTATGCTATTGAAAGCTCCTTATAAACATATTATCATATTATCCTTCAACATTCCCTTGTTTAGACAATTTGTGCAAGCTTCTCCATTCTTATATTGCTGGATGCTTGTATTGGTTCCAATTTTTGCTGTTAAAATTTATGTTGCAGTACACATCTTACTATATGTGAACTTTGGTTCACATTTATGAATCTCTCCTGAGGGTAAAGTCTTCCATGTACAATGAATGCATGGGAGTCAGTGCTTTTTTAAAAAGCTCTTGATATGGCTGCCAAATGGTTCTGGGGGACGCTGACACTGAGAGTCCCCACTGGTGAGTGTCCTCAAGACACAGTGTAGTATGTGTTGAAAAGCGTTTGTGCAAGTCCCGTTTGGGAGTGTGCTTGAGTTGTTCTTTTAATTTGCAGGGAATTCACTGCAGGGACTGGCTAGTCCTGGGTCCCACCTTCTCGGGGTCAGATAGGAACCCACCTTCGAGTCAACGAAGAAACCAAGTCCCCGCCTGACCGAGAGTCATCTGTGCCCGGCAGCCCTGCACTGGGAGAAGGACTGCGTCAGTGACCCAGCGTGTAGACGGGAGCTTCTCTGACCTGAATCCAAACCCGCTCCCTGAAGGGAGGCTGAGGAGTTCAGCAGTGGGGCTCAGTCACCCAGCGAGGGTCTGCTGGTTAGCACATGGTCAGTGGGCACCCCTCAGAACCCGAGACTCGCCCCTTCCATCCTCTCGAGTCAGGGGTGCCCTGGATGCCGGTTCATCGGCTGCGCCTGGTACCAGGTCTCCCGAGCACCGTGTCCCGCTGGTTCCCCATCTCTTGACACCCCTGGGCACCAGGCCCCGCCGACCGCTTCACCCTGGAGGCTGGTCCCAGAGCCTATTTCACAGCTCATTCAAGAGGAAAACGAGGAGGATGCTTCCATTTTACCTGTTAAACGATTTAATTCCCAAGGGACTTGGTCACCACGGCATCAGCATGGCCTGTTTCCCAGGTCATTTTTAATTTGTATTCTGATGAAACCTCCCAAACCCCTTCAAGCTCTGCCTTGAGCTCCAAGGGAAGTCACACAGCTGGGCCCAAGAGGACCTCTGGTCAGGGGTCTGGGGGCTGGAAGGAGAGGGGAGCAGAGGGCATCTGATCATTTCATGTGACTAATGTGTGAGGTGACACCCACAGTGAGTGATGGGGTTCAGTCCCCCTGAAGGTGGGGCCCCGTGGAAACACATCTGGTAAATGTCCAATTAAATGTTCAGAGGGACCCTTATTCCCAGAGCAGTTTTAGCCCCAGACGTCTTCAAGCTCCTGACCTTGCTCACACCCGTGTTTACGTGCAGATCGTCGGCGCCCCCTCCTTCCCTCATCCTCCTGCTCCTCGTAGGGGGCAGTGAGGACGCCTGGCACCCTCAGGTCAAACAGGCGACACAGGATGTGAGTGGGAGAGCATGGGGCTGGTCTGCTGGTGGGAGACTCGAGGGAGGGGAACGGAAGCCAGGGCCTGAATCAACATGCTGAGCCTTGAGCGGTGCCCCCGCCTGGTCTGTCCCCCAGCCCCTGAGGTCTCCACGGTGGTCTCCCTTGGGGGTCCCTCCTGAAGCTCTTGATGCTTCTGGAGGGCTTCAAGGTCCATGTTCCTTGGAGATGCTCCATCATCCATGGCCAACGGGAGAGAGAGCTGGCACTTTTCTGTTAAATGACAGAGGGCCGTCCTTTCTGCTGGAGTTGCTGAGCTGGGAGATCAAGTTGTAAAGCTGCTGGTGCCATCTTTCCACCTCACGTGCAGAGCTCCCTGAGAGTGAAGTCAACATCGAGGAAGGCAGAGCTGAGAGAGAGGGGGAGAGGCGATCACAAGGAAGCCGCTCGAGGTTTCAGTTCTCACGAGATAAACCTATGAACTTCTCAGCTGTGGTGGCCGATGCGTTTCTTCCTTTCTGAAATCGTTCATACTTGACTTCTGTCTCATGATTTCCAAAACCAAAGACCCTGATTCATATCCCTAGGAATCGGAAAGTGTAAAAAAAACTAGAGGATAGTAATAATAGGAACTAAACCACGATCAGCATGACTGACAGAGACAAAATTACCTGTAATTATGATTATCTCTTCATTCTGATACTAAAATAAAATATAAATGGAAAAATAGACCCAGGCAAAACTATTGAAAGTTATTTCACAGAGAAGAAATGGATGACAGAGATGGATCTAAGGATGGCCGCTAGAGGGGAAATGTAGAATTTATTGGGTTGCTTGCCCCGTTGAGGTATGGAATAGTTTCTCAGGGGTCGAGCTATCGTGCCCAGCCTGGTGTGAAGTCAGAGCAGGTCCTGCCTCTGCTGTGACTGGCTGGGGGTCCCGAGAAATGATTGCGCCTTGGAGGAGGCCTGTCCTTGAGCAGGAAGAACATTGTGGCTTTCCTGAGGTTCACTATGTCATGTGAACCAAATATTATTTCATGTATGTGTAATTGTTGTACTGAATATAGAGAAAAAGAACTTTTATGCAACATGGGTTGCCGTTTAGTCACTAAGTTGTGTCTGACTCTTTTGTGACCCCATGGATTATAGCCTGCCAGGCTACTCTGTCCATGGGATTTTCCAGGCAAGAATACTGAAGTGGGTTACCATTTTCTTCTCTAGGGGATCTTCCCAACCTAGTGGTAGAACCCACATCTCTTGCATTGGCAGGAGGATTCTTTACCTCTGAGCCACTGGGGAAACCCACCATATGGGTAAGGTGTAGAAACACTGATTCAAAGGACATATGTGATCTCCATCTCATTGAAGACAAAGAATTTGATGAAATAGATTTGATGCTCCTGGGGGCCCACTCTTGAACCCCAGCCACTTCCCTTTGCCTATAAAGGGGACCACTTTCCTGATTTTGTCTTTGTAATTCCTGTGCTTTTCTTCATGGTTTCACCATAGATGTATATAACCTGTATATGTATGTAGCACAGCTGTTTAGACTAAATGCATCCCTGAAATTCATAAGTTGAAATCCTAACTCTTAACCCCCAGTGTGACTGCATTAGGAGGTGGGGCCTTTGGGGGATGAGGTTGTGAGGGTGGAGCCCTCCTGAATGGGATTAGTGCCCTCATAAAGAGTCAGACACGACTGAGCGACTTTACTTTCACTTTTCACTTTCATGCATTGGAGAAGGAAATGGCAACCCACTCCAGTGTTCTTGCCTGGAGAATCCCAGGGACGGGGGAGCCTGGTGGGCTGCCGTCTATGGGGTCGCACAGAGTCAGACACGACTGAAGTGACTTAGCAGCAGCAGCAAAGGGCTCTTCCTGCCAGGTAAGAACAGCAATAAGAACCAGGAATTGGGTTTTCACCAGATACTTAATCTACCAGTGCCTTGATCATGGACTCTTCAGCTTCCAGAATTGTGAGAAATAAGGGTTTGTTGTTTAAGCCAGTTATTCTATGGTATTTCTTACAGCAGCTTCAATGGACTAAGACAATAGCATTTAGTTTTATAACTTTGATGTTAGGAATTCTACCTTGGAGATGCTTCTGTGCTTAGACTTGCTATGTACATTTACTGGATGTCTATTTTGGCTCACAGTTCTCTTCCTGCGCCCCATCCATGTCGACCGAGTTGTCTGTGGTTTGTTCATTTTCATTGCAGTCTAGTTTTTCATTATATGAGGAGGATATGGGTATCTATCCTCCTAGTGATGAGCATTTGGGGCCATCAAAGACGTTGTTATTATGACCATTTTTATATATTTATTCCATCCACAAGTGCAAGTTTCTTCTAGTCAGAAGCTTTCAATTTTTTGGATTTCACCACTGATAAGAAATATAATTTGCATCACAACCTATAACACACATGTACCCAGACTTTCACATGCCTGTGTGACAAATTTCACAATATTTTTACGCTTATAATGTGTGACTGTGCTGTGATCTATTTTATTTCACTTAAAAATGCTGGCATTTTCAAGATTCACTGATGGAAACCACACCCTTGTTTATATACTCAGGACTGGAATTGCCAGATCATTAGGTGTGCATGGCACCAAAGTAATTAGAAAAAGCCAATGTTTCTCTGAAAATGGTTGTGACAACATCTCTCCCACCAGCCATGGTGACAGTTCTCCTTTCTCTATAATCTTCCCAACACTTGAATTTATTGGGTCTATAATTTCCCCAACACTTGAATTTATTGGATTGTGAGATTTTTGCCAACCTGGTGGGTTTTACATGGTATCTCATTATGGTTTAATTTATATTTCCTGAGTACCATGAAGGTAGAGAATCTTTTCATACTTTTAAAAAATTATTTAAAAAATTTGTCATCAAATGCATTTCTTTGCTGTGCCACACAGCATGTGGGATCTTAGGTCCCCGACCAGGGATCAAACCCAGGCCCCCTGCAATGGAAACTTGGAGTCTTAACCACTGGGCCACCAGGGAAGTACTGACAATCTGTCCGTACTTCTCTTGGCCATTCATTCCCATTTCCTCTTCAGCCAAGAGCTAGCTCAAGTCTTTGTCTATTTTCTATTGGGTTGTTGGAGTTTTTGTCTTTTTTATTTTTGAGCTGTTTCTTTATATATTCTGGATATCAATCTTGGTGATGTGTGTATGGAAAATATTGGTTCAAATGCACCAGGATCAACCTGAAGAAAGCTTTTGTTAGCTTGCCAGAAAATACTGAGGGACCTAAAGGCTGTTGGGAAGGGCAGGACCTGGGAGAAGGGGGAGGACTCAGGCAGAGTGGAAACGTGAGTAAGATGCCCCAAAACCTCTAACCCAGCAAAACGTGGTTCTGGGGGAGCAGCAGCCACTCAGAGGTCCCCGCTATTCCTGCCCATGTCTATGTGTCTGTGAACAGAAGGCATCACTGTGATGGCGAGTCTGCTGCCAACTCAGGCCCCGGGCACAAGACCATCCCACTCAGTAATTTCTCAGTCTCTCCCTTCAGCGAACAGAGGGACATTGATTCTAGAACTTCACCCCCTTAATCAAGAGATTCCTCCAAGTCTCTGGGCTCTGTCGTTCAGGTATGCTTCTATTCATTCATGCATCCACTCACTCATGAGTGCTTGCTCACTCACTCATTCCACAGGTGTCGATGGAGTGTCTGCTGCATGTCTGACCAGCTCTAAGCACTGGGAACAAAGCCATGAACAAAAGAAAAGTCCCTCCTGGAGGAGCATCCATTGTAACACAGACGAGGACTGATGTCAATCGATAAAAGAAACAGTGTGATGGGGGCTGCTTGGTGCTTTGGTGAGAAATACAGTAGGGAGGTGACTGAAGGCTTGAGATGTGGTTCAGTTCAGTTCAGTCACTCAGTCGTGTCCGACTCCTTGTGACCCCATGAACCGCAGCACGCCAGGCCCCCCTGTCCATCACCAACTCCCAGAGCTTACTCAAACTCATGTCCATCGTGTCAGTGATGCCATCCAACCATCTTATCCTCTGCCATCCCCTTCTCCTCCTGCCTTCAATCTTTCCCAGCATCAGGGTCTTTTCTAATGAGTCGGCTCTTCACATCAGGTGGCCAAAGTATTGGAGTTTCAGCTTCAATATCAGTCCTGCCAATGAAAATTCAGGACTGATTCCCTTTAGGATGGATGGGTTGGATCTCCTTGCAGTCCAAGGGACTCTCAAGAGTCTTCTCCAACACCACAGTTCAAAAGCATCAATTCTTTGTGCTCAGCTTTCTTTACGGTCCAACTCTCACATCCATACATGACTACTGGAAAAACCATAGCTTTGACTAGACAGACCTTTGTCAGCAAAGTAATGTCTCTGCTTTTTAATATGCTGTCTAGGTTGGTCATAGCTTTTCTTCCAAGGAGCAAATGTCTTTTAATTTCATGGCTGTTGTCACCATCTGCAGTCATTTTGGAGCCCCCCAAAATAAAGTCTGTCACTGTTTTCACTGTTTCCCCATCTGTTTGCCATGAAGTGATGGGACAGGATGCCATGATATTAGTTTTCTGATGTGGGGGTGTGGGAGGGGTATTATTTTAAAGTGGGGTGAGGGAGGCCCTCTGAGAAAGCAGCAGAGAGGGAGCAGCCCCGAGACTCTCTGGGGAGGAGCTTTCATGCGAAGAGCCCTGGGTGGGCGTGGAGCTGGGTTTCAGCATCACTAGAGAGGACAGAGGACAGGGTCCGGGTCAGGGGAACCAGAGCCGTGATGAGGGGCCGGGTCAGGAAGGGCCCGCTTCAAGGGAAGGACGTGGCTTCTCCTCTGTTGGTGGAGCCGCCGAGGGTTTAGAGCAGAGGGTGGCAGCGCCTGGCTCTGTGTTTCTCCTCCGGAGCCTCAGCAGCACGCGCGTCTTGGACACGACGGGCCTCCGCGGTCCCGGGTCCCAGGCCGGGCTCCGGCCGGGCTGCTGGCCGCCCACTCCAGGCCCTGGGGCTGCTGGCATGGCACCCCCTCTGCCCGGCCTCGCGTTCGCAGCATTTCTCACGTCCATCTGTGGCCCGTGTATGGGCCTCATTACACCTGGCGCGGACAACGAGGCTCCGCCAACGGCTCATGAAGCATCTTTTAAAAGGTTAATGGTCACTGGCGAGGGAACAAAGGGCCGCTGCGCATCTCTGCCTCTTTGATGATGTGGAGTTTTCAATTAAGTGAAAATGGAAGGCCTGTCTCCTCACAGGTACCTGGTCTGAGCACCAAGCAGCCAAGGCCGCCGCGGGGTGTCTCGAGGCTGGAACCGTCAGGCCGAGTGAGCCACGGGCACTTTGCAGAGGCGGCTCCCAGGCGAGGGGGTGGTCAGATCACCCCCGTTCTCCCGCCCGCACCCCCAGGGGAGCTCTGTGTGTGGAGAGGTGGCTCTGGAGGCTTCCGCCAGCTGGCCCCGAAGCCCCGGGAGGGCAGGGTAAGGGCTGGTCTCGGGGTTCATTGAGCTGGCGCCCAGCTCCTCTGGCCACGGGGAGGGGAAAGGCAAGTCGGAGGCTGGAAAGGGCGGAGGCTGTGAAGTCAGGAACCATGACAACTCAGCAAGGGGGTGGAGGGAGCACTGGGGGGTGGGTGGGGAATGGGCAGGTAGGGAGGGGGCTGCAGGCATGGCCCTAAGGGATGCTCGTCCTCGTCACCTTCTCCGCTGTGGCGTTTGGTTAGAAAAATCTCATTGGGCGTTGTTGTTGTTCAGTCACTTAGCCGTGTTGGACTCTTTTTGACCCCACGGACTGCAACACCAACCTTCCCCGTAGTTCATCAACCCCTGGAGTTTGAAGGTATTGATTAGGAAGGACCTTCCT
The DNA here is from genome assembly GCF_029407905.1 of Bubalus kerabau. Taxonomy (NCBI): domain Eukaryota; kingdom Metazoa; phylum Chordata; class Mammalia; order Artiodactyla; family Bovidae; genus Bubalus; species Bubalus kerabau. The sequence continues at coordinate 77,111,292 of NC_073636.1, forward strand.
TTTTCTACAATTGAGGCTCACGTGACCATCTCGTTTTACCAGAAGTATTTCACGAATAGATGTGTGAATGAATAAATGACTAGCTGGTCTGATTTTTAGCAGATGCAGAGCAAATTATGGCCACTTGACTAAGGAGAATATTCAAGAGAACTGGTTCTTTCCTCAGGACAGGGGCAGGCTATTTCCTCTAGGAGCCTCAGTTTCCCTGTGCGTAAAATGGAAGATGATCTAAATGATCTTAAAGGATATCTCAGGAGATAAGCACCAGAGACTGGGCTGTGTGTCTTGCAAAGTACTAAAGGGAAAGTGGGGAAAGTCCTGTTACTCCACAGGGCGAAGGACACCCACCAGGACCCTCACCTGGAGCAGGTGTGCCTTGGAATTCTTCCTTGTCTGTTTCTTTCCTCACTGGGCCTCCTGGCTCCTGCCTGCCTCGCCAACCTCAGCTTTCTACCAAGTAGGTTACAGCCATAGTGAGCATGACAGGGACTCCAAATCACGTGGCTTCCATCAGTTTCTTTCTTTTTTGCATGAAATCCAAGCCCTTAGGGTGATTCTTCTCTGTAGTGTTCAGGGTCTCAGGCTCCTTCCACCTTGCTGCTGTGTCATCCTCGGGGTGTGGCTTTTTGCAGAGGGTGGATCCTGTCCCCATGGCCAGCCAGCAGGGAGGGGGAGAGGGGATGGATGGGCACAAGCCTTTGCTTTCCTTTAAGGGTGGGGCTCAGCACCTGGGCACACAGCTCTCTTCCCCATTGGCCACAAGCCAGTCACATGACCACCCCTGACTGCAAGGGAGGCTGGGAAGTGCAGTCTCCATTCTGCCTGGCTGTGTGCCCAGAAAAAGGCTGTTACTGGGAGGGGACAGTGGACGTGGGAGACCATATCTCAGTTGGCTCATGTTGCTCTGGCCTGGGGTGACCAGCTGTCCTGCTTTGCTTAGGACTGAAGTGTTTGAAGTGTTTCCTTGGACCCAGGACTTGCAGTGCTGAATCTGGGATACTTATAGGAAGCCAGAGAACTTGTCCACACCGGCTTCTTTCTTCTCCTCAAAGGGGCCCAAAAGGCCTCAGGGCCTTTGCATATGCTGTTACTGTTTCCTGGAACACACTTTCCACAACTTCTTCCATTCAGAAAGGATTACTGGGTGCTGGTCTTATGTATGAGCTGCTGTTTTAAACACTGCATGCCAGGAGCAGAGTGAAAATTCCAGCCATGCTTTTAACATGACAAGGATAATTCTTTCTACTCCTCCCTGATCACTTTGGTTTCTAAATCTCTGTGGTTTAGTGTTTTTATTATCGGCAGCTCTGAAGGGAACACCTCTTTCCCTAAGGCTCTGGCTGAGCTCTTGCACAGTCTGATAAATTTTATATTAATAATAATCCAAAAGAAGAACATGTATTAAGTTCTAAGATTATGATCAAGGAAACAAGGATTTTGAAGAGATGTGTAAGCCTAATAATAGGAAATGTGGGGTGGAGAAAGTTTTCATTAAATAGAACCACACCACCTCTTGGGTGAGTTCACTGGTACAATCTTTCTGGAGGGCAGTTTAGCATCATGTAGCAACTGCAACAAAAAATGCATAACTTTAGGCCCCAAGGTCCATTTATAGGAATTTATCCCAATGAAATAATAAGAAAAATATGCACAGTTGGATCCCTAAAGATTTCTGTAAGAGGAGAGAAGTATAACGGTCTAAATATCTGTTGGCAGGGGAGCAGAGACTTTTATCATCTGCCCCAATACTAGAATGCACTTCAGATGAGCAAACAGAGGCACAGAGAGAGTAAGCAACTCACCCAAGGTCACACAGCAGGAAGTGACAGAGGTGGATTTGAACCAGCGAGGTGACTCCAGAACTCATGTTTTCCCCTAGTTTGCCCTGCCACCTCCTAGGCCTCAAAAAGACTTGAGAATGTCTTCCTGGGAACCATTTAGAGATTTTTCTGGGAGGCAAGAGGATGGAGCAGGACTCAGAGGTCTGGGACCCAGGTCACGGGGCCAAGAACACCCAGATCAGGTGGGAGGCCTGTGGTGGCCTAGAGTGCTGGCTGGCCCCAGGTGGCCAGGGTGGAACCAGCTCCACCACCCCCCTCCCTGGGTTGGGGGCTGTATCCTTTCCTTCCCCACACCCAATCCTCCAAGCCTGAAGCCCAGTCCCAAGGCCTCCAAGCACAAGACCACTCAAGAAGGAAAACCTGCCCTTGTAGCTGGAATCAGGTGAAATCTGGCTGTAAATTAGCCTGTCAGAAACCAAAAGGCCGTGGCACAAGCACAGTTAGGGAGGCTGTCGCTGTCAGCTGAGTGGGAATGGTGGAGAGAGAGAGATGGCGTCTGTTCAGAGGGACGAGAGGAGGGACCGTCATGGGGGATGGAAGGGGGACAGGCCTGCCCCCAGCAGACACGTCGTCCCGCAGAGAACCGGCCCGTGATGGGGAGATTCAGAGTAGTGAGGATGCAGCGCACCCCTGGCACCAAGCTGGTCAGCTGGCAGGGGCTCAGGAATGTCAGGAGCAGTCTGCGATCGTCACACCTGCTGCCCACACGTGCCAGGAGAGAAGCCACTGCCTCTACCTCCGAGGGCCGTTGCAGGCTGGAAGCGAGGGCACACACGTGGGGCCCGGGGCACCTGCCATGGCAAAGTCAGCTGAAGGTACCTGTGTGACGGGCTCAGAGCAGCTCTTGCTGAGGACGTCACAGTGGGTAGCTGCCTGCTCCTCTGGGCGAGGGGTTGTCTGCCTGCTCCTGCAAGCCTGGTCCTGAGTGTAGGTCAGGATGGGTCCTGTATTCTTGGGAAGAGGTGGCCGGGCCCAGCTCAGGCCTCCCTTGGGGGCCCGTCCCCCATCGCTGTCTGGGGGGCTGCTCCTGGTGGGCTCAGGGCAGGCCGGGGTTCTGCCTTCTGGTCTGTGCCCACAACCCCAGGCCCCACCTTGCCAGCTGCTGGGCAAACCCTGGAGCGGTGACCTCTCCAGGTCCAGTGGGCACAGCCCTCCTGCCCTGGCCCTGACTGCAGAAGGAGAAAGAGGGTGAACACTCCCCGCCCCCTCCCCCACACCATAGGACAAATGGCTTCTGGCCCAACACACCCACAACCAGATGTGTCCGGTGCTGAATTGATCAAACTGCAGGTTGTGACGCATTAGTGGGTCTTGAAATCAGTTCAGAGGGTGGAGCCCTGCACTTCAAGTCCACCCTGGGGCGGAGTAGACAAGATGCGGAGACAGCAGAGGGCATGGTCTGCAGTGAAGGGCAGCTGCTGGGGAAACTTCTCCTCTGTTGTCACATGGACAGGGGTGTGTGTGTGTGCGGGGGCACCATGGGAATGTGTTCCTCACTGCGGTTATTAAAATGTGCTTGACCAATGCTCACCGCCTTAGGGTCACATGACAGGTAAGTCATCCCGGGGGCCCAGGGGATCTGGGCTCTGTTGAATCTGGGAGGAGACTGTAAAGCCTGGGAGATGCAGGTGGTGAAGAATGGGCCATGGAGACTGCACCGGGGCTGGTGCAGCGGTGAATCCTGCCCTTCCCTCCCGGGCTAAGCGGTCCCAGCCCGTGGTCACTACTCTGCAGCCCGCGTCCTGCTTTCTGCTCTTCCCAGCACCTGTCAGGTCAGATGTCACTGCCATGTTTTCAGCTCGTGTTTCTCTTCTGTTGGCCGCTCTGGAGTCGGGTCCCGGTTCCCCCGTGCACCCCGGCGTAAGCCCAGTGCACAGTAGGGGCATTCCGAGGGCTGGGAGGTCCCCTCACCTGTCATGAGGATGTTTGGGATGGGGGTGGTCTGTGGCGCAGGGGTGAGCCCCAGAGAGCCTTTCAGCAGGGTGGGCTCCTCTTCCGAAAGTCCCTGAGTCCCCTGCTGCACCCACTGGGTGCCCCCTGCCTGGCTTCCTGCTGTGGCCCTTGTGTCACCCTTCAGGGTCCCAGCAGCCAGGCTGGGCTCTGGGGGAGCCCCTGAAACTAGAGGTGCTGGGAGCTCACGCCCGTGGGGGGCCCTGGCCTGATGGGACCACGCCCCGCCCTGCCGGCTGCCCTGACTGTTTGTGCTGCTGGGCTGGGCTCTGTTCGTCCAAGCAGGTGACTTGCTGGCGGTGGGCATGCGCCCCGCCCTGAAAACCTCAGCCCGCCTTCTGACCGAGCTCTGGGGCCGGGCTCCTCTGGCGCAGACAGGCCCTTGGCTATTCCTAGAGAAATGGGCAGAATACGCATCGCCTCCATCCTTCCCAGTCTCCCTGCCCCACTTACCGTATTGTTTGGGGTCACCCTCCAGATAAAACTCTTGGACTCGAAGCCTTGTCTCAGGGTCGGCTGCTGGCAAAACCAAAACTGGCCCATAGGGTGGAGGCCTTGCTTCTGGTCTGTCTGCATCTGAGGGTATGGCGTATGTATATGTATGAATGTGAATATCTTCCCTGAATTGAGGTGGATTTACAAGACAAAAAAAGTGGGTACACACCAGTGTCAAGGGTTTTATAAGGCAGGTGGCAAGGACGCGGTTCTCATCCCATCATCCATAATGGAACGGGGAGGGGAGGGGGTCTGCAGGACAAAATGAGGAGGGCAGCGGGAGGGGAGGAGGGTGGGCGGAGGGGAACGGGGGAGACGGGGGGGAGGAGGGGATGGGTGCGTGAGAGAGACAGAACGAGAGGGTCTTGACAGGGGCGGGGCAGCTTCCTCAGCACTGGGTCAGCAGCTGCCCTGACTCAGAAGCATGAGCCGTCCATGCAGGGACCCCTCTGGGCTCTCGGTCTCTGTTAGAACAGAACAGGCAGCCAGCAGATCCTTGGGGCCATTCAGTTTTCATTCCGTTTGTGTGGGGCCTGGGCACACGTGTGTGCAGACTTACACACATGCACGCACACTCGTACATACATGCCTTCTCTCACCCCCACACACTGGCCACTCAGACACAGCAAGTCAGGTCATTAAGATGTGAGGCCCTGCCTCTACCTCCTCGCAGAGCCCGTGTGACCCCGCCGATCAGAGGAGACCACGGGTCCAGAGGGTGAGCCCTGGCATCAGGCCATGGCTCTCCATGGCAACCCAGCTACCTGTTTGCAAGTTTAAAAGCTCCAGGCTTACAGGAGCTCTCATGTTAATTCATGCAGATCAGCTGTTCACTAGTCAGAGCTCCCACTGTTAAGTGAGGCAGCGGGGCGCACAATTGACGTGTGTGTGTGTGTGTGTGTGTGTAGGGGGGGTGTGTGTGTGTGTGTAGGGGTCTGTGTGTGTGTAGGTGTCTGTGTGTGTAGATATCTGTGTGTGTAGGGGTGTGTGTGTGTGTGTGTGTAGGGGTGTGTGTGTGTGTGTGTGTGTGTGTAGGTGTGTGTGTGTGTGAGGGGAGGTGAGTCTGGTGCACAGTTAGGATGAGGGTTTGAGGGCAAAATAGCATTACAAATACAGCCTGTAGTAATTGGATTACGGTGGTTGATTGCTTTCAAAGTCCTTACCGTGGTGTATTAATATTACATCTGGTGACTTCTGGAGTGTCTTGCTGATAGAATGTGGGCTGTCAGAAGAAAGAACACTGTTGCAAATCTGATCAGATCTCCCCTGTGGTCCTGAAATCGCTGGTAAGGGGATTCACATCCAGGTATGAGATGTGGGAGAAAATCCCACCAAGTCCAAAGAGGTTGCCAGTACAAGTGGGGATCAGGGTGGTGGAGAACCCAGGACCCACGTGGCGGGACTCGAGGTCTGTGTCCTCGCCCTCTGGGTGTGGGACGGGGTGGGAGGTGGGGCTGGGGAGAAAGTGGTGGCGATGGAGAAAGTTGGAGAGAAATGGCCACGTGTGGTTCCTCTGTCTACAGCAGGTCTCAATCCGATGTCCCGCAGGTGACACAGGAGTGACGAGGGCTTGACCCAATTAGCCAGCAGCCAGCACTTCTGAAGGGATCCCACTTGCCAGACACGTTCCAAACAGGTCGCGGATATTGACTCAGCCAATCCCCCCGCCCTGCAGGGTGGGCGCTGTTACAGCTTCCCGTGGAGGGGGATACCCAGGGAGGGAGGAGACTGCAGGACACACAGCCAGCAAGGGGCCTGTGGACAGAGCAGCTCAGGGGTCTGGGGGGCAGGTCCCGGGTCTCCATGTGGGGGCGAGAGGGAGGGGTGGGGACTGGGGCAAGCTGCAGAGCACGAGCCTGTCTGGGGGCCTGGACTTGGGGCCGCCACATGCTGCCAGGGGAGGGTCTGGGCCCATGTGGCCCCTCTCCTGAGACCTTAAGAGAATCAGATTCCCAAGGGAAATCTCAAGGTTTTCGTATGTTGAGAGTAGATTCACTTTTTCCCAAAAACACAGGAGGGATGAACTAGACATCTTCCTGGCTGGTTTTGGTCCGCAGCGTGAACTCTGACTCACGGAAAATCATTCTGGAAAGTCGTGAGCACCAGGGCATGTTGGTGCTGGGCTGGGTGGTGTGACATGAGGGCTTTTCCCCCAAGACTGAGTGGTGTTCAGGGGGCACTGCCCAGCAAGCTATGCTTCTCGGAGGGACGTCTGCTCCATCCCCCTGGGGGCCGAGGGGGGATCTCTGCAGGGGAGGGGTGGGGCCCAGGGTTACAGGAACACCGGGCCAGGCCCTGTTCTGAGGCAGCCCACAGTCCTGGGGTGGACACGACCTCCGCTTTCCCGGGGTTGCCCTTGCGGCTGGAAGGCCAGGTGAGGCTGGGCCTGTTTCCACGCAGCCTCCGTGCCGGGGAGACGTCATCCTATGGGCCCTGCCCCTCCCCCAGCCTCTGGGGGAGTCCTAGGACCCCCAGGCCTGTGGGCATTTGCCTCTGTAGCTCCGCCTCCAGGCAGACCACTGCCCTTCCCCCCAGGCCAGGGCAGGGTCAGGTTCAGGACATTGTCCTTCTGCCCTCTCCCCAGAGGCTGGTTGCGGGCCCCACGGAAACGTCTCCCCTTCCTGAAAGGGTCACTTTAAGATCACCGGGGGCCAGGTTTTGGCATTGGAGGAGCTCCCTAAGCTTCCTGGGACCAAAGCGATCCTCTTTTGTCGGCTCTGATGGGGACAACTGACCCCTGTGCTTTAATCAGGAGGGGACACGCTAAGCTGTGGCCTCCTACAGGGCTGCATACACATCCATTAAGTTGGCCCGTGCACTCTGTTGCTCCCTGCAGCCCACGAGGCCCCCCGCCCCCATTTCGAGGCCAAGGGGGAGCCCCCAGCCCCAGCCCTGACTCCAGAGTCCAGAACAGCGGCCAAGAGAGAACACCAATCAGCCAAGATTCCTGGCGGCTGCTCAATACAGCAAATTATTTCTTGCAAATTACTCCTTCAGACCGAAATCTGGGCAGGACTCTGCAAGTTCAGGGGCGTCTATTATCTGCTACTTCCAGGCGCCCCGGCGCATCTGAGGGCAGAGTGCTCATCTGTGGGGGGAGATGCTCTGGAAACTGTGGCCGCTGCTGGGATCGGCCGGCACCTCCTCTTCTGCTTCTTGTCCCCTGATGGAAGATGGTCCTGGGCGGGAGGAGGCCTCGGCATCTTCTTCTCCTGTGTCACCGGGAGCCTGATGGAGTGATTCAAGCACCGTTTACACAGGCAGTGTCCCGGCTCTCCCCATCCTGAGGGGCGAGGGGCGAGGAGCGGCCGTCTGAGGCTGCGCACGGGCACAAAGGGGGCTCGGGTGTGCGGGACATGCAGCGGGGCACTGTGCCCGGCCCGCTTCCCCTTGCCCCGTCTCAGTGTCTGAAGCCCTGGGGACCCCCCACCCCCTCTCTGTGTGTAATCTGCAGTTTTGGGACCCTGTAGGGCTGGGTGGAGGTGGCAGAGTACAGGTTAAATGGGGAGAATAGGGGCGGGGCAAGCACAGGGGTAATAAATTTTCTGTGAAGTGTTGCCGGGCTGCTGTTCAATTCTTCACTATAAAAATGTAGGCACAGGTTCTAGGGAAACAGATGTTCTGGTGCCGACTGTGTTTGTCTTTCATGTCCACCCTTGGCCCATCATGTTGGACATCCTGGTCTGTTAACATTGGTTTTTTGGAATCCTGTGGAACAGGCTGGACTTTCCTACCAGCAGTAATGGTGGATAGCATGGACTTGGGGTCAGGCGCTGTGCTGAGGGCGGGAACCCACTTCATCCTTACAGCAGCCCTGTGAGATGGGTGCGTGATAATCTCCTGCAGATAAGGAGATGGGCATAGAGAGATCTCACCCAGCTAGGAAGTGGCAGAGCTGGGATTTGGACCCAGGCAGCCCGGCACCAGAGTCTATGCTCTTAATCACTCATTCCGGGGGCTCCTGATGACCACCAGGCTGCAAGTGCAGGGACTTTGTGTGGGGGCAGGTCGAGGCTGGGTCTCCATGGGTCCTACTGGGCCCACTGGGATGGCAGGTGGGCTGTGACTGTCTCTGCTGGGGCCCCATCCCTGACCGCTTCCATAATCCACTCCTTCTCCTCCTCCAGGACTCAGGTCTGGTGTCCCCTCCTCCTTCCCTGAGTCCCTGTTCAGGTCCACCCCCCGCCCGCTGCTCCATCACTTTGGCTGGTTAAACTTCTTCCCAGTGCACATCTTGTTCTCTGGAATTGTCTCCAGTGCTGCTTTGACTTCTTGCTCATTGTCTGTCTCCTGTCTTGAGGGCGAGGTCTGCAAGGGCAGGTCTGGGGTCATGGCTGCCTCCCCAGGGCCCGGAACTATGTAGGGCTTGATGATGGGTCCCTTTTTTCCAATTCTCACATTTTGTCATAACTGCCTAGTTTTGCAGGGTTGCACTCTCACTAAGTAACATCCACTTTCTTTGCACGTGTAGCCATCAGTAATGGAATATTTGCGGGCAGCCTAGCTCGGAACTAACCCGTTTGCCAAGCTTGTCAGATGGTGCCACGGGGGTGGGGTGGTTCCCCCTTGTCCTTCTCAGACGTTCTAAGACATTTTAAGAGCTAGATTTGCATGCAAACCCAGTGATTGGAAATGAATTGGGAGTTTTCAGTTGTTACAACATGTGGGGTAGAGATCAAGATCCTTCAGTGCCCGGGACAATCCCTTACAATGAATTGCGCTGTACAAAGTGCAAAAATGTCCCCGGCTGAGACACTCTGACCAAGACCAGATTAGAAATGGAAAGCGTGATGAGTGTTCATCCCCTGTAAGCTTTCCTTCTTTCCAAATATTCAGTCAATAAACCTTACAGACAGAGAGGCTGGTCCCCGGGGTGGGGGACCATGTAGAGAAGACTTTAGTCCTGGAACAGCCAGATGAGGCTGCAGGAGCCGAAAGACCCAACAGCTCCAAGCTCCCAGTTCCGGTGGATGGAACTCGCTGGGGGCTTTAATTACTGTGGGGAGAGGGAGCCATGCTCCTTTGGGTAAACCTGTTGCGATCAAACCCCAGAGGCCTTCCCAATTGCTCCCCGGCCACAAGGAGTATGTCCTGCCTCCCCGCACACATGTCTTGGGGCTCAGGGCTTTCTGAGAGCATCTCCCTGGGAACTCGGGGATGAAAAACATCCTTCTGCTTGCTACCAAGGGTCCTCACTCAATCGAACATCATGCGCCCAGTGGCTCTGGCCAGCCCCTTTGGTCGCCCTCCTTCTCCTCTTTCTCCACATCCAGTCCAGCAACTCAGCCATCTCCATGGCACTGCCTCTGGAAGGCACCTCGTGTGGCTTCACTTTGCTTTATCTCCCAGCCTCTCCCCATCACCAGTTACCCTTCCCTCTTGGCTGCCTCGTTGGTATCCCCATTTCTACTCTGGGGGCACTCAGTAGCCAGAAGGTGGTGGCTTAGTTGCCAAGTCGTGTCTGACTCTTTTGTGACCCCACGGACTGTAGCCCACCAGACTCTTCTATCCATGGGATTTCCCAGGCAAGAATACTGGAGTGGGTTGCCATTTCCTCCTCCAGGGAATCTTCTTGACCCAGGGATTAGACCTGCTTCTCCTGCACTGGCAGGTGGGCTCTTTACCACTGAGCCACCAGGGAAGCCTTGAAGAGAGCAAATCACACCCTGGTTTTCTGCTGCTCGAATTGCTCTTCTGACATGTATGTTGAAATTCACTCTGGTCTCTCCCTGCCTCTGGAAGCTTTATCTACTCGGGTCACACAGGCCTCGTTCTTTCTTGGACACTCAAGCCCCCTCCCCACTCAGGGCTTTGCTGTACTGTCCCCATCTGAGATGCTACTTCCCTGGTTCTTGGCACTTCAAGCTCCTACTCATTTTTCGGGTCTCAGCTAAAAATACACCTCCTCCATGAAGCCTTCCTTGACTCCCTCGTCTGCAGAGGTCTCCGTCCCCTCTTTACTGTGCAGCCCACCACGCCCATCTTCTTCTCTTCATAGTGTTACCAAACAAGGTTCATTTGCAGAATGCCTGGCAAGTGCTGGGATTTGCAGCAAAGAAAGGGTTTATTCATAAGGCCGCCAAGGAAGGAGATCGGAGAACAAGTGTCAGACCCACCTCCCCAAAGGCTGGGGCTCAGGGCATTTGTGGGATAATAGAGCTGGGAGGTCCTAGGTGTGGGGAGCCTGGGAAAAGGTGATTGGAATTAAGAAAAATTTATAGTTCTCATTATAGTTCTGCACAGGCGTAAGTAAGCTACGGATCTCTTCACGGGACACGTGTTCAGGAACAGGCACTTAGCACCATCTGAGGACGGAGTTTTCAGCTCTCTGATGTCAAAAGGTCACCAAGGGGACACTCACGCATGCCCAGTTGGAGGGTCAGGGATCCTGACCAGGCTTCCCCAGCTCAGCTAGAACTAGATGCGGCTGACTCCAAGTTCCTGGCAAACACCTTGAGCAAACACCTTATTGTTTCAGCTACATGCAGCTTGGAGGACATGCCAGTCTTTTGTAGCAACAATTAACATGGCCTTGATTAGTGAAGGCAGGTTCTGGGTGTGATGGACTGAAGTGATGACTACCTGTAACTGTCATATCTGTTACCCCAATAGGATGTCAAGTCCCTGAAGACAGAGACCGTGCCTGCCTCATTCACGATTGCAGCATTAACAGGTTTAGTCACTATTTGGTGAATACGTGCTCAGTCGCTCAGTCACATCCAACTCTTTGCAGCACCATGGACTGCAGCCCACCAGGCCCTTCTGTCCATGGGGTTTTCCAGGCAAGAATACTGGAGTGGGTTACCATTTTCTCCTCCAGGAGATCTTCCTGACTCAAGGATTGAACCAGCATCTCCTGCGTCCTGTGGCAGGGGGATTCTTTACCGCTGGGTCACCTGGGAATCGCATTGGGTGAATGGATAGTGATAATAATCACGAATATATCCTGGGTGCTCTATGCCACCACCGTTACAAGCCTTTTAAGTATGAAACTCATTAATTCCACCAGGACTCCGGGAGAGAGGCTACAGTCGTGGTCTCCAGTGTGCCAGGCAGAGCGGACAGCAAGTGAGAAGGCCCAGAAGGGGGAACAGGCCCGGAGAATCGAGTGGCCAGAAATGAGGCCAGTGTGTATGAGGCATAAGGAACAGGGAGAGTGGTGGGTGATGGGGACACGGAAAGACTTTACCAACAGCAAGAAGAACAGAGTTATTACTGCAAAGGCAGAGGTGGGTTTTTTCCTTTTAAGTCTCTATCCCCTTTGAGCCCAGCCCGGTGCACCAGAGACAATCCCGGCCTGCCAAGAGGGCTCACCTTCTCCCTTAAATCTCCATCAGCTTCGGCAAGTTGTCTGTGTGGTTGTGACTTCTCTGTTGATCACCGGCTATTGCAGATTTATTAACATACGTCCTCTTGATTGAAGAACCAGAGTGTTTTGAGTCAAATGGGGCTGCTGACTAATCATCATACCTTAACATATGCATTCTTTCTCATTGTTAAGGAATGTAGGCACCATACTTTCATCTTTAAAAAACAAGTAAATAGAACTTGATTTCTCTATGGAAACAGGACCCCGAGGGAAATACATGTTTTACAGTTCCAGCATCTGGGGCAATAATTTCCACATTCCCTTTTGTTTGTATCATGCATTACACTTTGCAAAAATATTTTCTCCTGCACAAGTTTATGTGAGCTCGTTGAAATGTGTGGAAGGTATGCACATGTCACACATGTTGATAATTCTTTTCCTAATCAAATTTAAAAAAAAAAGAAAGAAAATGCCTGCTAATCCTCAGTTGGGCATATTTTCTGGAAAGCACAATTTAACTCATATTTCTACTCTTTCCTTGTCTCACATTTCATCTGTTTCTTTCTCCATAGTGTGTGTTTAACTCTCTACCTGGATTCTCCTTCTGCACCTTTCATTCATAAATGTGGCGGCGCGTGTCCATCACCTTTGTTCTTCTGGTAGCACTGCGCTGATTTTATTTTGGGCGAACACTCCCTCCTCTCTTCAATTCATGTGCCAGTGTTGACCCGCTGGCCTCCAGTTAGCCTCGGCAAGTGCTGCATTTTCCCTCTCCCCTCTCACCCCGCTCCCTTAGGTCAAAGTGACTCCTGATGGCAAGTGAATTTCAACGCCAGACTTGGTTTGATTTACTGGAAAGACCACCTCTCTTTTCTCAGGACTGGCTTCTGTGAGAATCTGAACCAGGCTACAGAACAGAGAGATCCTGCTTGTGCGTGAGGTCAATACAGAGGGAAACAGCCAAACCTTGGAGATAAATGGAGTCTTAAAGACTTGACTTGAGCTCCTGGCTCCAGCCATACCTGAAGCCATTCCTCTTAGAGCAGGTTTTCTCAACCTCAGAACTGTAGACAGTTTGGGGTTAGACACTTCTTGTTGTGAGGGGTTTTCCTGTACATTATAGGATGTTTAACAGCAGGTGCCAACAGCACCCTGCTTCCTTTCCCTCCAGTGACAGCCAAAAATGTCTCCATACATTGCCAAGTATCCCTGGAGCAGGGGGCAGATTACCTGTGTTAAGAATCACTGCCTTCCATTAAAACATGTATAATATCATGTATGAAACGAGTTGCCAGTCCAGGTTCGATGCACGATACTGGATGCTTGGGGCTGGTGCACTGGGACGACCCAGAGGGAGGGTATGGGGAGGGAGGAGGGAGGAGGGTTCAGGATGGGGAGCACGGGTATACCTGTGGCAGATTCATTTCGATGTTTGGCAAAACTAATACAATATTGTAAAGTTTAAAAAAAAAAAAAAAAAAAAGAATCACTGCCTTCGATTGCCTGTAAGTTATGTGGGTCAGTAAATATCCTTTTATGCTAATTCCTTCTGTGTTTCGGCTTGTCTCCAAGGGGCTTTCAGCTCAAAGGAAAGCTTGACCCCTAGGATGCAGGGGGACATTTAATAAAAGGGGCTGGGTGGTGGCAATGAATGATGGGATACCTGTTGCCAAGAAGCCGGTTCTAGACTGAGCTGAGCAGTGTTCTAGTCCGCAGCTCTACTCTCAGGGGGTGAGAGAGAGCCTCAGACCTCAGCCTGCTGGTGACGAGAAAATGCCCAAGACAGCCTCCCAGGGAGAGAAGGAGGCAGTGGGGTGCAGTGGCCTGGGGGCACCTCCCACAACCTCCCAGCCTCTTGTGTTCCAGGAGGGTCATAAGGCACTCTGCTAAGTCTGAGATGAACTGCCCTTCCAGCCTTGACTTTGAGGCATGCGAGACCCCCAGGGTTCCATGGTGTCAAGCTCCCCTGCAGCTGTTACAGAAAAGTAATGTCTGTTGGGTGATTAAAGGACTGTTTTGCCACTATAATAACCAGCCCCAAATGTGTACAGGCCCTTCAATTGTCTGCAGAAATAAATGGGGGAAAAAGTCACTGATGCAAGTAGATTCTTCCAAATATCTAAATATTTGGTATTTTGGAGGACTGTCTTGCCTGGAAATCCTTCCCTTTCTCCCCCTGGCTGATGTTTCAACTGAGAGACCCTAACCCATGGAACGTTCTGGCACTCCGTTGGCTTAAATTGGAATGAAGCTGGTGGTGTAATGCTGGTCCCGTCTCAGGTCAAGAGAACGAAGAGAGAGAGAGAGAAGAAAAGAAAAGGCAGGAAATGCAAGAGGTGGGCAGGTGAGGCACTGATCCCTGCTGTTTAGGAAGGAGCAGGAGACCCGAGCCTGGGCCCACCTTAGACTCAAATCTCCTTTTTTCTAGGGGAGGCCCCAACTTGCCACCATCTTTGCTGAGGGCAAGGTTGAGACCCCAAAACTTCTGTCCTTCGCTGGGAACTCCTACACTCACTGCTTCCTTGATCTTGAAATGAATTCAGGGCTGGGATGAAGGTAAGGCAGGTGAAGCACCAAAAGCTGGGGTAGTCAAGATAAATATGATTTTAATGCAATATTAAGAAATAAAAATTGATGTCCCCTAAATCCTTAAGGAACAAAACACCAAATTTTAAAATAAAGACCGGATCTGTTGTTTTACTAGGAATTAAAATTTGAGATGTCTGCCTTAAATTTCCTGGTTGCTCAACTAATCTTATTTTTAAGTATTAGAATGAGAACCATGGCTTCTTAAACGAACAAGCAAAAAAAGCTTCAGAATCCAATTTATATCAGAAACAAACCTGTGATTTCTTTCCCAGAAAACAAACCAGATTTTCACAATATTTTATGAGCTGAATAGATATTATGTCTGAGTTGATGCAAATGCTCAATAGAGTTCATTGACAACAAGAACAATCAAAATAATCCAACCTTAATCCCAATTGCAAATCTTTTAGGGTTTATAAATCTAACCACCAAAATTCTTGCAGTCAGCTCAGGATCCTCACTTCCTTGGGCCCAAAGGACCCTCCCTGTATCTTCTGACACATTTCAGAAGTGAGGAGTGCTTCTCAGGTCTGCAGAAACCCAGGAAGAAAACTAATTTTCTGATCTGAACGGAGGTGAAAGGCATATCTTAACAGTGCATTTCAAATGCATTCACGTTCATCACAGAAGCATCTACAGTTCGTACATTATTTAGAAAGCTGCAGGAGAGGGAATAATAAATGCAGAATATGCGAGCGATTCATTTTGATTTTTCAAAAATGCAACCCAGCCAGAGAGAGCTTCACAAAAGATCTGAAGCCAAAATAAAATCTCTGCTGTTAGCAAAGTCAAGGCACTAAAGAGACAGACAACGAAGCAAAAAAACCCCAAAAAACGAAACAACCCCCCCCCGAAATTTGACCTGAAAAAAAAAATCGAGCATTTAAGTTTTTTAAAAGGTGGAGGAGATGCCATCCAAGGAGGTCTGAGGGTAAGGAAACTGTTGTGAAAAATGGGAATTCTGTGCCCGGAGCTGCTTGCGGCTCTGTCCCTGGAGTGTGAAATTAGCGACTGAAGGCAGATTTCACAGGCGCTTCCGAGGAGCGTGTTGGTGGATTTGTGACGGGGCCGCTCTGCCAAGTCCTGCCCACTTGCAAGCTGCTGTCATGATTCATGCAAAGCACAGATAATCCTGAGTGTCTGGAGCGCTTTGCATTTATATTGAACGCAGCCTCTCTCCTTCCTAGGAGCAAGTCTAGTGCCGAGTGCAGGCGGGTGGAGGGTGGCAGGGAGAACCTACCAGACCCGCATTCTCACGGAACTCCATTCTGTCAAGGAAAAAACCTATCCAGACCTAGAGACTGTCATCCTGAGTGAAGTAAGTCAGATAGAGAAGGAGAAATATCATATGACATCCCTTAAAGGAGGAATCTAAAAAGAAATGATACAAATGAACTTACAAATCAGAAAGGGACTCATGGACTTAGAGAATGCTAGGGGCTGAGGTGGGGTGGAGATGGAATGCGGGGAAGGGGCAGTTAGGGAGTTTGGGATGGATACGTACACACCGCTACATTTAAAATGGATAACCAACAAGGATCTACTGTTGGAATTTTGCTCAATGTTATGTGGCAGCCTGGATGGGAGGGGAGTTTGGGGGAGAATGTATACATGGATATGTATGGCTGAGACCCTTCACTGTTCCCCTGAAACTATCTGTATAGTCAAAGCTATGGTTTTTCCAGTAGTCATGTATGAATGTGAGAGTTGGGCCATAAAGAAGGCTGAGCCCTGAAGAATTGATGCTTTAGAACCATGGTGCTGGAGAGTCCCTGGGACAGCAAGGAGATCAAACCAGTCAATCCTGAAGAAAATCAACCCTGAATATTCATTGGAAAGATTGATGCTGAAGCTGAAGCTCCAATACTTTGGCCACCTGATGCGAAGAGCTGACTCATTTGAAAAGACCCTGATGCCGGGAAAGATTGAAGGCAGGAGGATAAGGGGACGACAGAGGATGAGCAGGTTGGATGGCATCATTGACTCAATGGATATGAGTCTGAATAAACTCTGGGAGATGGTGAAGGACAAGGAAGCCTGGTGTGCTGCAGTCCATGGGGTTGCCAGAGTCAGACACAACTTAGCGACTGAACAACAACAACCCAATACAAAATAAAAAGTTGTTTTTTTTTTTAAAGAAAAAAAAAAAAAAAAAAAACTCATCCAGACAGATTTCATTCAGTAGAAATGTTGGGAAAATGTATAGAAAATAGGAGTGTGGTTAAAAAGTGTTAAACCTTAAAATATCTCCCAGGGCAACAAGGACTTCTGAGTCTGGGTTTCAGGTCTGAGACAATGGATGACTCTATCAGAGTCCCCCTCCCCAGCCCATCCCTCCAAAACCACCTCTGAAGGCTCTGCTCGGCCATGAAAGCTTTTAAAGAGAAACAGAAAGTAATCTCAGTCCTTGAGGTGGGGGCAGAGTCGCTTTGATCCCCCACTGCGTGCAGTCTTGTCAGCTCCTCGTGGTCTTCCTCTGGATGTTATCTTGTTCACACAATTTGTTCAGGAGATTATTGAAGGGGAGGCCAGGGAAGAGGTCTGCTCACGTGTTAATGACCTAGTCTTCATTTCTACTGCTTTGATCTGTGGAGAGAACCTACAAGTTAGGCAAAGTATCATGAGATTCAAGGATCCAGAAGGTGTGCTTGGGCTGGAGATGAGTAGAGCATGGGAGAGCCTGGCTTAAAAGTTAGTTTGCTGTTGCTGTTTTTGTTCAATCTCCAAGTCATGTCTAACTCTTTTCAAACCTGTGAACTGCAGCACACCAGGCTTCCCTGCCCTTCACTATCTCCTCAAGTTTGCTCAAACTCATGTGTTGGTGATGCTATCTAACCATCTCATCCTCTGCCGCCCTCTTCTCCTAAAAGTTGGTGACAATATAGTTTTGTTAAAGTGACAAATGCTTCTTGCTGAGGGTGGTTTCCTGCAAAGAACTGCTTTCATGGACTGTTTTATTAACTTTTGGGCATGTTATATTTTCTAAATAAAGCCCAACATCAGTTATTAGGAAATCAGTCCCCTTTCAAATGGAAAATTCTCTCTTTCACAGCCTTCTTAGGGATGGTAAGTGTCTGGCGTCTCCCAAACCTGGTTTAAACTTTGCACACTCTTTGGTAAAGAACCTGCCTGCCAATGCCAATGCAGGAGATGTAAGAGACACAGGTTTGACCCCTGGGTCAGGAAGCTCCCCTGGAGAAGGAAATGGCAACCCACTCCAGCGTTCTTGCCTGGAAAATCCCATGGACAGAGGAGCCTGGTGGGCTACAGTCCATAGGGTCGCAAAGAATTGGACTACTGAAGCGACTTAGCACACATGTGGAAAAATTGAGATAAAGTAAGAGCCCAGAGCTCTTCACACACTGTAAATCAACTGTAGATTAGGATGCCTTTGAAATTAATAACAGAAACTCACACTCAAACTGGCTTAAACAATCACAAAATATGGTGTTTCCCATCAGTCGAAAGGTTAATCAGCCCCTGACGATGTCTTTTTATAATAAAAAAACTTTAATTTATTTTTGGTTGTGCTGGGTCTTCGTTGCTATGCAGTGACACTCTCTAGTCTCAGTGGCTTCTCCTGTTGCAGAGTATAAGCTCTGGGGAGCAGGGGCTCAGTAGTTGTATGTGGGCTGAGTTGTTCTATGGCATGTGGGATCTTCCCAGACTAGGGATCGAACCCATGTCCCCTGCATTGGGAGGCAAATTCTTCACCACTGGACCACCAGGGACATCCTGATGATGTCTTAAAAGATCAGATCCTTTCCTTTTCTTCACTGTCCTTGGGGTTGACTTCAGCCTGAGGCTGGAAATCCTCCTGGGTACGGGAGGCCTTTGGTGTCCAGAAATCAGGTCAAAAAAAGCTTTGAAAGTTTCTCAGAAGATCAAGCAGGACCTTTCCTAGAAAGTACCAGCATCTTGCTTTTCCTGCCCCCAATTGTATGACAGGTCTGCTCCTGACCAAGGTATGGTCAAGGGAAATGGGTGGGGTCACCCTTAGACCAGCACTCTAGCTGGGGTGGAGTGGGGCTGGCTTCTCTGCATCCCATGGGTTGGCAGGGGAACCCGGGGTTCCTGGGATCAAGGCACTTGTCTTGTGAGTCTGGGTTGTACTTGCTGGTGGGTGTCCACAATGTCCACTACTGTCTAGGAAGAACTGAAGGAAAGTTCTGTTCCCCCCGCCCCACTCACTACTCACACAGATGCTTCTGTAACCAGATGTGTGCTTTCTTTTCCCCACACTGACCAGTGTTTCGACACCAGCAGATTGTTGTACAATTCAGTTCAGTTCTGATACCATCTGTCTGGCATAAAGATCAGAACCCACAGGTTAAGGACTCAGGCCCATGACTGCCCCCACTTGAGGTGTCAGTCGCCAAGTCCCAGACTGTCACCTGTACTTCTGGCCAAAAGGCTCTAATTTGGGGCTCCTACCTACAATCTTTTCCTCAGGTTTGATAATTGGCTAGCATAGCTTACAGAATTCAGGGGGATTCTTACTTTTGTTTGCTGGTTTATTATAAAGGATACACTGGGCTTCCCTGGTGATGCTAATGGCTAAAGAAACTGCCTGCCATTGCAGGAGATGCAAGAGACGAAGTTCGATCCCTGGGTTGGGAAGATCCCCTGGAGGAGGAGATGGGCAACCCACTCCAGTATTCTTGCCTGAAGAATCCCATGGACAGAGGAGCCTGGCTACAGTCTGGCTGCAATCCGTGGGGTTGCAAAGAGTCAGACACGACTGAGGGAGCTTGCACACACATAAAGGGCATACTAAAGGACACAGATGAACAGTCAGATGAAGAGATAAATGAAGGGAGGTTTAGAAATGCAGAAGTCCTGAGTGCAGGAGTTTGTCCCTGTGGAGTTGTGGAGTTGTGGGGTTGGGGTACACTACCCTTCCTGTGTATGGATGTGTTCACTGACCCTGAAGCTCTCTGGACCCCACCATTGAGGGGTTTTTATGGAGGCCTCATTATGCAGCTGTGACCAAATGTTATCACTGGAGACTCCATCTCCAGTCTTTCTTCTTTTCCCCGAGGGGGTGGATGATGCTGAAAGTTCCAAACGTCTAATCATACTTGATCTTTCTGGTAACCAGGTCCCCTTCAGGAGCTTTGTAGGAGCCACCAAGAGTCACCTTGTTAGAACAAAAGACACTCGTATCACCTTGGAATCAGGAAATTCCAAGGGATTTAGGAACTCTGTGTCAAAAACCAGGGTCGAAGAACAACTGTTTGAACAAACCAGGGAGAACACCTTCAAATACCCCTTCCTCCCTCTGGATGGTGTCTTAAATTCCAAAATAATCTCAGTTTCCCTTAAATGTTTACAGCATGTGCCTCGTGTTCTGAGACAAGGATGGATGCCAAAGCTCTGGGGAGTGCATGAGGGCAATGAGAGGCTGTGGGAAGAGCAGGGTGAGGGGGTCAGTGGCGTATGGACCTGGTACCCACATGCTCGTGTCCTAATCCCGACTCTGCCACCTCTGGGCTGTGGACCTTTGGTGGATTATCTTATTTCTCTGCTCCTCAGTTTACCCATCTCTAACCTAAGCATAGTTAATAATACCTGATTCAGAAATTTGATGTGAAGATTGTGATAAATTTTATATTGCTGTTGCTCAGTCGTGTCTGACTCTTTGCAACCCCATGGACTGCAACACATCAGGCTTCCCTGTCCTTCACCATCTCTCAGAGTTAGCTCAGACTCATGTCCATTGAGTTGAGGATGCCAGCATCATCGACTCAGCTTGTATATGATGCTTCCCAAACACTGCTCGGCAAATAGAAGGCATTTATGTATTTTCTACAAGCACTGTCTTACAAAGTGAGGAGTCATGAGACACTTTTCCCAGCTGGACAAAGAAATAAAGATGTTCAAGTATTGCTAAAAATGAAAAGGATAAGCCCCAACAGGATAACAATAGCTCACATGTATTGTTTATTGAGTATAAGACGTTCTTGAAATCGGTGCTCTCAATAATGCTATGGGATAGGTATTCTTATTATCCCATTTCATAGCAGAAACAGAGACACAAAGAAATGCAATAACTTATCCAAGTGCCCATAGCTAGTAAGGGGTAGAGCTGAGCTTCAAATCCATGCAGTTTCCTCTCAAACTCCATCTTTCCTACTTCTACAGAAGAAGAGGAAAACTCTGCTGCTGCTGGTGGGGTGGGGGTACTGAGTGCTCAGTCCTTCAGGTGTTGAGCAGGAGGCTGGCAACCAATGTCTAAGGCTGACGAAATGAGGATGTGAAGCAGAAGGCGCTCTCAGGCATCGATGGCAGGAGTGTAAAATGGTGCAACCCCTTTGACGAGCTCTTTGGAAGTTTAAAAAAATTACACATACATCTGTTCCCTGACCCAGTAATTCCACTCCCACGTCTGATACGAGAGAAATGAAAGCACAAAAAGATGTGAACAAGAATGATCATGGCAGCTGCATTCATAACAGCCCCCAAGGGGAACACCCCAAGTGTCCATTAACAGGTCAGTGAATAAGCAAAGGACAGAATATTCCTGCAATGAAATATGACTCAGGCATAAAAAGGGACCTACTGCTGATGCATGGGACAATGCGGATAAGGGCCGAATTGTTAATGAGATGTCTTGCTTTCAGAAGTATCGAAGTTCAGAAACCATCAAAAGTGGTTGATCCTGGATGCAGATTGAAAGTCAGGAGGTGGCACCAAGCACAGTTGTACTTTTGGTAATTTGAAAAATCATGTACAATTTAATTTACTAACATTTAAAGGGTCTCTTTCCTCTCTCTGCGCATGAACCCCCGGTCAAAATTTGGTTGAGAAACCAAAAACTCCACTCATTCAAGTTCAGCTTGGAAATTTTGAGTCCAGTTTGGAGGAGATGGAGATCAAACACATAGAAGTGAACAACTCAGTCCCAAACCAAGGACATTACTCATCTAAGTGACCAGGACTTGGTGACTCTGTCCCAGGAGAGGCTTGACAGAGATGCTCATTCCTGGGAGGGACAAGTTGGGGGCATCTCACAGGAGAATTACAATGGGAATGAAGCCACCCCGACATCCACAGGTTATGTGTGCCCCCTGAAGGGTGCTGTCATCAGCCTTTGTGACCCCATGACTGCAGCACGCCAGGCCTCCCTGTCCATCACCGACTCCCGGAGTCTACTCAAACTCATGTCCATCGAGTCGGTGATGCCATCCAACCATTTCATCCTCTGTTGTCCCCTTCTCCTCCTGCCCTCAATCTTTCCCAGCATCAGGGTCTTTTCAAATGAGTCAGTCATTTGCATCAGGTGGCCGAAGTATTGGAGTTTCAGCTTCAACATCAGTCCTTCTAGTGTATATTCAGGATTGGTTTCCTTTAGGATTGACTGGTTTGATCTCCTTGCTGTTCCAGGGACTCTTGAGAGTCTTCTCCAAGACCATAGTCCAAAAGCACCAATTCTTTGGCGCTCAGCCTTCTTTATGGTCCAGCTCTCAAATCCACACATGATGCTGGAAAAACCATAGCTTTGGCTACATGGACCTTTGCTGGCAAAGTAATGTCTCTGCTTTTTAATATGCTGTCTAGTTTGGTCACAGGTTTTCTTCCAAGGAGCAAGCGTCTTCTAATTTCATGGCTGCAGTCACTATCTGTAGTGATTTTGGAGCCCAAGAAAATAGGAACCGACTCTCATTGCCAGGGTAAGCCTGTTTCAAGTGCTTTGGATGTTGTGGTTACACTGCTTGAGACTTGGTTTCCAAACATGGCTTCTGAGAAGAGACGGCAGATTGTCCAGGGATCAGTGCCTATCCCTCCCCGACGGGCTGGTTCTCTAGACTCTATACAGTGGGGAAGGCTTTGTTCCCCTGTAGAGAATTGCTATCTCAGAAAGGGAAATCCCATGGCAGTATTCCCTGGAAAACAGTGGTTCTCAACCCAACCAACTAACTCAGTAACCCCCTTTTATGACCAATATTGTCTAATGTTGCTTTACATGGGGCTTCCCAGGTGGTTCAGTGGTAAAGAATCTGCCTGTCAAGCAGGAGTCACAGGAGATGCAGGTTTGATCCCTGAGTTGGAAGATCCCCTGGAGAAGGTAATGGCAACCCACACTAGTATTCTTGCCAGGATAAGCCCATGGACAGAGGAGCCTGGTGGACTGCTGTCTATGGGGTCTCAAAGAGATGGACACGTCTTAGTGACTGAGCCCACATCCATGCTGCCTTATACTCCTGAAATGAAATTGATGAATAACACACACATACTTAAAAACAATCAGAATATTGTCCTAGCTGTAACATCAAGGAGAAATAAAAGAAAACTAACTTGTAAATATTGCTTAGAGTAAAAATAACAAAATAATAGAATTACACAAAATTCAAGGATAATAAATATGTGCTTAGGAACAGCTACCCTACGAGATTTAAAGAATCAGTGGGATGTTTGTTTCTGCTGTTGAAGAGTAAGTCTGGGTTTAAAATCAATGAGATGATCAGAAGCCAAATTGTACAAGAAGGGAAATGAAACAACAGATGTGGGGTGGACACTGGAGTCGAAACTGTTCAGTGTATGTTAACAGAGGCAACAACACTTTGTGTCCTATGGAGCTGGGTTTGAGCTGCATATAATTATTTGCAGAACTTTTACTTGCAGAAATATCCAGAGGGACATTTAAAAGTCATGGGGGACACTGTGGGACTGTCTTGCCTGTGTCAGGACTTGAAGCATCCCTGGACTCCTGTTCATTAAATGTCAGTGTCCTCTGTAAGAAGAAATTGGAAAAGATTTTGAAATTTAGAGATTCTCTTGACTACCTCATCAGCCCATATTGTTTTTGCCTTCCATTGGCTTTGACTAGGCTGTTTTATGATCCTGTAAAGATACAAGTTAACCTATAGCAAACTGATAATAATGCAAACAATTCCATAGAAACACACATTATGTCCAGTGGGGGTTTACAGACTCCCTTCCCCTATTATGGAAGAAGCCAGCTTTGCATCCATTCATCAACTTCATTTCAGCGTTCGTAACGGTAGCCTAGAAACGTGTCTACATTTTGGCTTTTCCTTTGAACTGGTTTTAAAACATTTCTGGTTCCCTTTTACCTGAGTTAAATGAAAACTCTGACATATTCACTTCATGTAGGACATTTATGATTTTACCTTTTTTAAAAAAAATTATTCTTTAACAATCCCAATCATTGTGCAACCAAAGATTAACTTCTTAACTTTCAAACTCCTCATACTATATGCATTGTGAGTTACTGCATCCACACACACACACACACACACACACACACACACACAAACCTAAAGAGTCTTAACCCGTTTTCTCTTACCTCTCCCTTGCGGCCTTGTGGTGTGTTAGTTGTCTGAACACTACGTGGCCCCCACTTTACAAATGTCCCACTTTGGGCATTTAGGATCTGAAACCCCAACCTCAAGGTGGTGTCCTTGAGATCACATTATATTCAGAGCCATTTTTATTTAACCAAAACCCTCAGCTTTTTGCTTCTTATGTGAAGAAAATCACAACCCCCGAGATGAGCCACCGTTTATGTGTAAGAGAATTACATCCTGTGTAATTCCAATCTTCTCAGCCACGGTTGTTTCTTTGGTGTCATGGGGTATTTTTAAGCATCAAAAGGAAAAAGAAGGAGAAAATCCAAAGAGACCACCCCCAAAGTCTGAAATCCTGTTAAACCTCAAACAAAACCAAACCTACCAGGGCCTGACGGAGTAAGCTCAGAAGCAGAAAAGACCACGGTCTTACTGGTGTGCTTCTGCGGGCCCCTTTGTAACCCTGATTCCTTCCACCTGGACCGCAGGGGAGAAGGAGAGTCTCCTATTTTCCAGGTAATCTGGTCGGGTTACTTGGACTGGAAGGAACCCTCCCTTTGATGTTCTCAGTGCTCATTTTTATAGCCCTGGCCCTTTTAAGAGGAAGAGGCAGAAAATCATCACCCAAGGCGAAGAGTGGACAGGGGAAGGCTCATCCAGGATAGACACTTCTGGACTGTGTCCCCAGCATGGACACTTCTGTGCTCTGCTCTTTAAAATCAGCATCCTGACAACTTGCATGCATGCATGCTAATTCGCTTTAGTCATGTCCAACTCTTTGTTGACCCTATGGACCATAGCCCCTCGGCCTCTTCTGTCTGTGGGATTCTCCAGGCAAGAATACTGGAGTGGGTTGCCATGCCCTCTTCCAGGGGATCTTCCCGAGCGGGGGATCGAACCTAGGTCTCTTATGCCTCCTGCATTGCCAGGCGGGTTCTTTACCACTAGCGCCACCCTGATGAATTAGGGTCGTGCCAACAGATCAGGAGGTCAGGGTGAGATCTCCTTAAAAATCTTTAGGCCCTCATTAACATGGGACCTACTCCCAATACAGAGAATAGTGTCTCTCTAAAGCACTTTTCCGGAGGGCTTTATGATACTAGAATAGTAATAATTGCTGTCAAAGACTCAAACACTAAAAAATACCAAAACATAACCCAAAGTGTAATCTGAATGCAGAAGAGTGTGTGACCGAGGCATTAATTCCCATATATTGTGTATGTGCACCTGTCTCTGCCCCTGACACACCTCTCGTGCTTCATCTGCTTCCCCTCCCCACTCCTTCTCACCCCTCAACCACACGCCCTGCCTCCTCATTCATTTGGGTCTCTTCTCTAACATCCTCTCCCTTGTGAGACCTGCCACCCATCGAAAAACAATGTCTCCATCCCTCTCCATCTTCTTATTCCACTTTATTTCCCCCATAACATTTTTCACTTCTTGCCATTATACTGCATTTCTATTTCTTTTTTTTTATTGGTTCTTGTCATTCTTTCCACCCGTGGGTCAGGTCCAAAGAGCAGGAATTTTGTTTTGTTCACTGCTGTATCCAGCGCGTAGGATAGACCTTGGCACGTGGTCCTCAACTAGTGTTTATTTTAACACGAGTCCACTTTTTTCTTTAAATCACCAGCCTTAGATTCATATCCTCTTTGAGTCTTTTGGGATGGTCGTCCGAGTCGGTCCCTCTTTCCCCAGCAACCTCATTGCCTTCGTGCAGCCCACACATGCTTGTTCAGCCTCTGGGTATGAGGTTTTACACTGAGCCAGGGGACCAGATGAGGGAAGACAGCAGAAGCCCTGCTTCATGGAGCTGCCATCTTCCAGAAGGGATGTGGGGATTAAACATGTTACACGTATCTCTCTGTCTAGTTCTTAGATGTCCTCCTACCACATCTTATGGTTACTTTGATTATTTGTTTTTTAAAAAAAGCAATTTTTGTCGGGGAGGGGTTTACCATTTGACAGAGACTGAGTTAGGCACTAAAAAATGAATGTGGGTGTGTGTGCGTGCGTGCTCAGTCATGTCTGACTCTTTGCAACCCCATGGACTGCCAGGCTCCTCTGTCCGTGGAATTTTCCAGGCAGGAATACTGGAAAGGGTTGCCATTTCCTACTCCAGGGGCTCTTTCTGACCTAGGAATCGAACCTGTGTCTCATGCGCCTTCTGTATCGGTGGGCAGATTCTTTACCACTGCACCACCTGGGAAGCTCCCTGCCCCCCCAAAAAAAACATGAATAGACGATCAGAATTAATTTTAAAGGACTCATGGACTCACAATATACTGAGTCCTGAAGTGGTGGAGGCGGACATGACAATGAAAATTGCAGTAAACCGGGATGTGTGCGATGACGGAGGTGGAGGGATGAATTTTTGGGCCGAAGAACAAGGAGGGAGAAATCAGAGAAGGCATCATGGAAGAACTGACAAATGCTGGTGGATGAGGAGGAATTCACCAGAAGCAGGGCTGAGATGGAACAGCATTTGGGCGGAGGAAAGAGTCCATGCCATGTCTATGGAGACCAAAGAGCCGCTACTGATGAAACAGTATGACGTCTGGGAAAGTGATCAGGCTTTTTAAATGATGCCTCAACTTCCCATGTTCCTCTCCAACCCAGTTCAGTCCAATCCTGAGGCATCTTTTAAGAGCTGGCTAGGTGCAAGGCATTGGGGAGGATGCAGAGAAGCACAAAGTAAACCCCAGTCCTTATGGAGCTCTCAGTCTAGTCAGGAAGGTAGGCAGGCATGGAAAGGAGGCAAGAGCCAAAGATCTGATTTATGTTCAGGGTGTCACCAGTTGATCACTGAACACACAGGCTGTGGATTTTTGCCTGATTCACTTGGTAAGGAAAGACCAAACCTCTTTAGACAGTGATCAGGTCATTCATTCGTTCACTCAGTCACCAACAAAGATCTGCTGAGCACTTGCATTATGTCCCTGGCACAGGTTAGTTATCTGGGAGAGAGGTGAACAGGAAAGGTCCCTGCTTTCATGAACTTACAGCATATTCACCCCAAATATGGTGAACAGATGAGTAAAGACCTTTCCAGCTGGTGACAGGGCTTCGAGGAAAGACAACAGATTGGTGGACCAGCAGAGGGTAGGGGCAGTAGGGTGAGGCCCTGAAGACACTGTGTCCCTCTGACCCATTGTGATGGCTGAGGCCTGGAGTGGAGGCAAAGGCTGGCATGTGGAGATGGGGCCGCGGGGGCAGCGAGGACAGAGCCTGGGGAGGGGACGTCTCCTGGGTGCGTCTCAGGGAACAGCCGCAGAGTCAGGCTGGGAGGCGGTGGGGCCGGGTCAGGCTTGCAGCCCCCATGGGGAGACGCTCTGTCCCCAAAGGGAAAACAAGGGGCCGAATCCTTTGTTTCCAAATCACTGCTGGGAGGTGCCCGTGCCTCCTCTTAGTGGGAACTGCTGACAAGGAGAAAGCACTCGCAGAATTTAATTTAATTTGGGCCCTTGGAGCCTATCAAGTTATCCTGTTCCCATCCCAGAGGGTCCTTCTCCTTCCTGTCTTTGACCCTCTGTCTTCCACCTGGTCTGTCCACACGGTGACAGCTTGCCCTCTGATGCCGCGTCCCTAAGCCACCCAATATCCTGTGTGTTATTAAAATCGGGAAAACACAAGATCCAGGTGCAGCTGTTATCTTACTGTTGATCCTCACAGGAAAGGAACAGGCACAGGAAAGAATAAAATCCCGTGATGCTGGGTCACGTCAGCCCAAAGCAGTGAGACCAGGGCTGGCAAGTCTCTAGCTGTGATGGTTCACAGGGCCCTTGGAGCCAGGATGCTGTGAAACAGTGACACCAGCGTGACCCTCCTTCAAGGAGGGCAGCAGGGGAGTCAGGAGGGGTCTGCTTAGGCTTGGGGCAATCATTACATCAGCCAGCAGGTGTCGAGCACCTACTGTGTGCCAGGCCCAGCTCTCGGCACCCATAGGTGTCATCTCGTTTAATAGCCCCTGGTGGGGAGGATGGTTTCAGCCCCATTTCGCAGATGAGGAGACTGAGGCCCAGAATGGTGAAGTGTTCTGCTATTTGTCACTGAGCTGGTAAGAGAAGGGGCCTGGACCTACTTGCAGCCTGCTTACTGCACACGTTGAAGCTGAAAAGCCCAGTGCATGTGCTTCCTAGCTGAGTCGCGTCTGACTCTTGGAGACCCACAGACTGCAGCTTGCCAGGCTCTTCTGTCCATGAGATTTCCCAGGCAAGGATACTGGAGTGGGCTGCCATTTCCTCCTCTAGGGGATCTTCCTGAGTCAGGGATCAAACCTATGTCTCTTGAGTCTTCTGCTCTGTGAGGTGGGTTCTTTACCATTGAGCCATCTGGGAAGCGAAAAGCCCAGCACTGGCAGAGTAAAGCAGATGATGTGTTGGAATTACGAAAATCAAGATTCCACACTCCCCTAGCCTCTCCTTACATAGGTAGATGTCAGAAGGCTCCTCGAAGCAGGCGAGTAACATGATTTTCCTGACTTTAAAAGGGTATGCTTGTCTTAGCTTAAATGTAAGCAGACAGGTTATGCTTGTTTGCATGGCTGCTTGGTTAATATCTGCCCTCCCCACCTCTACCTCAAATGATATGTCCCAAATAGGGACCATGCTATTTTTTCCCTCAGCAGCGTATGTCCAGTTTCTAGCAAGGTGCTGGGCACATGACAGACACTCAGAAATGATTTGTTACAGAAGGAAGAAAGGAAGGGATAGAAAGTTTCATGTAGACACTAGGGCAGCTCTTTCTCTGCCTGTTTTTCCCCTTTTATATGTACGAACCGGGGTGGACCCCATGATCCCAGGCTGTGTCTATGCCTGATGCTCAGCATATAAAACTCTTTCAAGCAAAACCACATTGACCCTGAGGTTGGCTTCCAGCTGAACAAGCCTAAGGAGTGATCAGAGCTATGCTGACAACAATTTGACTTTCTCCTTGTTACTGCAAAGAAAAGAGGCTACAGAGACAAAGGGCTTTGGGGGAAGTGGTTACAGCACAGTCTGTCACCGCGGAGGAGATAGATAACCAGAGGATGATTTATTGCAACCTTCTGGCTTGGTAAGAACCGGCCACTTAAAGGGGAAAATGGCTCAGCCATGGCCACCTGCCTGGAATTTAGTGGGTATTTGTACTTTGTTCTGACACATAGAACCTGTGAGCAACTTTCCTGTGTTTGACAAACTTTACCCCTTATAAATTGCTGCCTCTCACTGTGACTCCAATTACATGGCTATCTAGACCCCCTTGCAGCCAGGGTGAGGGCAATGCAGATGCACTCGTCTTCTGCATTGATTTATGTACATTTTGAATTGGAGTCATGTCACCTTAAGACATGGGAACCTTGTGAAGACAATTCTGGGGATGGCCCAGAGTGGGAAGAGCTTATATTAGGGCTTTGAGTAATGGTAGCCATGGAATCTGTGCCCAGGGTACCAGAGGTATCTTCCTGTGAAGCACTCTGAGGGAGGATTTTAGACCAAGTTCTATGGAGCTTCTCAGTCTGATTATCTCTTCTAGGAAATCTGCTGCTGCTGCTAAGTCGTTTCAGTCGTGTCCGACTCTGTGCGACCCCAGAGAGAGCAGCCCACCAGGCTCCCCCGTCCCTGGGATTCTCCAGGCAAGAACACTGGAGTGGGTTGCCATTTCCTTCTCCAATGCATGAAAGTGAAAAGTAAAAGTGAAGTCGCTCAGTCGTGTCCGACTCTTAGCGATCACATGGGCTGCAGCCTACCAGGCTCCTCTGTCCATGGGATTTTCCAGGCAAGAGTACTGGAGTGGGGTGCCATTGCCTTCTCCTAGGAAATCTTCTAGTCACCCACTCAGTTTTAGCAAATTCCTTTTCAGCTTAAATGTACTGTTGAGTTCTGTCATTTTCAGTGAACTGCCCTGGGTACAGAGGTGCCTAAGGGCCCGAAAGGCAGATGGTTAATAAGGGATGGCATGTGCTTTGGAGTGGGAACCTGGAAACCAGGTAAACGAGGCAGGCTGCCCACAACTGATCACACTCACTTTCCCTTAGTCATGCAACAAACATCTGTTAGGATCCAACAATACCAGGCACTATGCTGGCTGGTGGGGATAAAGCGCTGGACGGGACAGATGAGGTTCCTGACTGCATGGGGCTTCCATTCTGGTTGAGGAGATGGCAAGAGATAACACATGAATAGATGAGATTTTCAGATTGTGATATTTTCAGATTGATTGGGGAAGGCCAAGAGCCATGATCAGCATCAAAGGCAGTCTGTCCCCCTCTTCAGATTCAGGTAAGAGTCAGAGATGGAGTCTGTCAGTCTCCTGCCAGGGGCTGCAGGGTTTGCTGGGCTGCTGCAGTGTGGGGCAAGTGGTGTGACGGAAAAGACAGGAACTTACACTGGAGGTAGTAGAATTAGCCGTCTATTCTAATAGCATTCCATTTAAGGCCCCATCTTGCCCTTCTCTGGCTGTGAGAACTTGGATGAGTTTTTTTTCCTCTCTGGATTCATTTCCTGGTCTGAAAATGAGAGACAGACACCTGCCTTAGGGACTAATTCTGGGCCCATCCCCTGTGTCCACCTCTACTTGTTCTTCATGCATTGGCACTGATTTTAGATGCCCCACATGAACATGTAGGTTAAGAGTCTCCTTCAAAGGACCTGATCTGAATCAAATACCATTTGATATACATAGAAAAGTATTTTTTTTTTATTGTTTTGAAGTATACTGAGTTTTTCAGGAATGAAGCCATGGTGTTAAGGGAAGACTCTGGCATTCAATATTTGTTTCATTTAAGGCTCACAGAAGGTTGGTCACTGGTTTGAAACTCGAGATGCTCATGGCCAAGCCTCTCTTGGCACCTGAATTGCCACAAACAGACCAGCTGTCATGGCTCTGTGTTTGTAGCTTCATTCACTGGGATTCTACATCCAGGCCCAAGCATCTGATGACTTTATTACATCTTCTAGCTGAGTTATGCCAGAGCATTTGCATGCCAAAATGTTTTTATTTTACTGTGAATTTCTTTCCTTTTCCCTTTATATTATAGTAGGGATCTTACACTGATGAAAATATATGCATGTAGGTAGGTTATATTATCTCTGAATCTCATTTTGAGTTGAGAAAAAGGGGAAATTATAAAACATTTGTTTTAAAAATCAGGCCGTGGCTCTGATCCAGTTGGGAACCACACGTCTGAACAGAATCAACAATGTCTTCTCTTTCCCCAGGGAAACTGCAGCCTCAATTAGAGATGGTTTTGAGCTATTCGTTAGCTTGAGTCAAATTTTATAACGAAGGGGTTCTCTCTCATCTACCCATCCTTTGCAAGGATCGACACCCACTCTTAAATGAATCCTCTGGAGACCAGTGTAATTTTTACCCCACATCCCTGGACCATGTAAACACTCCTGACATGGTACCTACTGATCAGAGCAGGGCTATCTGGCTCTTGGCGAGAGATGCAGACCTGAGCTTGTGCCAGATTTACAGCACCGCCTGGTTAACAAATTCTTTCTTTCATAGGAGATGGAACAACAATCAAGAAACAAATAAACACATTTTTAAAAAAGGCAAAAAAGCTTAGTTTTGCAAATCAGGGTGGAGGAGAGAGAGTAAAGAAAAGGACTCATTCTTATTCTGCAGCTTCCGTGGGGCCCTGGCCCATCGCCGCTTCTATTAAAGCGCTGGGCCCAGGACAGCCAGTGTGCTGGCCGGGTAACACTGGGTAATGAAGGTTTGTCCCGACCCGAGTAAACACCACCCGTTCCCAGGACACGGAGAAGCAGCAAATGAACCAGAGGTTAACTGGGTCATTGGCTGCAGCACAATGTGGGTCATTCTAGATGTAATTTAGTTCCCTTCAGCTGGAGGCTCCAATACGGCCACCAGTTCTCACAGCGGGAGTGGTGTCTTAGCAGCAGCCAAGGGCTCTTAGATACCAGGCCCCGTGCCTGCACTGTGATCCGGGCGCCTCTGACATCACTGGGCGTCTTTGTGATGCAAAGTGACATGTTGTCTAAACACACAAGGGGACCAGTGAGCCTGGTGGTGCTGTTACGGGTGTGCCCATTCGTGGGAAGTACAGAGACTTACTGCCAGGTGGCTGGGATTTATTTTAATCAGGTAGATACAGAAATGACTGTCACAAAGGAAGGCTCAGATCCACAGAAAGAGGAGGCATGGCCTGCCCTGCAGGACCACGTGGGGAAGCACCAGGGGCAGTCAGGAGGCAGAGGGAGGGGGCAGACGTGACAGAGTCTTTATTGTGGTTCCTGTGGGAGAAACAGGCAAGGCAGGGGAGGCAGGCTTAGGACTGGCTAAGTGTTAACAGTTTCAGTGGGCCCTGGGGCAGACGGGCTCTTCCCAGCTGTCTGGTAGGTGGCCTTGGGGAGATTAGGGCAGGTAGATAGTGCCTGGAGTGAGAAAGCCTGATGAAGCGGGTGGTTGGCTTGATTGGATTACATGAGAAAACCACACACATAGGTGAGCTTTTTTTTTTACTGTCTCTTGAATTGGCTACTTCTGAGAGAGACCGGCCCCCCTGGCACAAGGTTCCAAGATGTTAAGGCATCAGAATGCAGAAAAGAAAGACACGGTTAGTACCCAGAGATGCAACATGACACTCAGCCACATGAATAGCTGAGTTAAACATGCCTTTCCTTCTTGTAAGTAGCAGTTATATTGTTTTCCCCAAAGTGTGTCTTATTACACAATGGTGCTCTTTAATTGCAAGAACACTTGAGAAATTGCAGGGATAAAGTTAAACAAATCCAAGTGTCATAATTATGCATTATGTATATGTTCTGCCTTTGTGTCTTGTTCAAAGTATAAAAGCCAAACAGAACAGGAGGCTCCGACAGCCTTGTTTCGCAAGGCCGAATCGAGAGGGGATTGAAGGGGAGGGATCCCCCTCGTCAGTGTCGCTGCCCCCAGCCCAGGGAAGCCCGTCACAGGTTGAGTGACGCCTGAGTCAGGTGTTTGCAGGGACAGTCACACTTCCGGCTCCACGTTCTGAGATGCCCAACCAGTTGGCGGAGGCCTGGCGAGGAAAACCAGCCTGGCCTGAGGCAGGCCACGTAGGCAGCCCTGGGCTCCCCGCAGGGTCATCAGAGATGCATTATCCACATCGTTCCTCACTCCCTCCCCATCACACAGTGAGCCCTTCCTGCCAGACGTGGGAGGGCTCCCTGCCTTGAAAAGATGCTTGGAGCCACAGAGATGCTTCCAGAAGCACAGGCCCTGGGGCCGAGTGGGGGCCTGTCCACCCCTCCTCCTGGACTCACTGACCTTCCTTCAGCGGCACACACACACCAGGTTCATCCCCACCCAGGGCCCTTGTCCCGGCCGCTCATCCTGCTGGAATGCTCTCCCCCAGCTCTTTTCACGGCTGTCCCATTTCACCTTCCGGGTTTTGGCAGCATCACCTCCTCTAGAGCCCCTCCTGACCGTGCTGCCCACTGCTGCCCACTCCACCCAGGCATTTCCTAGCACAGTACCCTGTCTTCTCTTCTGGGTACCACCCACCACCATCTGAAAGAACCTTGAGGACACGTTTCCTGGGTGTCATCTCTCTCTCCATCCCCACTTGAGCTCCAAGGAGGCAGGGACTTGACTGTCCTAAGCCCCACAGGCCCAGCTTCTCCAGCTGCCCCTGGCACATGACTGCCTAATACGTGACTGGGGACAACTCAGCAGAGTAGCCTGACATCCGAGGTCCTGGGCTCACATCCCAGCCTGGCTGTTTACTGGCCATCTGACTGTGAGACAGGGATGCCTGCTCTCTGGGTCAGGGTTCCCTCCTCTGTGAGATGGGGCTGGTGCCAGAATACTCATCTCTCACGACTCGTGGGGTGGCTCACAGACAGAGAAACATGCAAAGTGCTTTACGACTCAGGGAGCTACAAGAGTGAAGCCATGGGGTCACGATGGCTGCTCCCACCTGATAGGAGATAGGACATGGGCTTGGGCAGAGCCCAGGGCAGCCACCACCTGGAGCAGTCGGCAGAGAAGGCAAGTAAGACACAGGAAGGCTGGATGACCCGCCGAATGTCAGGAGGCAGCAGCTGGAGGGGCTGGGGTCTGAAGCCAGGCACCTGGCCCCAGAGCTGCACTCCCCGCTTTCTATTCTGTGTCTTCTCTACATGTTCTTCTTCCTCCCCAAACAGGGCTCTGGGTGGAGCAGACTGCACCCTCGTGCAAACCAGGTGGAGGAACACACTTCACCCTCGTGTTCATCCACAGATGCTCCGTGTCTCTGGCCTGCCATAAAATCTGTGAAAGTCGTCTTTGTAAAACCATGTCATTCCTCCAAGGGAAATCCTTTGACTTTGCAGTGAATAAGGATATGTTGGAGAAAGATGTCACTGCCTATGAATTGGGACATGTGGAGTGTTCCAGACTGATGTTCTACATGGGAGGGGAGCCCAGCTGGACTCCACTGGGAAAGGCTAACCCCTCCACAGGGTGACATTTACTTCATTTTCCCTTCATACTGGCAAGACCAGGCCTCCTGTAGTTCAACCCGTCAGAAGCTTCTGTTCCAAAGACTGCTGACTGTTCCCCAATATCCATTCCCCCTTCTTTAAGAGGAACAGAATCTGGCTTTGGGGGCTGGGGACAGAGCCATTCAGAATCAAGCCTACATTTCCCAGCCTCCCTTGCAGCTGGCTGTGGTCATGTGACTAAGTCCTTCCCAGGGGGATGGGATGGTGAACAGCCTGGACCTCCACACTGCAGAACTGCCATGCCAATCCTGAGCTGCTGGCTCTCAGAAGATTCCGTGAGAGAGAAGGAAGCTGCAGCTGGAACAATATTTTAATTCCTCACCACAGATGTTTGCATCCCAGACTCCAAGGGAGGCGTCACCCAGGCCTGTGTCCTTGTTAGGGTGTCCCCCCCACAATTGGACTTGAGTGTAAAATCATGTTTTGAGCTTTGTTGACGACGCCCCACCGCTAGCTGCCTTTGTTCTTTGGGCTCCAGCAGAGAATTTAGGCACTGGAAGATACAAACAGACTCTCTCTACGTTTTATTTCTAAGCCACAAATGAAATCTCCATGCGTGACCACATTGTAATTGCTGAAGGCATTTCTGTTATCGTCTCACACAAGATAAGGAAGAAAAAACTATTACAGCACATTGACTGAGATCAGACTCCTCCCTTTCCCTGTGTGTGGGTGCACACACACGCGTGTACACACACACACACACACACACACACACACACACCAGTCTTATGCTCACCACCCTAATTCCTTCACCCCCATATTACAGTTGTTCTAAATTAATCTTTTTTCTCAAGTCCCACCCAACTCATTTCAGGGAGGAAGAAGAGAGAAAAGAAAAGGGGTGGCTTTTTCTAGAGTACCCGGAAAGAGTGGGGAGGGGAGGGTGTGAGTGGACGAGGGATCCGGAGATTCCGGGTGTGGTGAAGGGGGTGAAGTGGACTGGGGGAACATGTTGAGGCCACCCAAAGGGCAGGAGCCTGATGCTCTAGGGAGCGTCTTGCTCTCCCAGCCTGGCAGCACCGGTGCCCGTGAAGCCCTGAGTTCTAGAATTAGAACGTGGCCCTCACCCCAAGGCATCACCCCAAGACAAGGGGCCCCCAGAAAGCAGAGAAGCAGCAACTGTAGAAGTGGCCTGGCACCATCACTGGAAGTTATTCTGTGAACAGAAACGGGGGCTGTTAGGAGCAACCCCCCCAGACTCACCGGGACCCGACCCTCGCAGTTGGTGTTGGTTGGTCCTTGAGGTGAGTCCCGGGGGCATTTGTGTCTCTCCTGCTGGCGCCTCGTCGATTGTCTCTGGCTCTCAGCTCGTTTCGTCCCTGCAAGGAGGCCGTGGCTTCAGTTTAGCAAAAAGTCACCTGAGACCCCTGCTCCTCAGAGCTCTGCCAACACAGTTGCCCCGTCATCATTGCCTTTTTAATACCCAGAACAGAGCGTTCGGTGTGGGTACCGGCGGAGCTGAGAGGCCAAGGATGGGATGCGGGTGGGCTCTGGATGCTGGGAGGTGGGAAGGGGCCTCCGGAGCAGCTGCTATGAGTCTGACCTCCCGGCAAGGAGCTCTGGGGCAGACTTGTTGCTTCCTCTTAAAAGCCTCAGAAATCAAGGTGCCTGCAATTCCCTCTGCAAGCAGGAAACTTCCATTCGCACACACACAGGGCATAATATTATTTAGGTTTGAAAATGAACCCAAGTGTGTTCTCCTGGCAGGAAATGGGCAGAGCAACTCCAGTTATAGTTCCCTGACAGTTCACATAATTCAGCCAAGGCAGATAGCAAGTCTCACCTGCAAAACTCAGCAGGTGTCAATGTCTTCTCTTGGTTTCTGGGCAGTTTGGAGGCTTCCCAAAGGGCCAGGGAAGTCTCTGCCCCCAACAGAATCTTTTCCTGCACGATGCTCTCAGTGACAAGGGCCGGGGGCCTGATGGGTGGCTCAGGCTGAGGATATTGATAGACAGGTGCGTGGTGCTTGGTCTTCAGGCAGAGCTGGGTCTGCATGTCAGATGCCACCCCCGGACTCGGCTGAGTGTCACCCCGGCAACCGTGGCTCTGCCTAACCCCCAGGCTCCACGTGGGCCAGGGGGCTGCAGGTGCCCTGCACAGCTCCAACACAGCTCCAGACTCATGCTGGCTCAGGGTCACATCCAGCGACAAAATCGGGTGCCCTGGTGACTCACGAGAGCCCCAAGTCACTGCCCAGCCAGCTGAGGTGCCTTCACCTGGCCCATTGCTGGCCAGACCTGGCTCATGGGCCTGGGTTCCTGCGTCAGCCCACCCCGAACACAGGGGGGCAGGCGGGAAGGCGCATTCTTTATCATCAGGTTCTGTTCATTCAGGAAATGGAAGTAGATGCTGGGGAATGCAAGGGAGACGTTCTCTCCATGAATGGAACGTGATCACATTTCCAGAGAGTCGTGAAGGATTCAGATGGTGTGCGCAGAGGAAGTTTCCCCAATTCCGGGTTTATTTCTGAAAGCTTCAGCCGACCTGAGAATTCATGGCTGGGAAGGTGGCTGCTGGGTGTCAGGTGACGGCTGTATGCTGTCTCCATCCTGAGACAAGGGAGTTTGGGGACCCACCCCCACCCCGCCTCCAACTGCTGTGAACACAGTTCATAGGGAGCAGACCTCAAGGTATGTTCTTGAGGGCTGGCTGTGGCCACTTTACAGCCAGGACTGCATTCAGCTTGAATCCACAGACACCAGTCCTGGCTTGGCCCTGTGTGGCTATGCCTCTTTCTGAGTAACTGGGCGGGGGTTAGGTGGTCCAGGGCTGCAGCAGGGCTGCACGATACACCAAGGGCCGGCTCCTTCCACATCAGTCTCCATCCTTGGCTTGTGCCTTTCCTGCTACAGATGCTGCCGTGCCTCAACCTGCTGTCTGCCCCCAGCCAGGAGGGCAGGAGGCGGCGGCGAGAGGAGGAAGAGGTGGAAAAAGAAATAGCCAAGCTCTCTCCCTGTAGCCGCCTACCTCTGCCTCGGGGCTAGAAGGGGCCGGGAGGCTGAACAAAGCTGGGGGAGCATGCGACCATCAGGGTCCTGTTAGCGAGAAAGAAGGGCCCTGGTGGACACCTGGAAGTGCCTGTCACAGTCCAATTAACTGGCGAAAAAGGCTTGCATTTGTGTGCAGCTGTTTTCAATCAAAGGTACATGGTTCGCATCTTTGCAAACACGGATTCCTGCTCTAGAGTAATGAAGGCGCCCAAACCACATGATCCTGCGAACGTTCCACCTGGACTGAGTCGCCCAGTTTGCCAGCATGTGGTTCAAATTCAACAGAAATTTCCCACATCTGCATTCTCCGTGAGGGTGTGTTTCTGTGCCTGGTACAGGTCACCCCAACTCCGGGCTGCCCCAGCAGGCAGAGCCTCGTTGGCCCCCCTCTGCAGACAGGCCGCTGACCTCGGAGCCTGGGGTTGTCCTCCTGTAGTTCTGGCCTGGATGCCATCCCGGAGATAAATCATATCTCTCTAAAAAGCTTCAATGGTCCATTATTTCTGCTTGAAAATACCCCCGGATCTTCACTTGAGAGCTGGGGTGACAGGCCCTGCCTGTTGTGCTCAGGTCTGCATAAAATCGCCGGCAGCCGGTGGACTTCTGTAATGAGCAAGCTGCTAGCTTCAGATGGTAAATAAAATCCTATCCTAGCGCGTGAGGCTTAGCCCATGATTTGAAAGTTCTGTCTGCAAAAGCAGTGGGAATGTGTACAGTCAAGGCTCAGGTCTGTAGGAAATGCCCTGTTCCCCCTGGATTATCGTGGGGATGAGCCAAAATGACAACGGAGATTCCTGGTCTGCAACCAGGAGATTCCTGGTTTTGCAATATCGTGCACTTCTTTCCCAAGTAAACAGCGATCACGTAGTAAACTGAGTACAATTAGACAATTATGAGTATTTCAACCAGAGCATGATGAACCATCTACCCATCTCCAGATTCAACAATTACCACGCCCTGTCTCACCCTCTCCAGCTCGCTTCCCTCTTTCTGCCAAGGTATTTCAAGCAAATCCCAGACCTCATGTGGGTGTTTTCTAACATACCTGCAACATCCTTATCACCTCTAAAGTTCAAGTCTCACAGAGGCTGTTTTCTTATTGCCTTTCCAGAATCAGGATTCAAACAAGGGCTGCCAGGCATGTGGTTAAGTCTATGAAGTCTCTTGGTTCACATGACCTCTCCCTTCAGTTCACTTTTCATGCCTCTGCGTTGCTGGTTCTGGGGTCAGAGGCTCCCCGGGTGCCCCCCTTTCTGGATTTATCTGTCTACTGCCTCATGTGTCACCTCCACCTGGAAGGATAAATGGCTGTCACTGGGCAAGCTTGGGGTGGGGGTCAGGTTTCAAATAAACCCAGTCTGGGGTGTGGGACCATTGGAACCAGCTTCCAGCATTCCTTAGAAAGTGAATGTGAGCGCTTAAAGAACATTTCCTGGATTAGTGTTGCACTAACAAAGTAGGTGTTTGCTCCCAGCACCGCTGCCTCACTTGGTATCAGCTCTGTTTCTAGGTGAGTCACATGCATTGGTGGCCTGGCTTTCCTGGGTGAGTTGTGGATTAGAACTCAAGTCCCAGGGCCATGGCGTTGTGCTTAGGCATGCCTGGGAGGTATTGCGAACAGCTGTGATGAGATGAAGGCCTGGTGAAAGGGGCCGTGTAACACAAGCTTGTGGACTTGGCCCACTCAAGGGCGTGTTATCCGGCCTCAGTTATCTCCTGGGTCATGGGCGTGAGTCTGGGAAGGTTAGGGTCCACTTGTTAAATAGTTACAGAAGGACACAGATGCTCTGGGCTGGGTTATACCATGGGCTGCATCTTATAAAATCCTGGATTTTGATTCCTTTATTCCATAGATGAAGATACTGAGGCTCAGAGAAGATAAATTTGCTCAAGATCACACGTCTTAGAGACCCGAGGGTCGGTCTGGAGACCCCTATCGCCTCACCATGGTCTCCACCCAGCAGCCAGTCAACGGCGGTTCAGTAATGAAATCAGCTGTAACGTATCATCCCGTGTTGTTGTTCGGTCGCTCAGTCGTGTATGACTCTCTGCGACTCCATGGACCACAGCATGCCAGGCTTCCCTGTCCTTCACCAACTCCCAGAACTTGCCCAAATTCATGCCCATCTAGTCGGTGATACCATCCAACCATCTCATCCTCTGTTGTCCCCTTCTCCTCTTGCCTTCAATTTTTCCCAGCATCAGGGTCTTTTCTAATGAGTTGGCTCTTTGCATCAGGTGGCCAAAGTATTGGAGTTTCAGCTTCAGTATCAGTCCTTTCAGTGAATATTCAGGACTGATTTCCTTTAGGAAGGACTGGTTGGATCTCCTTGTTGTCCCAGGGACTCTCAAGAGTCTTCTCCAATACCACGGTTCAAAAGCATCAATTCTTTGGCACTCATCCTTCTTTATGGTCCAACTCTCACATCCATACATGACTACTGGAAAAACCACAACTTTGACTAGATAGACCTTTGT
The DNA here is from genome assembly GCF_029407905.1 of Bubalus kerabau. Lineage (NCBI taxonomy): Eukaryota > Metazoa > Chordata > Mammalia > Artiodactyla > Bovidae > Bubalus > Bubalus kerabau. The sequence continues at coordinate 77,150,733 of NC_073636.1, forward strand.
CGGCAAAGTAAACTCCTCCAATTGCCCCTCGGCATTCAGTCCAGTCCTTGGCCTCTTCTCTGCTCCTTGCACTGTCCAGCCCAGTCCTGCCTCCTGCTGTGCTCCTGGCCTGGAATGATCTCCTGATGGCTTCTGCCTGCCAGAACCTTCTGTGTTCCTCTCAGCTCAGACGTCACCTCTCCAGAGCGGCTGTTCCCAACCTCCCTGTGTAGTTTGGCCTCGATTCCCTTCTTCAACTCTCAGCTTATTCCCCACAGCAGTTTCATCCTATATCAATCTTGTTATTTTACTTACTTGTGAGTGTGTCTCCTTTACTAGAAAGCAGCCTCCTGAGGGCAAGGGCCAGCTCTGCCATTCTCTCTCTCCATCCCTAGTGCTCAGGCAAGGTTATCAAAAAATATTTAGTCAGAAAATAGTGGATCAATGAATCAAACAGGTCCAAATAAATGAATAAAATTCACAGTAAATGTAAACGATCTTTCTCAAGAAGTCATATTATTAAGGCAAAAAAAAAAAAAAAAAAAAGACAGGAAAGTGGATGTCTGCCCCTGGGAAGCTGGGGTGTATGGGTACTTCATTCTATATGGAGAAGGGGAATCAGACGTGAGGATTTAACTGGAACGTGTCATCTCCAGATGGTCTCTGGTTCTGATCCGTTCGCTGGGGCAGCGGTCCGTGTTATAAGGGACAGGACACTGTCTGCCCTGTTGAGAGCATGATGGTCCACTTCCTGACCCTGGTGGGGCACCTGGCCCCTTGGCTGTTTATTTTTTAAATTATTTTTGGCTGTGCTGGGTCTTTGTTGCTGCGCTTGTCCTTCTCTAGTTGCAGCGAGCGGGGGCCTACTCTCTAGTTGCGGTGCACGGGCGTGGCAGTGGCTTCTCTTGTTGCAGAGCGTGGGTCCTAGGCATGCGGGCTTCGGCAGTTGTGGTCCGCAGGCCTTACAGCACAGATTCAGTAGCTGTGGCAAACGGCTGTAGTTGCTCCGAGGCATGTGGGATCTTGCCAGACCAGGGGTTGATCCCATGTCTCCTGTTTTGGCAGGTGGATTCTTATCCACTGTACCACGAGGGAAGTCCCTGTTCTTTCCTTTGCTGCTAAATTCCAAGGGGCCCTGGAGAAATGCTGTCTTGTTTTTCTGCTCTCCATCTCAGGACCTTCCTTGTCCCCTGCCCACCTGGAAGGCGCGTGCTCGGGACTCATTAAGTCTTGGGGACACTGACCATGGCTTTCATCACTCAGAAGGAGTTGCAGGGGAGCTGAGGCCTGGGAGCTGGTTCCTTTTCCTTCCACCCCTGCATTTGGAGGCAGACAAAGGCGGGCTTTTCTTCCTGCTTCACGCCAGGTGTCCCTTCTCTGAAGCTGGATTCACCCGTTGCTTTGTCTCGTGACCTCGCATCGTTTTCATGATGTTTTTATCGCAGAACCACCTCAGCGCTGAGAGAAAGGGGAGCTGGTTTTGAAAAGGAAACACTCCTCTTAATTACTCTTAAGCTCCAGAGTGGCTTGCCCCAGGGCAGGGAGCCAGGCTGTGCGGTGTTTGTGAAAGACTTGGGGCCATAAATCCTGCCAGCCCTGCTGTGGCTAAGCTGCCCCTGGTGGCATTTAATCAATGGCCTTTCTGGGAGCTCTGAGGGATGCTGTCTCGGATGAAACGAGAATCCACCTGCAGCTGCGTCTGGAGGGAAAGTTCCAGAAGAGGGTGGGCCCAGGTCCTTCCTCTGCTGAGTCAAGGAAGTGGTTAAGGGAGATGTTTTGGCCTCTGGGGCATCTTCAGACTCCACGGATGCAGCAACATCCCAGGATATTTTGTAGAGCAGCCCCCCTCCAGATGGGCAGAAGGGAGGGGGCCCCGGAGAAGACCCCAGCTCCCTCCCTCTGTTCTCAGTGCTGCTCTGTCATCACCTCCTCGGAGACCAGCAGGCTGTTCTCATTCCAGCTTTGTCCCTGTTCGGGTCAGTCTTCAGAGGAAACCCAGGGCCCAAAGCCTCATCCTGACTCCAGTTGCCCCCAGTAGCCAGTGACGACGCCCCCACTCTCCCTGCCCCCTGCCCCTCCCACCCCACCCCAACCCCGAACCTCCTGGTCCCCCCCCTTCATTTCTCCTTCCCATCCCCTGACCCTCCAGCCCCAGCCCCCTGCTCCCCTCCTCAACCCAAGTTCATCCCTGTGCACACTTGGTATCTTACTCATTTACTTGTTTGAGTTCTAGGACATGCCACCTGGAGTCTCTCTGGCATTTGGAGTCTGATTAGGTAGGGCTCGGATGGGACCTGAAAGTCTGCATTTTTAGCTTCAAGGTGATAAAGATGCTGCTGGTCTGCAGGCCACACTTGGAGAAGCAAGACCTCAATACATTTTGACTTCGAACCTTCATAACAATCCTTGAACTGAGAGAAACCGGCTCAAAGAAGGGAAGTGACCTCTCAGGTGAGTGAAATGGTCAGGTAAGTGACATCCTTACGTAGTGTCCTCTGCAGGGTCACAAGGCAGGTGTGTGATGGAGCCAGGATTTGAACACCCATCTCCCTGATTCCAAAGCTCCCAGTCCTAATGCTGCTGTCCTGTGGCTGTAACTATGTGGGTGATTTTTAATTTCTCCTTGAAGTCTGTTTTCCATCATTATCTTATTAATTAAAAATTGGTTATAAGATGACTTTCCCTCCCCCAAGGACTTAACTATGAAAATTTAAGCTCTTCTAACAACACAAGAGAAGACTCTACACATGGACATCACCAGATGGGTCAATACCAAAATCAGACTGATTATTTTCTTTGCAGCCAGTCAGTGAAAACAAGACCAGGAACTGACTGTGGCTTAGATCATGAAATCCTTATTGCCAAATTCAGACTTAAATTGAAGAAAGTAGGGAAAACAACTAGACCATTCAGGTATGACCTAAATCAAATCCCTTATGATTATACAGTGGAAGTAAGAAATAGATTTAAGGGACTACATCTGATAGAGTGCCTGATGAACTATGGACAGAGGTTCGTGACATAGTACAGGAGACAGGGATCAAGACCATCCCCATGGAAAAGAAATGCAAAAAAGCAAAATGGCTGTCTGAGGAGGCCTTACAAATAGCTGTGAAAAGAAGAAAAGTGAAAGGCAAAGGAGAAAAGGAGAGATATACCCATTTGAATGCAGAGTTCCAAAGAATAACAAGGAGAGATAAAGCCTTCCTCAGTGACCAATGCAAAGAAATAGAGGAAAACAATAGAATAGGAAAGACTAGAGATCTCTTCAAGAAAATTAGAGATACCAAGGGAACATTTCATGAAAGATGGGCTCAAAAAAGGACAGAAATGGTATGGACCTAACAGAAGCAGAAGATATTAAGAAGAGGTGGCAAGAATATACAGAAGAACTGTACAAAAAAGATCTTCATGACCCAGATAATCACGATGGTGTGATCACTCAGCTAGAGCCAGACATCCTGGAATGTGAAGTCAAGTGGGCCTTAGAAAGCATCACTACGAACAAAGCTAGTGGAGGTGATGGAATTCCAGTTGAGCTATTCCAAATCCTGAAAGATGATGCTGTGCAAGTGCTTCACTCAATATGCCAGCAAATTTGGAAAACTCAGCAGTGGCCACAGGACTGGAAAAGGTCAGTTTTCATTCCAATCCCAAATAAAGGCAATGCCAAAGAATGCTCAAACTACCACACAATTGCATTCATCTCACACTCTAGTAAAGTAATGCTCAAAGTTCTCCAAGCCAGTCTTCAACAGTATGTGGACCGTGAACTTCCAGATGTCCCAAGCTGGATTTAGAAAAGGCAGAGGAATTAGAGATCAAATTGCCAACATCTGTTGCATCATCAAAAAAGCAAGAGAGTTCCAGAAAAACATCTACTTCTGCTTTATTGACTACACCAAAGCCTTTGACTGTGTGGATCACAACAAACTGTGGAAAATTCTTCAAGAGATGGGAATACCAGACCACCTGACCTATCTCCTGAGAAATCTGTATGCAGGTCAAGAAGCAACAGTTAGAACTGGACATGGAACAACAGACTGGTTCCAAATAGGAAAAGGAGTATGTCAAGGCTGTATATTGTCACCCTGCTTATTTAACTTATATGCTGACTACATCATGAGAAACGCTGGGATAGATGAAGCACAAGCTGGAATCATTATTGCTGGGAGAAATATCAATAACCTCAGATATGCAGATGACATCACCCTTATGGCAGAAAGTGAAGAGGAACTAAAGAGCCTCTTGATGAAATTGAAGGAGGAGGGTGAAAATGTTGGCTTAAAACTTAACATTCAGAAAACTAAGATCATGGCATCTGGTCCCATCACTTCATTGCAAATAGATGGGAAAGCAATGGAAACAGTGGCAGACTTTATTTTTTGGGCTCCAAAAATCACTGTAGATGGTGACTGCAGCCATGAAATTTTTAAAAGACTCTTGCTCCTTGGAAGAAAGGCTATGACCAACCTAGACAGCATATTAAAAAGCAGAGACATTACTTTGCCAACAAAGGTCTATCTAGTCAAAGCTATGGTTTTTCCAGTAGTCATGTATGAAAGTGAGAATTGGGCTATAAAGAAAGCTGAGTGGCAAAGAATTGATGCTTTTGAAGTGTGGTGTTGGAGAAGACTCTTGAGAGTCCCTTGGACTGTAAGGAAATCAAACCAGTCAATCCTAAAGGAAATCAGTTCTGAATATTTATTGGAAGGACTGATGCTGTAGCTCCAATATTTTGGCTACCTGATGTGAAGAACTGACTCATTGGAAAAGACCCCGATGCTGGGAAAGATTGAAGGCAGGAGGAGAAGGGGATGACAGAGGATGAGATGGTTGGATGGCATCACCGACTCGATGGACATGAGTTTGAGTAAACTTCAGGAGTTGGTGATGGACAGGGAGGCCTGGCCTGCTGCAGTCCATGGGGTTGCAAAGAGTCAGACAGGACTGAGCGACTGAACTGATCTAAGTTGTTCTGATTGGATTCAGAGGTTGGGGAACGTTACAAGTGGCTTTGGAAGGAGGGTAAATGCTGAACATCCATCACCTAAGTTCTTACTGTCAATAGCTCAGCAGAAACCAAAAGGCATTTACAATGCCCTAAATTGCAGTCATTTCTTACCATAAAAATTCAACATAGAGTCTATACTTTGGAGCCACGCAGACTTGAAGGGGCTGCTGTTACCGTGATGCACATTTTCAGCCAGGTGAGACCCTGAATGAGAGAGCGAATTCTCACCGGGATGAGACACAGACCTCAGCAAAGAAGCAGCCTTTCCTTGGTTCCTGGCTTCTTTGCCCCCAAGTGCTGCACATTGACTACACCCAGCAGGATTTGGAGTCAGCCTCTCACAGTCGTTAAGAGAGTTCCGTCCCTGTGTCCTTGTCCTAGAAGAAATTAGGAGAGATGTGATTACCAGAATAAACAGATAACAGCAACAGAAAGAAAACCTCAGAGTCTGAACAGGGCTGAGGAGAGAATAAAATGTATGTCAATAACCTATTCTCTTTTTATGTCCCCTTTTAATATTTGTGTATGTGTGTGTTAGAACACTCGCTTAGGAAGACCCTGCAGATCTCCATCCAAGTAACTCACTGTAACCAATAAAAGAGATTAACTCATCTGATTTATCAGAGAAAAGAAAAAATACCAGGTAGACAAATACTAGAGTCCCCCTGCAATTTATAATCGGGACTGTCAGGTAGGCGGAGCAGAGGAGTGTTTCTTGCTAAATGGGCCAGGATTGCAGACATTTGCCAATTCATTTTGGGAGCGCAGACACGAACTTCACCCTGATAGATGGAGTCCAGGCTGTCAGGTTTCAGGCGGTCTTTTGTACTGTGCTCACCTAGAAACACAAGCCGCAGTGGCAGAGGGTCTAGCCCCGTCGCCCCCTCCCTTGTAATCTGGGCAGGTCAAGTCTTCCGGCCTGCCTTTGCCCACCAGGCTGTTCGAGGTGCCTTTAGAGACCTTAACTCCAACATTTTAACTTCAAGAACCAGGCTGGTTTTGAGGAGGCGTGCATTGCACGCCTAGACTTGGCAAGGGAAGGCCCTGGTTTAATCATCTACCGCTTACTATTGTGTGACTCTGAGCAAATAGACAGATGGCTTGGGACTGTAAGGAACAGAGGATTCAATGTAAACAGGCTTGAACAATAAAGGGATTTATGGGCTCAAGCCTTAAAAAATCTCAGAGATAAAAAGATTCCAGAATGATTGGGTCAGGATGATTCAGTTTCCCTGACGTTCTCTTGGTTCTTCCTTCTCTCAAGGGTCAATGCTGGTCTCAGACTGCCATCCCCCGGGGTAGCAAGGGAAGACTGCTGTGGTTCTGAGAGCTGTGTCCACATCCCTCTTGTTCCAGAGAGAACCTCAGAAGAGCTCAGGAGTCCAGGCAAATATGGACTCAGCCCACTGCCCACCTGGGCAGGTGCCTACTTTTGAGCCAATCAAGGTAGGGGAATGTGATGAGCTTACTGGTTGGACCAATCACCACCCACTCCTAGATCTGGGGCCCAGAGGGCTATTGGGTTGGGTGATTCAGGCTCATGTGAAGAAGAAAGTGACAGGGACTTCCCTGGTGGTCCAGCGTTTAAGACTTTGCCTTCCAATACAAGGGGTGCCGGTTCGATCCCTGGTTAGAAGCTGCAATCCCACATGCCTTGAGGCCAAAAAACCCAAAACATAAAAGAAAAATTGTAATAAATTCAATAAAGACTTCAAGAATGGTCCATTTCAAAAAAAAAAAAAAAAAAAAAAAGAGGACGGGGATGGTGAAAAGTTGCCTGTAATTGCTTGACAGGTGCCCACGGCAAAGTCACTGGAGTTCCTTCTTCAGCAGAACAGGGATGATGATAACGACAACCTTCTACTGAAGTTGTCAAATAATCCTAAGAGGTCACAGGAGGAAAGTCCTTTGGAGTCAGAAAAGCCCCATATAACTTAGGAGGAGGAGCAGACGTCCTGGTTATTACTGTTACTTTGATTAATGCACCAAAATTTGTTTGTTTACTGTGAAATTGGTTCAGGATGATAGAACGCTTGATGTCAGATCAATCAAGGATGCTGAAAATTCTGTTTCTCTCTTATAAAATTGATACTGCATGAAACTGATTTATAATTAAAATTCATTTTCATTACATAACCAGGACACACGTATATGCCCTCTGTAAGAAAATAAAGATACTAAAGCCCAAATCCCCACTGACCTCCCGGCACATAACCACTCACATGTCAGTGTTATGAAAACACCTGCAGGGACTTTATCTACGCAGTTGTCCATATGGACACCCAGATAAAATATGTAAATATTCATTCCTTCAACACACACTTACTGAAGGCACTTATTCTGCCCTGTGCCAAGTACAACATCCACAGAGAGTACGTGGATGAGGCAGAAAATGAACAAACAGATCAAGAGAAAGGATAAAGAAATGGAGGGTGGATGATCACAGAAGGCCTCTGGGAGGAGGTGGCATCTGAGCAGAGGGAGGGGGTCATGAGGATACCTGGGGGAGGACAGATTCAGCAGAGGGGAAGGCAGGAGCAGAGATGTGGGCTGGAACAGGCTGCCTTTCTGGGAACAGAGGCAGAGAAGGTAAGAGGTGTTGGGGGGATTAGGGAGCAGTGAGAGCAGCCAGGTTCCGGGCAGAGCTCTGGGCTGACAGGTGGACTCTAAAAGCTTTTGGAAACTATTTTTACCTAGATGTGTACAGGTCATAGAAATGTGGATTTTAAAATATAAGCATGTACATATATGTGTGTGTGTGTATGTGTGTTTATATATAGTTTATTTGGGTGAATGAGTGGAAGAGTGAATGACTCAATGAATGAGACCATGCATTCTTGGTGGGGCCATACTGTTCCCACGGGGGGAACTTGATTTGGAGCTTGGAAAGATATTACTCTCTTTATTTAAAAACACAGAAGTACCTACAGAACATAAACCATCGTCTGGTATTTCTGTGGGATTAAATTTTCATGAGGGCTAATTGAGAAAAGAAATGTCTGAAATGACTCCTTAGGGGGTGATCATGAAATAGAGTTTGAGAAACACTGAATTAGAGGAAAATCAGCGGACACTGCAGCCTTTTCCTCCCACATTTTGCCAAGACCCTGATAGGAACATGGAAGACAAATGCAGACGTGTCTAAGTATGTGAAACAGCCCTGGCACTGCCCTGGTGGGAAAGGAATAGAAGGGGCCGCAGCGCTTTGGGGAAACAGCTTTTTTTCCTGCCGAGGGACAGATTTACAAAGGATGATATTTGCATTTTCCCGAAGCCTCTAATTTTCTCATTTATCATTTGTCAGAGCCTGAGGCCCTTCCACAGCACGTGGGATGTTTGCACACATCTAATGATCCCTTTTACCAAACAACGTCACAGTCCCTGGGAGAAATGCGTTTGCGTCGCTGAGGCTGCTAATTTCAGCCACTGATGTCACGCTGTGCCGTCCTCGCAGGCGGGGTCTCGGGGCGTCTCCCTTCACCCTGAGCTCAGTGGTTCCCTGTGAATGCGTTTACCCCAAGCTCCGGCTCCTGTGACACCAGGGAACCGTGGGAACCGGCCCGCAGTCCGTCCCTGAGACGAGGGGCAGGCGGACTGGAGGAAGGGGACGTGTCCGGGGCTTCAGGAGCAAGGCCAGGGCTCCTGGAAATCCTCTCTCCACCTGCTGGATTCACCCGATGGGGACCGTGACGGGGGATTTCACCAGGGGCAGGAAGGCTGGGCAGATTGTGCCCCTGCCCCACTCTGGGCACCAGGAGGGCTTCCCCAGGGCCCCTGAGAACTCGCTTCCCTTCCTCACCATCAGCTCACCCTGTGCTGCTGCCGGAACACCAGCCTCTTTAGGGAAATCCAGCCCGGCCCCCGGGGCAGTGTTCCCGGGTTCCAGCTGCCCCCGCTTCACAGGTGATGGACACGAGCGTGGAACCGCCCAGGTCACGTGGAGCCCAATGTGACACACACCTCGGCGCCTGTGGATTCGAGGATGTACATGAAGGTGTTTCAGATCTCCAGCCGGAGCGAGGGTGGAGATCTGTCCCTGAGGAGCCTCCCTTTGCCCTTCGGAGAGTGTCAGACACAGTCAGTAAAGGCCCCGCATCCCCTGAGGCTTGGGGAGGGACTGAGCCGGAGTAAAAAGGACCGGCTCACCCTCCCCGCTGTTCTGAGATGCCCCACCGTCCCCCACCTGCGGAGCCTCTGGCCCACTTCTGCACCCTCTTGGGTTCTGTGGGGTCTGGGCTTCCTGGGGCTGCTGGATCACACAGAATTTGGGGTCGTTGGAGTACACCCGCCACCCCAGACGCCGTGGATGCTTAGGATGACCTCTGACCCCAGGTCAGAGGTGGGCATTTGTGAAACCAAAGGCCAGTGTGCCTTTGAGTCAGGCGCTAGGGGACAATAAAGCTTTTGTGCAGATGGAGTGAATGGAGGACCAGTGGGGTGGGAGGTGTATGACAAGGCTGCCCTGCAGGGTCTGCGGCAAAGGCCTGAGAGCAGTTTGGAGAGGGGCTCTGGGAGGCTGGGCCCCAGCACAGCAAAGCGGGCGCTGGAACAGCACCTCCCTAGCGCGGTTGGTAGTCAGCAATGCTGGTCCAGGAGTCGGGCCAGCCTGGCGTCAGGGGGGTTCGTGCCGCACCCCTCCACACTCCCAAAAGTGTCAGGAGTTGAGATGGTGCCCGAGGGGCCCTCAGTGTTTCCTGGGCTGTAGGTTCGCTCATGCTGTCCTGAGATGGCGTCTGTGCCCTGACCCCTCAACTGGTGACCCTGAGGCTCCCAGGTCCCTCACGTCACCTTTCCCAGGTGGACATGGATTCTAGGGAGAGGCCATCCATGGAGCCACCGAGCAGAAGTCAGGAGCTGACGGGCACAGCGTTTCCCAAGCTTGGGTCCCTTGGGGGCCACATGCATGGTCATTGCCCTCGTAATGCCCTTGCTGTTATCTTATTTAATATTTACCTTTCAGTCAGATGGATTCCTGGCTTTCTTAAATAAGTCCATTCATTTTGGTGCCACTTACTTTAACTGCATCCCCCATCTTAATGGAATCACCGGTTTGAAGGGCAAACTGAAATTTCCCCCTAAATCCCATTAAAGTGAATAAGTAACTATTAGAGTAAAAGCCTACTCCCTCACCTACTGGTGTATCAGCTCACCAACTGGTGCTGAGCCTCCCGGAGGCTTCAGCGAGGCAGAAGTCTGCTTCTCACAGGGTAACAGCCTCGGCATCGAGGCCCAGAGCTGGGCGCACAGCTGCACGGGGTTGACCTTGACCTTCTCCTGTCCCACTGCTTCCTCACCTTTGGATGCTCTTGTCGTCCACCTGACCTAAGGGGGCGCAGGTCCCATCAGGCAGGAGGGGAGGGGAGAAGGGCGGGGAGCACCCATCGTCTGCGGGCGCCCTGGGAAGATGCACTGCCAGGTGGGATGGGAGGTTCAGCTACAGCCCGGGTGGCTGTGTGCTCAGCTGAACACGGGAATTTCCAGCATTCCAGGAAGGAGGTGATGGACACGGGGGACGGCCAGTAGCCTCTGCCCCTTCTGTGGGCCCCTGAGATCATCTCCTCTCCACCAGGGTGTGCACCCCGCAGGTGGTGAGAACAAGCCTTTGAGGAGAGCCTCCTCCTGACATTGCTCTGGGGGTGGGGGTGAGCAACCCCGGGGACCTCCCTCAGCCTGGGGAGTGGAGGCTGCCTGAGGTTCCTCCAGCGCCGGCGGAAACCCAACACGTTTCCTGATGCCTGCCCTGCGCCTCCTGCTCATGGTGTCCATGTTACTTGACCCAGAGACCAGGTGAGGCGTGCTTGGCGTCCTGGACTCTTCACAGCAAGCTGCAGACACAGGGCTGAACGAGAGGTCAGTATGATTTGGCCCCACCTGTGTTTTAGAGACGGGTCACCAGGAGTCAGAAAGCTGGGAGGGGACATGTTTGAGGAGACACAGCTGTAAATGATGGAGCCAAAAGCCACGTGGGTCCCCAGATTCTCTTCAGAGACCCCACTGTGTTCTCTCTGGTCCTGTTCCCCTGTGCGTGTCCCTCTTTTAAATAAATAGATGCATGACCACCAAATAAAACACCGCTGAATCTGTTCCCTGCCCATTTCTTTCCAGAGACCTCTGTTCTATTCCTTCAGCTGTGTCTGCAAGTTTCTTCTAGATTTGAGTTAGTCATGGAGCTTTCAAGCTGGGCTGATTTCTTTCGAATGTCTGTACCCTCGATGAGGGGTCAGCTCCCCTCCTCCATCAGCACCACACCTCCCACTGTCCTCTGAGGGCAAATCAGGATGATAATTATGTCATAATCATCATGGATGTCATGTGACCAGGTTACATGATATTCAATGCAGAGTCCATTTTTGCAACGTGGTTGCATTTTCTTTCTTAGGCATCTTTTGTTTTCTCAGAGTTAATCATTTCCTTGTTTTTTTTACTTGCAAAATTGATTACAGATACATCATTCTCTGCAATTCCTCCATCATTTCATCCAGTCCAGTGTTTTCCAGGCTGTTTTGACCGCAACTCATCATAAGAAATATATTTTACAACAAGGTCTGGCTTGCACACACATACAGAATACATGAAGCTAAAATTTTTACAAATTTTCATTGATACCTTTTGATAGTTTCCACTCAGTTCTGTTATTTCACGTTTTTAAATGCTGATTGAGACTCACAGAATTGATATCAGGCCTCACTAACGGGGCTTGACCTACCCTTTGGGGAGCTCTGCACTAGCCCGGCTCAGACCTGGTCTTCCCACCCCACCCCCACCCCTACCTGGCCCTCAGCTCCTCTCCCCTGTATCTGAATAGCTCTCATCTGGATATTTTTCTCTGCTCCTCTTCTGGGATGATTAACTGATGAACCCCATGTCTTCTTTTTCATTGGTTCTTTGCTTTCCGTGAGTCACTTCCAATTTATTTCTTTGTAACTGAGGAAAAGAAAATTTTTAGTGACTCTCCAGCCTATTTGATTTTTTTTTTCACTTTTTCTCTAGTAACAGAAAAATAAAAGTGGGAAGGAGAAAATTACAATAGGAAGAAGCCAGAGAGCAAATAGGAGAATTGATTTATGCATGGTTTTGGTTCTGCGTGAAGCCGGCGATACCCAGATGAAAAGCCAGGCCTCCAGCCATGTATCATTTCTGGCGACATCCAGACGATGGAATGAAATGTTCACTGCGGCTGTAAATCAAAGTGTCTCACCCTCGGCAAGCTTGACATTCTGGGCGGGACTGGTCTTTGTTGTGGGGACTGTCCTGAGCTTTATGGGAGGTTTAGCAGCACCCCTGACCTCTACCCATGAGAGACCAGTAGCCTCCCTCCCTCCCTTAGTTGTGACAACCAAATGTGTTTCCAGAAATCACCAAACATGCCCTGGGGGCAAATTCAGCCCAGGCTGGAATCTTTGCTCCAACTGTCTGGACCCCACCTGTGCCCACGATTCCGGGGAGCATCACCGCCTACTGACGATGCATCAAGTGGAGCCTGAATTGGTCCATCACATCCTCCAGAAGCCATAGCAGATGTCGTGAGCAGACGCCTGTCATTTACTGCCTTGGTGGGGGACGCCCAGGGGATGTGTGCAAACCATCCAGTTAGAGCTTGTTCCAGGCCAGCTGTCCTCTGACTCACGCTCCTGAGGACTGATCTCTGCCTCCTCTGAGTTATTATAAAGTTATTAAAAACCAGAATCATTGATGCCCCAGAACTGACTACCTCTTCTTAATAGACTCACTAGCAAATTGCAATAAACATAATCTGGGGCTCAGGAAGCTATTATTAAAATGGACCATTTACCATCACTTGGGGACACATTGCTGTACTGTTTCAGCATGAATACCAGAGATGAGGTCCGTGGGAAACCGTGACCAGAGATGCCACTGAGATGGTTAACGGGCCAACATGTGTCTCTCACTGAGTTGAAATCAAAGTCACAGCTATGGGTCTCAAGTCGACCTAGAAATTCCCTCCTAAGGAGGCGGGAGCGCCTTAAAGCCGTGCTGACCATCACCGTGTTCAGAGCAGGCCGGTCCCCCCAACAAGCTGATTGGGGGAGAGCAGCCGGGCAGCCACCTCTCTTCAAACTGGGCTGCAAGTCTGTGTGGGAACTCCAGCTGGAGGGGCCAGTCATCCGCTCTAATGACTGGGATTTCAGTATCACAGGCCGGCAGGAGGGCTGATCCGGAGCAGATGAGCGGGAGTGGTGGAAAAATATCAGGACACAGGGTAGCAGGGGCACAGGGGTGTTTGTTTTCTCCTCCTGAGAACAGCCTCTCAGCCAGACCCAAACAGCAATTCCACATTTCCTCTGTCAGCCTGGGGCTGGGTCCCTGGGCTGGAGTCCAGCTTTGGTCCCCTTCACATGTCAGGATCCTGCTCTCCCAGTCTCTTCCCTAGGTCAGGAACACCCCCGAGACCTGACTGCCCTGGGCACAGGAGGAACTCTGAGAGGGGATGAAATCTGGGGATCGTCAACATTGTCACTCATTTGTCACTCTGTCTCTGTAAGTTCAGAGAAGGCAATGGCACCCCACTCCAGTACTCTTGCCTGGAAAATCCCATGGACGGAGGAGCCTGATAGGGGTTGCCACGGGGTTGCTAAGAGTCGGGCACGACTTCCCTTTCAGTTTTCACTTTCCACTTTCATGCATTGGAAAAGGAAATGGCAACCCACTTCAGTGTTCTTGCCTGGAGAATCCCAGGGACGGGGGAGCCTGGTGGGCTTCCGTTTATGGGGTCACAGAGAGTTGGATACGACTGAAGCGACTTAGCAGCAGCAGCTCCCTAAGTTCACTTTCAGACAGCAACTTGATAATCCTTTCCGAATTTGGAGCGTCTCAATGTTGTGTGCCCTAGAGGGAGGTATTAATGGATGAGGTGTCAGCCATGTGGTTCATTTAATTAAAATCACTTGTTCCTGCAATAATTATGGCTTAAACACTCATCCTGCAATTCCAGAGCCTGGAGTGGGGATGGTGGGGGCCCGAGGCCCTGAGTTAGATGCCGGTTCTGCAGGAGCAACACGGGTGCTTCAGGTCTCCATATTCACACTTGCACAGGAGAGAGTTGTGCTCTGGGAGAGGGTTCACACATAGGTGCTGGCAAGGGGGTTGGCGGTGGGGCATGCCGAGGCCCGAGTTTGTGTGCTTCTCAACTCAAAACCTCTAAACTTAAGGCTGGGAGACAATGAACGTTCCTTCTCTGCTGTGGAACAGAGCTCAAAGCCAGGCCCACAGTCTTGGTCGTTCGCCTTTCAAATCCTTCTCTGTCTGGTTTTGCAGAGAGAATTCCGTTCCTGGAGGTTGCTCGAGGAAGTCCATCTGTGGCCCAAGGTCAAGCTGTCTTGTGCAAAGCAGCCTCCTGGGTCCTCGTGCCCCCAGGCAATCCTTTTATCTCTCTCCAGGTTCTGGGCCACCAACGGGGGAAGCACGTGAGGTGTTGTCGTCCACAGACCCCAGCACACGTATTTTAAAGTTAAACGTGATTCCTAGCTCCTTCTTCCAAGTGTTGCTTGTGTGATCAGTTTGAGTGTGGCTGAGTGCGTGAGTGTGTGGCTAGAGGATCTGGGAGCAGAGGTGTATTATGGAGGCAGTCCTCCCTGGGGAGCCTGAGACCCAGGGCAGCGGGGCCGTCACTGGGGCAGGCGAGCCCAGCCCCTACAGCCTGGCTGGCTCCTCTCTCCTCCCGGGTGGGGTGCGGGGTCCCTGGGGGGACGTCCCTCAGGGAGGGCAGCCCCAGGCCGCAGGACAGAGGACAGAGGTCTCACCTCTGCCTCACAGAGCGCTCACAGCTGAGCACTGATCCCCCTGTTTTGTTCTCCGAGAGGCCCCTGCAGGCAGAGGTCTGAACACCGGCCCCCAGCAGAGAAAGGGAGGCCTCAGTGAAGAAAGAAAACCCCTGGAAATCTTGTCTGTGAATCTCAGCCTTTGTTGCAGAAATGCGACCCCGACTGGAGCTAAATGCGGCTGCCCCGGGCTCGGGGGGCGGCTGGTGGTGGTGAGCCTGGCCCCGTTCCAGCATCTGTCCTGCACCGAACACCACGGAGAGCAGTGCCCAGATGACGGGATAAGAGGCCACAGGAGAGATTCAGGAGCACCCGACTGGCGCACCTCCTTGCATGTGGGGCAGGAGAGGCTCAGGGGGCAGAGGGCCTCCTCTGCGCCCCCCCCCACCCCGGGCGATGGGTGGCAGCGCCAGGGCATGAGGTCCCAGCTCCAACCCGTCCCTCAGCGCCCTCTCTGCCCCCAGCATCACTTGTCAGGGGCCAGGCCCGCTCTCAGCCTTTCAACCTCAGTGCGCTTCACCCAGACACAGGAGCCCGAGATTATACCCATTCTACAGATGAGTAAGTGAGGCTCCGAGGGGCTGATGACCTGCTTAAGATCCTCACTGCTCAGGGCAGGGATGGGACTGCAACCCAGGACTGTGTGGTCCACAGGGCCCCGCCCCCTTCTACACACTCCTCAGAGGGAGCATCCAGCCCGTGACAATGAGCGTTTCCTCACATTAAAGAAGAGGAAATGTAAATTGTCAAGGGGGCGATTCTCTAATGAGATGTTCAAGGAATTTCTACCACTTTGAGCATCAACAGAAACGCTAATAGCTGATACTAACATCTGCCCCGCTGTGCCTGGCTCTGTTTTAAGCATGTTTCGGGGATTCACTGTTTAAACTTTAAGCAAATGTACGTGATAGGACTTGATGTGACATCACTACTCCTGTTTTACAGATGGGGAGACTTCATCAGGGAGAAGAGAAATCACCTGCTCCCACACCCTGGGTCAGGAGTCTGTTTCCTGGGAAGTACGCCCAGGCTGGGGATTTTGACGCCTGTGGGAGGCCCCTCTGTTGGGGATCACCATCCTGATTCTTCAGCCTCCTTCCCTGCATCCTTGCCCTTTGTCACCTAACTTGGTAGTTTTCTCCTCTAGGTGTGGAGTCTCTGTCTCCCTGAGGTTGGATTTGGTTATGTGATTCTCTTTGGCTGGTGGAATGTGGGTGGAGGCCTGAAGGTGCCTACGCAGCTGGTCCTGAGCTCTTGTGCTCCTGCCTTCTCTATGAGAAGAATCTGCCTCTGGTGGTCATCTGTCCTGGAAAGATGAGAGACTCAAGAGCAGACCTGGACTCAAGCCTTAGCCTGAAGCCGAGCAAAATCATGTTTGGCCTAGATGTGAACCCCACCAGACATGTAGATATGAGATGGAGAAAGAAATGCTTATTGCTTCCTGAAACTGAGTTGTGGGCTGGTTTGTTACGCTGCTCAACTGGGACAAAAGCTAACAGATACAAACCCCAGTGAGCGAGCACAAGGCAGCCGTCGGAGAGCTGTTACCACCTGCCCTCAGCACCAGGGAAACAGCCCGTTCCCCCCCCGACCCCCACACCACACGTCCCACCGCCCCTGAGCATCTTCATATCAGATGCACATCCCTGACTGTCGTCTTCTGTCTGCTCACGTTCCAGGCGGCAGGCACCAGGACCTTCTTGGCTCCGTTCAAAGAGCTTTACTGTCACGTACATGCAATTTATGTCCAATGTGGGCTTGGGTTTTCCTTCTTCCCCATTTGGAACTTAAATCACCACAAGAGTGATTAAAGATCTCTAATTAAGGATATTCATGGCAGTATTATACTATCCAAGACAAAGGAGAAAGATGAAAAGAGAAGACAGCCTTATGGCCCAGCAGTAGAGGAGTGGTGACTCCTTCGCACATCTATAGGATGGAAATCTCATAGCTGTTAGCATTTATGTTTCTGGAGATGACTTTGTGGTACTGAGAAATGTACAATATACTGTGAAGTAATAATCAAGGAGGTTCTGAATGTTGCATCTTTCCATTAAATCATAATTTTATAAACCAAGTAGACTTTTAAAATGTGTGGTAAAATATGGAGTTGAGTTTTATTTTTTCTCTATTTTGTAGGAATATTTTATAAACTTTCTATTACTTTTGGATAAGAAAATAAACGAACATCATTAAAAATAAATAGATAATAAAGGCATAGAGCAGCCTTGAGCTGTGACGTGTCACTGTCTTTTCAGATGGAACACTTTTTTAGCTGCCAGAACTGTCCTTTCCTCCCCTGGGAAGCTCCCAGGGAAGGGACCTTGTCTCTTTTCTGTCTTGGTGGCGCCAGGAACATAATCAGGGTTCAATAAATAATTGATAATCACCAAGACCCCAAAAGGAGACCATTCACTATACCCGGGTGGCCTGGCAACTCCTCAAGGCATTCTGTTAAGTGCATTTCATTTCTTTTTAATTTTTCTCCAACTAAATGGATGGAGTGGGAGCCAGGAGAGAGCTGCCGCCTTGCTGAGAACCGGAAAAGGCACAAATAAATGAATGAGAGCAGACACCTCGGGGCCCTGCATGGGGCCTGAACCCCATGGGTTGACGCCACTTCTCAGGAGGGGGAGGGGCCTTTCTTACTCGTCCCCACGCAAGGGAAGCCACCTTCTAGTTTCCTAATGAAAACGTGTGTTTTTTGCCCAGCAGTTCTCCGAGGCTCTATGATCTAAGAATTAACAAGGAAAGTGGTGATGCAGGAAAACCCCATTCAAAACCAACAAGAGAAGGGCGGCCTATGAGATTAGACGGAAGGACTCCTCCTCTGAGACACTGAGTTAACGGGTATGTACTGAGCACCCGTCCCTGCTGGCCCTGCTCTGGGTGCTGGGATGGGGTAGGGAAACGAGCAAAGTCCTCACTCTCATGGAGATTGCTGTCTACTCTGAAGGACAAGCAAAAGTCATTGAACCAACTGTTGTAAGGCATGTAGGGAGGTGATAGCTGCTAGACAGGAAACAGAGCTGATGGACAAGCTCAAATAAGTGGGCAGGGACAGCCTCTTGGAAGAGGTGAGCGAGCCCTGGGAAAAGTACACCAAACAGAAGGAAGATCAGGTGCAAAGGGCCTGAGGCAGGAGAGACCCTGATCCTTGGGGAGGAGCAGCAAGGAGGCTGTGCAGCTGGAGGAGTGAAGAGGGGTGAGGGCGGCGGAGCCTGGGCACCAAGTTACCCCACCCTGCAGGGCCCTGCAAACAGGAGGGGTCCCAAGTGAGGCAGAGAGAAGGTGAGTCTTGACCCAATGGTCACCATCTGGGGTGGACAGGCTTAGTGGAGAGCGTGGTTCGCAGGGTGTCATTCCAAGGTCAGCAGCATCAGCCTCCTGGGACCCTGTTAGAATTGTCAGTTTTCACCTGCCACCCCAGACCCACTCAATCAGAACCTCTGAGCTGGGTCTAGCATCTGAGTTTTAAAACTCAGTCAAACATAGTCAAAGCTATGGTTTTTCCAGTAGTCATGTATGGATGTGAGAGTTGGACCATAAATAAGCCTGAGCACAAAAGAATCGATGTTTTTGAACTGTGGTGTTGGAGAAGACTCTTGAGAGTCCCTTGGATTTCAAGGAGATCAAACCAGTCAGTCCTAAAAGAAATCAATCCTGAATATTTATTGCAGGGACTGATGCTGAAGCTGAAACTCCAATACTTTGGCCACCTGATGCAAAGAGTCAACTCATTGGAAAAGACCCTGATGCTGGGAAAGATTGAAAGCAGGAGGAGAAGGGGACGACAGAGGATGAGATGGTTGGATGGCATCACTGACTCAATAAACATGAGTTTGAGCAAGCTCCAGGAGTTGGTGATGGACAGGGAGGCCTGGTGTTCTGCAATCCACGGAGTAGCAAAGAGTCAGACACAACTGAGAAGCCTGGAGTGCTGCAGTCCCTTGGGTTGCAAAGAGTGGGACACGACTGAGTGACTGAACAACCACCACCAGTGGGTCCAGAGTCTCGCTAGAGCCTGAGAAACCCAAGTGGTGCTGGACCCCGTTTCTAGTCTCCCCCCAGCAGACCGAGGCAGTAAGGGTTGAACTGCAGGAGGGGCCAGGGGTCACCTGGAAGAAGGATGGAAAACGGTCCCAGGAAAACGGTCAGGTGGGTGCCGCACACTTGCTTGTCCTGGGATCTTCTTTCAGAGCTTCTCAAGTGGGAAGTGATTCTCTGGACGGGAGGCCTGGTTCTCTGGAAGGCAGGAAAGTGGGCTAGGGACAGAGGGTACAAGGGCCTGATTAGACCTCCTTAGTTGCAGAAACTTGGAAAATCAGCAGAATTCAAGCCCCCACCCACCTGTGGCTGAGGATAGCGGCGAGGGTGGAGCCCAGGTGCGTCCCGTGGGGCCTCGGTCATCACTGCCCTGGCCCCGTTGTGTCCCCGCTCCATCCTTATTCCCTCAGCTCTGGCTTCCTGAGCCCTGCCTTGTTCTGGGCATGGGGGACACAGTGGGGAAGGGGTCCCCCCTTCCTGTCCCCTGGGCTTGTCATGACCCAGGGTGATGGTGAGAAGGCCCCAGGACAGAGTCCCCAACCTTGAGGAACCCGGGAAGGGGTCCCTGAGGAGGCGGCGTCTGAGCTGAGACCTGAGGGACAAGTAGCGATGAGCCGGGGACATCAGGGGCTCTGGGGCAGGAAATGAAGACCCAGCCACGGGAGCAGTGCTGACCAGGGGCTGGTGGTCCCAGGTCAGGGGTTCGGATGCAGGAGGGGCCAGGCGGCCCTCTGGGCAGCCCAGGCTTGTCAGGGCCCAGGACGCGCTTCCCAGCCCCACCCTCGATTTCCACCTCCTGGTCACAGAGGGGGCCTCAGACGCAGACACCGGGCCTCCCGGGGGACCCTCTCACCAGGAAGGGGACCTGCTTGGTGGACACCTGCTGTGACCCTGCAGGAGTGACAGCCACACCTCCCCTCTGTGCTCCAGGCACAGCTCTCAGCATCTCTGGACTCGCAGTGTCTCAGTGCGAGGTCCGAGTGCCCAGTTCTCGGAGACCGGGCACCTGAGGGACAGAGCGTTTCTAAGTCCTGTTCACATGGCCAGAGCTGGCTTTGTCCTGAGGGCTCTGAACCAGGGCCCGTGCTCACCCATGACGTTCACACCCGGACCGCAGTCCCTTTAGCCAACCTGCAGGAAATGAAGGCACTTCCCACCTTCACCTGCATCCAGCATGACCTCATCTCCTACTCTCCACGAAGCCTTTATTACATTAGGGTCGCTTAGTGGATGCACTGCTTTGCTCCATCGTCCCTACAATGATCAGATCTGTGTGTGTCTCAGAGTCTAGCAGGATTCTTAATGCATGGCAGGAACTCGTCATTATTTGCCTCATTTAATGGAATCTCATTATACTTCTTTGCACACTTCATCACACCTAGCAGTGTTTTGCACAGGGTAGTTGTTCAAAAAAAAATACTTGTCAAGTGGTTAAATGTTTGATCCATCAATAGGTCTTCAACTGAGCATCCTTCCAAGTGAATATTCTAAAGTGATGATAAAAGCACTTTTACGACCATATGTTGATTACTCCAATTAAATGCTTTTCTGAGCGCTGGAGAACAGGATGATTCAGTTCTTCTGCTTTTAAGCTCAGGTCTTTTCATTTTTGATATATGCAGGTTGGAAAACTTGTAAAATTTATACCACGGAAGCTGTAAAACTGTGATGCTGGTGGCCAATTTAAAAAATTCGTATGGAAATTTACATTCATTAGAAATGATGGCAAGTTGTGGAATGAGATTCTGCAGAGTCAATTTAAGGAAATTTGTTTCTGGGCGATAACTGAGGAGCGGCAAGCTGAGCGGCCAACTTGGCTGTGACACCCGAGAGACAGGCTCGCCGTGATGAATGGTGCTGAGCTCGGCGAGTGCTGAGTTCCTGGCCCGGAGGGGCCGCGTATTTTCTGACAATTGGCAGCTCTGTTAGCTCCCCGGGTGTTGTGGGACAAGGAGGAAAACTGTCTTCAGCCCTCAGAGAGTTAGACAGTAGTCCTCCCGATTTCCACAGGATTCTGCTTCTAAGATACCCTTTGGGGTTCATCAGGGTGCGCTCCTTGGGTATTCAGTTGGGGCCCCCGCCCCCAACAGGGCTTCGAGGTCCAGAGGGGACGGCAGCTGAGAGCAGGGTGAAGAGAAGCTGGAGAGTCTTTCATGCTGGGCAGGTTCTCCAAAGAGTACCTTTGCAGCTACAATCCTTTTGAAGTATTACGTTGACGTGAGTGGTATTAATAGGGGGATCAAAAGACTTTCGAGAAAGCATTCTCAAACATGCCCTTGCGGCAGGAGTGGGCAGACTGGGAGCCTCTCTATGAAGGAGTCGAAGGTCAGCAGCTCTGTGCGGGCAGAGGCTCACTCACCCGTCTCCCTGATGGCATAGCTCTCATCCATGGCCGCACTGAGGCTCCAGGGGTAGAATCAGTTCCTGGCTCTGAGACTGGCAAGGGGGAAATGCTGGAAGAATCTGCCCCCAGCCTGAAGGAAGAGGAAGGTTTAGGGCTAGGAGAGTTGCAGGCACGTTCCCCACTGGGGCACCACAGAGGCTGTTCTTGGCAGAGCCTGCGGTGACTTGCAGAGCTCAGACCAGTGCTTAGTCCCTGGAGCTGAGATTTCTTTGCAAGGGGTCACCTCTCCTGCTGGGAGTGCAAATACATCACATCACCCTCCAGGCAGGGAGTGAGAGGATTAATAGCTGCCGTTGTGGCTGCAAACCACTTCACACAGGCGACAGAAGCACAGAGAAGTGCCTTGGAAGGGGACTGAACATCAAGCCGGGCAAGTCTGTCCTCCGCCGTCTCACCCCTGTGCCAGGGTCGCCGGTCATCTTAGGCCAGCCTTTGTCATCATCTCATTCTGCACCCGGCATTGGCCGTGTTCTCACACCATCCTCAAGTTCACCGGCAGCTGTGAGGGTGAGCTGCGTTGGAGCTGGAAAAGCCCTTAGTTACAGAGCTTAGAAATTCTCTTTGTAGAGGGAAGTTTGAATTTAGAGACAGAGTGACTTTAGGGACAGAGACCCCAAAACTCTCAAAGGTAGTTTATTCCTCGTCCATGCCTCTATTTACTTGTGTTGTTGTTTAGACGCTAAGTCGGCTCTTTTGCTACTTCATGGGACTGTAGCCCACCAGGCTCCTCTGTCCATGGGATTTCCCAGGCAAGAACACTGGAGTGGGTTTGCCATTCCCTTCTCCAGGGGATCTTCCCAACCAGGAATGGAGCCCACGTCTCTTGCATTGGCAGGCAGATTTTACCACTGAGCCTCCACTATTTACTTCTAGAACAAAAACTGCGGGAGGGCAGGTTGCATTGACGGAGCAGTCAGAGCCTCACCAGGGCGCTCGGGGCGGCTCAGGTTAAGCCCTCTGGAGTCAGGGTTCTGAGTCCCAGCACATCGCCAGAGGAGAAATCAATACCCATCAACTCCAGAACTTGAGTGACTAATGTGTTTTTGAACAGGCTGACTTCTGGGCCCCTCCCCGCTCCTCTCCACCCCACAGTCATCTCTTCATAATCCAATCAAGAGGGAGAAGATGGAGAGAGAGGCGGCCGGTGGTTTTCCCTCTGACTGGAGCCCTGACTTGAGGAAATATCCACTGGCTGAGGCATTTGCCCAGATGCCCCCAACTCTTCAATCACTTTCAATTTTGACAGGATTCGATGATGACATTGGAATGTGATCACAACCCGCTTAGGCTTCTGCCCCTTGAGTGGGAGTTGGGGTAGGGTTATTTCAAATACTAGTAAAAGACAGTCACTTCCTTGTTTTCATTCTTGAAGATTATGAATCATTTGGAACTCTTTGGGGACAACACATTTTACAGAACACTATCCTACCAGGTGCAAATGGAACATTTACACTCAAATTCAAATGGCTCTCATTCTTGACTTTGACATAAAACCAGGTCATATTTCCCCCATGGGCTGCATACCTATAAGGAATGTCAGCTTTCAGAGACTAGAACCCCAGTTAAAGGCAAGGTATCTATCGTGTCCATTTGCTTGGGAGGCCATAACACAGTGCCACAGACTGCGGGGCTTATATGGCAGAAATTTATAGTCTCACATTCCTGGAGGCTAGAAGTTCAAGAACAAGGTGTCAGCAGGGCTGTGTCTTTGAAGGCCTTTTTTGGCTTGTAGACTGCCTGTGTCTTTATTTACCTGGTCTTCCCTTTGTGCGTGTCTTAAGGACACAGTCACTCTGGGTTGAAAGTGCAGTGTGTCCGACTCTTTGTGACCCCACGGACTATACAGTCCATGGGATTCTCCAGGTCAGAATACGGGACTGGGTAGCCGTTCCCTTCTTCAATGGATCTTCCCGACCCAGGAGTTGAACGGGGTCTTCTGCATTGCAGGTGGATTCTTTACCAGCTGAGCTACCAGGGAAGCCCATATTGGGTTAGGACCCACCCAAATGACCTCACTTAACGTGAATTATAAAGACACTGTCTTTAAATACAGTCCTATTCTGAGGTATTGAGTCTTCTCTGGTGGCTCAAATGGTAAAAAAATCTACCTGCAATGCAGGAGACCTGGGTTCGATCCCTGGGTGGGGAAGATCCCCTGCAGGAGGGCATGGCAACCCACTCCAGTATTCTTGCCTGGAGAACCCCACGGACAGAGGAACCTGGTGGGCTACAGTCCATGGAGTCACAAAGAGTTAGACATGACTGAGGACTAAGCACGCATGCCTTTTGAGGTACTAGAGGTTAGGATTTCAACATAAGATCTTTTGAGGGAGTTGGAGGGACAAAATCCAGCCCATAACAGCTTTTTTTTTTTTTTTTTTTTTTTTTTTATCACAAAAGTAACACTTTGCTTCTTGTTCAGCCATCCCAGCCTACACCCAGATCTGTCCTCTCCTGATTCTTAGGGTCATTAATCTCCTCTCAGAAAGAATCTACTAAAGACTTGTTCTCAGGTTCAAGGATAATGGATGGTGCTAAGACCTTAAGCACCAGATACTGATTCTGATTCACAGCACATTTGATCCACCTGAGAATTGACCGCCCCCTCCCCGCCCCTTTGCCCATCGCCAGGATAAACCTACAAGAGAATGACTATTCCTGGGGAGGACAGACACTCTTTTGCTCAACAGCATTTGTTGCTTCTAGTCTCTTAAGGAAGATGCTGAATTTTGCCTGTTAACTAGATCCAGGCTCCCACATGGGAGTTTTGCCCACATTAATTGAAAATTTGACCACTACTGTTCTAGTAACGCAGCACTAAAAAAGTTATCAATCTCATATTTAAAATCAGCTGCAAAATGTAAAGAGAGACAATTCAGCAGAGGGGGAAGTAAGCGGTAAGCTCACTTTGCAACCATAAAAGCATTTTTGGAATAAAAATCATACTTGGAAAGCTAAAAACTGGAGGAAATTCTGCCAAGTTTGTTGTTAAAAAAAAGCCTCATTATGTAGCTTGACACTCTTTAGGAATATTTTATCAAGTGCTCCATTCCCAGCAATGTTATTTTGGGGCTCCATTTGATACCAGCTGACATGCCTCTATTTAGTATTTTACTGACTTTGAAAATCACAGCACCCAAATTACAGTCACTAAGGAAAGAAGGGAGCAGGTCTGTGAGTGGGGCCTGATTAATATATTCATTTCTCCACCCATCTCATTCTTGTCTTAGATGATGGGTGAAAATGTTGCATGAGTTATTTATATAATTTTGGAAGAAAAAGAAAAGGGAAATAAGGTGCAGTGGTTCCCAGGTTAGCTGGCTCTTCCTCTATGTCTTCCTCCTGGTCATCCAGGTAGACACAGGTCCATGGATATGGGTCTGGCTCATGGAGATGGCTTTGAACTTGGTTGATAAGCTTTTAATAAAAGCCTTACAGTCCAAGAGACTCTGTGGTCCCTGCCACAGAAGGCAAAAGCAAGCTTCCACCTGGTGAGCCTGTCTTGAGATGCTCCTGGGAAGGTTGATGTCTAGTCATGGTGTGATGAACACGGTAGAATTTAATTTCCACTGATAGCAGATAAAGAAGGGCTCATTTTTTAAAGAAGGGGATTCACCTACATGGTGTGTCTTAGGCAGACTTCTTTCTCCGAAAGCTCCACAGTTGACCCAACTCAGAAATTCCTTAATCCCTTTTGGGCTGAGGTGATGCTTCTCTGAGACATGACATGTCCTCCATGACAACCACGTACGGAACACCATTCAAGCCACCTTGACTCAGTAACCTGACTTTTGTGTTGGGTCGGTAGGACCCATCTGGGTTCATGTGTTTCTGACTCATTAAGGTTCTCAAATTAGGTTCTCATATGATTACCTATAAATACCTTAATGAGGCTAAAATTGTAACCAGGTGCACCGGGGAATTAAAATGTGAAAGGAATATTTTGTATTAAACCATCTACAGCTAAAAACTGCCTTCCATCTTCAACCAGTGTTTCCCAATGTGTGGGGAACTGGCACCACCACGATCATCAAAATCACCATCTTATTCATTTCCACCATCCCCACCATCATCATCATTTCGGCCACAATCTGAATGAACTACTATTACTCTGAGTTGGAGGAAAGCAGTTTTCAAAAAAAAAAAAAAAATACTGGTAACAGATCAACCAGTGGGTTTCTTAGAAGTAGTTTCTCAATTGGCGAAGATCTATAACTTCTCTTTATTATAAAAATGCTGCCGGCTGCTTAAAGGAAAGTATAGGAACACGAGGCCTGGCAATGGCCCTAGTTAATGGCAAACACTTTAAAATGAGTTGGCACTATGTTTGACATATTCTGAGGTTTATTTGTTCAAAGTGAACGAGCAAAAGCTCTCAGGTGGGTAGGGCAGGGTAGGGGATTCCCAGGGAAAGGGACCGAGGCTTGGCTTTCTTGACATAAGTAAAGCCATCTTAGACCTAAGCTGTTTTGTGATCTAAGTCTGGCCACAGTGTTTACCCTTGAAGAAAAATAGGTCTCGGTAGTTAATGATTTTAAGGGGACAAAAGAATGTAAAAACAAACTACTCTTACCAGCCCAGGGAGAAAACCTGACCATATTGGAGACTATCAGTTATAGAGATTTTCAGCTCTGTTTTGAAGGTAAAGATTAGCCTGAAACACATTCTTAAGCTGTTTTACAGGACCTAAACCCCACTCTGAGTGCTCAACCACTGGATTAACTGGGGCCTAAGGAGTGATGCAGTCCATGGGGTTGCACAGAGTCGGACACGACTGAAGCGACTTAGCAGCAGTAGCAGCAAGGAGTGATGATGGTGACCTTTGCTGACCCTCGTTACTTTAGTCAATGGGAGCCTGGACTCTGTCCACCTTTGCCCTGAGTCTATGCAGAATTTCTCTCTGCTTAAGCCCCACCATGAATATGCACACACCCTTGCCCCTTCATGAATATGCATGGACCCTTAGCTTAAAGCTTCCCCAATGTTGCTGTTGGGGAGACCCTGCTTTGAGAAAGATCCTCAGTGGTCTCCTTACTTGCTGGAAGTAATAAACCCTTCCTTCTCCCACTCTTTGGCTTGATTGTATCTTTTGGCTTCATGCCTACCAAGAGGCGAACCCAGTTTTCGGGTAACGAAGTGAATCACTTACAGAGAAAACAAATAAACATTCCCAGACGATTTTCTTTTTTTAAATGGGGCACTCATATGTCGCGCATTTGGAGTCACCCTGATCATGCATGCTGCTGCAAGGGTATGAAGCCCATCCAAGCGTGAGTGTGCTCTTCATCTCTGTTAGCACCCGTGTGCCCATCATTGTTCTTTCTCTTCATAAAATAGAGAATTTAAAAGTTATTATAAAGCTCTCCGGTGCATCATGCTATCCAGGGAAAGCAGAGAGCTGCCAAGAGGAGAGAGAAATGAAACTGGATGGCCCAAATAGTCCTATAAAGAAGGCAGTCCAGGGTGTGAGATTATATGGGAATATATCCTCGGGTGAATTTCCTTTGCTCCCAGAGATCATCACAAATTCCAACTGAAGTGGGCCAATTTAGAATTCATTTCTAGCTAAACCTAATCACATCCAATAAGCCAATTTACTTTCTTTCTTTCTTTCTTTTTTTTTTTTTGAGGCTGAAGCTATGAACAGTGCCTTGGCCACTGTGAGTGTGTGTTAAGTCGATTCATTTGTGTCCGACTCTTTGCGATCCTGGACTGTAGCCCGCCAGGCTCCTCTGTTAATGGGATTCTCCAGGCAAGAATACTGGAGTGGGTTGGCAGTTCTTTCTCCATTCCTTCTTAAATACTTGCTTTAGTTTCTGGGTGGTCTCGTTGTGGAAGCCACTGAAAACTTTGTTTTGGTTCACTGTGCAGCAAGTGGGCTCTTAGTTCCTGGACCAGGTGTTGAACCTGCGCCCCCTGCAGTGGAAGCCTGTGGTCTTAACCCCTGGACTGCCACAGAATTCCTCACTAAAGACATTTGAACATGATACCCTCAAAGTCACTGGTTACATTTTAAGCATTTTCTTAAAGATTATTTTACTTTTGGCAAGATTCAGGAGCCATAAACACAATTTGTTATGCGCTCTCTTACTTTCTGTTTACATATTTCTTTAAAAAACAGTCATTTTTCCTTCTTTGAGCTCTGCTCATGCCCTTTCTTATTTGCCTCAGAGTTTGCTGTCACAATACAAAAGTTTTGTATAAAAGAAAGAATAATTCATATCCACTTCCCCAAGGGCCCCTAAGTAAGTACTTGCCGTCCACCGATATATCTGCTATTAGAGTCTGAAATCTGTTTTTATCCAGAGGCACACAAATGAATCTTTGCGATACCTATCACAACGTGCGTATCTTAGAGGAAAAAAAAAGAACTTCAAACATTCATGTCTTTCCAACCTGTGGTTTTCATAAGCTGAAGTCACAAGGACTAGGATGGTCTTGAGAGAAAGATAAGGCAGGATCTTGGCAAAGAATGCAAAATCACTTCTTCACTGAAGCTGGGGCTCTGCTCAAAGTGAACAATGATGGCTCAGAGCTTTGAATAAGTGTGTCTGTGTAATAGTCAAGGAAACCCTATAGCTTTGTCCATAATGCACTTTTTTGGTCATAATCCTGTTTTTTTTTTGCCAGGGAACATGTGCAATGACTCCACAGCAAGGAGGCCTGAGGTTCTTAGACACAGGCTGACTTTGGCTCCTGGATGCTGTTGAGATGCACCTTGAGGACCAACTGCCTGTGTCTGTGGGGGAAGAGGCACCACCATGAGCGAACGGGTCTATCCCCTGCAGTTCTGACCCCGAGGCTGCAGGGCGGGCTACTGCTTGGGGGGCGGCGGGCAGCACAGGTCTCACCTGCAGGGCCAGGTGGAGAGCACTGGGCCAGGTTCCTGCTCTAGCTCCGTCCAGAAACTGGACTCAGCAAGGAAAGTCAGTCCCACCCTCCTTGCAGACCCTCTATATCGATACTTCCAGGTCAAGTCATCTGAAGGCCAAGGCCAACCTGGAATGAATTGTCTATTTGTCCAGAACATGAGACAGCTGAATCCATCAGGCCATCTCTTTAGAGAGAATGGGGCTGGCAGACAATGAGGTGCTGGGCTTGCATCCTGCCACCCAGGCCACTGTCCACCTGGGAAAGTCCTCCACGGCTGGACTTTCCTTCCCTGGGAGCGGGGCTGAGGGCAGGATCTCCATCATGGGTCCTGGAGGGGCTGCCCCAGTGACGGGGATGCAGCATCGCCAACGCCATGGATCAGGGCCACAGCCTGACGGGTTGTCATGCTGGCGATTATTACGGCCGGAAGGGAGTTTCTGCTGCTGATTTGAGAACGTTACCAATGTGTCAAAAAGGGAAAGGCTGGCGAAGGCTGGGTTCATAGGAGGATGTTTGTATGCCTAACACCCGACACCAACACTAACGTCTCAAAAACGTAACAAGCAAAACTGGCTGGATGGTGGGTGGGTCAGCGGAGCATCTGAACAGACCCGAGGAGCTCATTCCCGCGCTAAAGGTCTTCTTCCTCCCTTCTCATGTTTCTCTCCTCCCTCCCTCTCTTCTTCCTTCTTTTCTCCTTCCTCCCTCCCTCGTTTTCTCTTCCTTTCTTTCAGTCTACCCTGAGAACAAGCCTCATGGTATGAAATGAAGACCCTACGTCTTCTGAGCAGTAAAGCCGCTGGACTAACGGGAAATGTGTGCTTGACGCAGCTGAGCATCTGAAATCATGATATCGTCCTGCATTAAACATCCCCCTGTTTGTAGCCCAGGCCCCTGGAGGAGGCTGGCTGGAAAAACACCTCATTCAAGTCCAGTGGCAGCCATGAAGCATTCTGTTAGAACTGACCCCAGGATTCCTCCTGTGGTGTTTGGGGGTCGTGGAGGGGGTGGAGGTGAAGCTCCTAGAAGGATCTCAGGGCCCCTCGCAGTTCTCTCTGTGAGTCTGGTCTGGGCTGGGCTCTGTCCAGGTGGCCCTGGGTGCCAGGCTTCCTGTGGCCCCCACACCTGGGCCGGGCCCATCCTCAGGCTGAGGTCACTGCTGGTGACCAACACGCATGTCCCTGTGCGCTCATCACCCTGCAGCCCCCAGATGGCCCTGAGAGGCTTCCCAGATTCTTGGGAGGCAGAGCCACTGAGGCTCTCAGATCTGGCAAATTCTTGGCAAAGCTCGGATGACCCAGTGCCCCCTTCTCAGTAAGTGCTGCCTCCAAAAGCCAGTCACCCTGGTCAGTGACCCATCCATGAGTCCTGGGATTGCCCTATTCTTCCAGCTACAGCAAATGCACTAAATTCAAACACACTCCAGTCTGTCCGCCCCTCTCCCTGCCCTGCTGTCCGCGGAGTCAGCAGCTCCCTCCTCCCACGGTCACTGCAGCTGCCCCCCGCCTCCCCCAGTCCTCCTGCCCCTTCCTCTCCCCACCCAGAAATCTACCCTCTGCTGGTACCCAGAGGGAGAGTGAGCTCGGTAAACACAAAGAACACCCTGTCACCCTTGAGGACACATTGCAGTGACTTCCTATTTGCACCCTGGAGAAAGGGAACCCCATCCCTCACTGCATCCCACCAGGCCCAGCCTGATTCCTGCAGGGTCCCCGGAACCTCCCACCACCACCCCCTTCACACCCTCCATTCCAGCCCCACTGGCCTCTGGCTCTTCCTCCAGTACCTGGAGCCCTCCTGCCTCAGGGCCTTTGCACATGCTGCTCTGCCCCCCATGCTCCTGCCCATGACCTTCCAGTCTCTGCTCAGGTGTCACCTGCTCAGGAAACAACCCCGAGCGTTCTCTAAAGAAGGCTCCGCATCCCTGTGATACGTCCCTGCCCATCCCCCACCCCACACAGAACTTGTCACCATCTGAAATTGATTTATTCATTTTATACCGTCTATGGTCATTTGCACCCACAGGAATGTCACCCGCAGGAGAGAAGGAACATTGTTTGCTGTTAGATTCCTGCTCCAAGAACAGTGCCAACCACACAGTAAGTGCTTGACGTGCATTTGGTGCATAATTGGAAAAGTGAGAAGAATCCAAGAATGGAATCTTAGGAATTCTAAGCTAAATATCTAAGTCAGGGAATGAACGTTCGAGTCAGACCTTGGAGATTACTGAGTCAAACCCGTTTGTTTTGCAGATTGGTGAGCGGAGACTCAGGAGGAAAGAGGGGTTTGCTCCCATCTGAGGCTGAGGCTCCTAATGTGTTAGAAGGAACTCAGTGCGGTGTGTTTCGGGGTGATGGGTGGCTGTGGGGACTCCTCCTACCCTTTGACACATCACTGAGGAAAACAGGGACAGAAGCCAGGGATATGCCAGAGGCTAAGGGACTCAGAGCTCCGGTCAGAGGAGACAGAGACAGCGGTGGAGGCGGCAGGGACCTGGAAAGGCTCCCCTGAGGGTGGGGAGGTCTGGGTGTGAAGAGCAAGTGAACCCCCAAATTTCACGTCACCTCTTGGCAGGACCTGAGGCAGGAACTGGGAGAGGCAGATCCCTCAGGAATTGAGCTCAGGGACAGAAACATTACTGACTGCCTGTCACAGCCAGAAGGCAGCCTTTAGAAATGCCCATCAGACCAGGTGCCCCCTGCTGAGAAGCTTCTAGTGGCTTCTGCATGCGTTTCTCAGGGCGGTCTTAATGAATCACCACAAACTGGGTGGCTTCTAACAAGGGTAACCGGTTCCTCCCACTTCAGGAGCCAGAAGGCTGGAATCAAGGTGTGGGTGGCTGGCTCCTTTTGGAGGCTCCTGGAAGCGTCTGTCCTGTGAAGGATTTTTCTCCTTCTCTGGAGCTCAGCTCAGATGGCCCCTCATAGGAGTACGTGCCCAGGGGCTCTGTTGCCCTGCCTGGTCCCCACGTGCTGGCTTGTTCCATGTCCGTCCAGATGCTGGAGGTCAGGGAAGGGCCCTTTCTCGCTTGTTCTCTGGGGCATCCCAGGCCCAGAACACTGACCCAGCCCCGTGCTTGGCGGCTGCTCCGTTAACACTGTGAACTTGATCTAGAAAGCATGACAGACCCTGCCCTTCGTGTGTGCGTTCGCCCAGCCAGTCGTGCGGGATGCCTCCCTGTGCTCAGCTCTCCCTTGGGCAGTGGGAAGGACAGCAAGCCTGGTCCCTGTTCCCGGAACTCCCTCATCAGCTGGGAGACACTGAGCCTGAGAACGGCCGGGATGTGTGGCCTGGGGGTGACCGCCACGGAGAGGAGAGCACAGCAGGATGAGCCGCGGGGGTGGGAGGGACAGGAGCCAGAGAGGCTGCGGGGGAGACCTGCCGAGATGATCACATGGGACAGGGGTCCTGGAGACACGACCCGGGCTTGTGGATCCTGGGGAGGGGGCTCCAGCCTGGAGGCACGGCCGGGGCAGCACCTGCGGGTATGAGGGGCGGCGGGGCCAGGGTGGCTGCGGGGAGGTGGCCGGGAGGTGGCGGGCCCGAGATCAGGGAGGAGACGGGCAGGGTCTGTGTTCGCCTTGCAGACCCCTAAAGGGATGCTGGCTTCACTGTGTGTGACCCGAGCACTGGCGGGTCTGAGCGGAGGAGGGCCGTGCTCTGAGTGTGGTTTACACGGACCCTCTGGCCGAGGGCAGGGCAGCCAGACTCTGCCCTGCGTCTCCCCCGAGGGGCAAAGGTCAATGTCACAGCAGTCGGCTCTGATGCTGGCTTCAAGCCAAGACCTTAATATGCAATGAGGAATCTGCATTGATGAAAATTTCATTAAAGAAACATTTTTCTCTTTCACCCCCCTTGTTATTCTTGGCTCTGAGTATCAGGCTAATTTGGGTTTGATTACCCGATGATCTGAAGATTGGAGCATTATTAAAAATTTAGATGAGCGGTGATACGTCTGGCCTCCCTCTCCTCTCTCAGCCAGAGCACGAGGGGCTCTGCTAATGATCACAACCAAGTTGGGCAGACGTGGCAATTAGAGATTTATCCACAGTTTGAGAGGGCTTTGACACCTCTGCCTTCTACGGAAATTAGCTGCTTGGCTTCCAGGGCACAGATTTAATCGATAACATGCTCAAGAGGAAATTCCAGCTCTGCACCCAGTCTTAGGAGACCAGCTCTATGTTTGCAGGGCCTCTCCCCTTTCTGTGCTCAAACATGCCCCTGTCTGCAGAGAAAGATTAGACCAGGGCAGATGCTTCAAAATGGGGCTGTAGGCTGAAATCAGTTTAGAGAGTCAGTCTGTCCAGCACACTGTTTTATTTGATTAATGAACACTTTCCTAGACATATCTCGGGTTCCAAGTGTTTCATGTTTATTAATATGTCTAATTCTCCCTTCCATCCCATGGGATTGATACTCTTATCAGTTCCACTTTATAGACAGGGCAACTCTGACCACAAGGGGTTAAATGACTTACCCCAGGTCAACTGTTCAGGACAAAGGCAGGATTTGAATCCAGATGTTCTGGCTGTAGAGCTTAGCTCTAAACACTATACATTGGTGCCAAACTGCTATTGTAATAATTATAATTTTTGGAAAGTGCTAAATCATTTCAGTCATGTCCAACTCTTTGCGACTCTGGACTGTAGCCCACCATGCTCCTCTGTCCATGGGTTTCTCCAGGCAAGAATACTGGAGTGTGTTGCTATGCCCTCCTCCAAGGGATCTTCCTGACCCAGGAATAGAACCCGAGTCTCTTATGTGTCCTGAACCGTCAGGCAGGTTCTTTATCACTAGCACCATTTGGAAAGCCCAAGCCATTTTTGGAAGCACAGTGTTAAAGTAATTTTCAGAGTTTTACAAGTGTGCATTTTTACATAAAGCATTTTTTCCTCTTAAGGTATTTGCTGATTCCTAAGCTGCACAGAATGAGATGCTCAGAAACCAAGCAGAAGGTGGGCTGCAGAGAAGCTAAATAAGCAGAGTGTTCCCCAGTGTCATGTTGTCATTAACAGCAAGTATTAGAGGTCAAGGCTCAAAAAATAGGGGTCCTGGAAAATGTACAAGTCTTTCAGCTGAGACTCTCAAATGACTTTGGGAGTAAGTTCAAACCAAAATAAGCCAGACCTAATTAAGACTGGAAATGACCTTAATCCCAGATTTGATTACAGAAATCTGGCCCTCCCACAGTGGCTGGTGGAAGAATGAACTCTTTAGGAAAGGATAACATCAAGAGACAGTAAATTTTCAAATTAGATATCTGACTTTCATACAAAGGTGCCAGACATAACAGGAGCAGAGCCAATGACCAAAAACCAAGCAGTGAAAAAACAGACAACAGGGAAAGACCTGAAGATAACTAGGTTTGACATGATTGGAGACAAACTTTGAAATAATTATTATTAATGTTAATTAGAAGGATGGACAGTAGAAGTAGTTTATCAGAGAAATACAATTTATAAAGAGAATCAGATGAACAGTCTAAAATTGAAAAATAAAAGAGGTAAAATTAAAAACAGAGATTGGTATGACAGCAATTGAGACAAGGAAGAAAATAGATTCGTTGAAAATCTTCATCCTGAAGCATGGGGAAAGAAATCATAATATGGGAAAAAATGAGAAAATATGGAATATGGTGAAAAGGTCTAAAATATGTATAATCAAAGTTTTTAAAAGAGAGGAAAGGGAATATATTGCAGAATATGAAGAGCTACTGAAGTTTTTCCCCCCAAAGATGGTAAATACATCAAGCTGCAAATTCAAGAACTCCCAGCGTAATAAAAACAAGGAAATAATACACTTAATTACATTCTAATGAAACTGCCACTTGCTAAAAACAAAGGGGGAATCTTAAACACAGCCAGAGGAAAACCATACATCTCCCTCAAAGGAGAAACAGTAAATAGCCTTCTCTATTGAGAACCACAGGGTCAGAAGGTAATGCAATAAAGAGCAGAAAGAAATCAACTACCAATTCACAATTTTATAACCATCAAAAATACACTTAGAAAGTGAAACTGATATAGAGGCATTTTCAGAGAAGCAAAAACTGAGAGAATTCTTTTACCAGCAAATATGCTCTAAAATAAACCCTGAAGGGAGTTTAGACAGAGTGAAAATGATTCTAAATGAAAGAGCAGAAATGCATGAAAGAATAAAGAGCAATAGAAATGGCCCTCTGTGGGCAGATTTATTGAGTACACAAAAGAGAAATAATAACAATGTCCTTCTGGGTTTATGATATATGCAGAATTAAATTACATGATGTGATAAGTTGTGTCTGACTCTTTGGGACCCCATGGATTGTACCCTACCAGGTTCCTCTGTTCATGGGATTTTCCAGGCAAGAGTATTAGAGTGGGTTGTCATTTCCTCCTCCAGGGGATCTTCCTGACCCAGGGATCCAACCCACACCTCCTGCATTGGTAGGTGGATTCTTCACCACTGAGCCACCTGGGAAGCCCCCAAAATTACATGACAGTGATGACATAAATATCCAGAGGGATGTTAAGTGGAATTACTGTATTCTAAAGGTCTTCATTCTTTGGGAAGTGATAAGGTTCTAATGTCAGACTATTGTGAGTTAAGGATATATGTTCTGTTCCCTAATATATGCATTAAATATAAATGAATTACATTCCCAAAGAGAAGGACCAGTCTTATTTTCATCTGCAGAGAAACACAGATAATTCTCAGCTATGTGAACTGTGTCAAAGTTAGTTAGATGTGCTTTTAAATCACTTGAGGAGCTTATGGAAATGTCTGATCCCCTGTGTCCGACATCAGTACTTAAGGGGTGAGATTTGAGAAGCTGCATTTTTATTAAGCCCTAGACTTTGGGGCTTTCCAGGTGGTGCTAGTGGTAAAGAACCTGCATGCCAGTGCAGGAGATGTAAGAGATGAGGGTTTGATCCCTGGGTCAGGAAGATGCCCTGGAGGAGGGCACCGGCAACCTAGGCCAGTATTCTTGCCTGGAGAATCCAATGGACAGAGGAGCCCGATGTGCTACTGTCTACACGGTCACAAAGAGTCAGACACGAGTGGAGTGACTTAGCATGCTCGCAGACTTGTCTTTGAGGGAAATAACCTGTTGTGTAGAATGGGAGGATGATGCATGAATGAGGACAAACTGATAGCACGAAGTTTAATTCTTGGAGCTCACCCAATACACGTGCTGAAGCATCTACAAAGTGACTGTCTCAGAGGACCTTTGCCCTCGTGCAAATAGCCCAGAGTCAGAGGTCTGTCCTCATTTTAATCACTCCAATCTCAGCAACTCTGCACAGACCAGTTGCAGGTAGGATCCAAAGCAAGCAAGGGTCCATTCACATACTCCGATATTTACTTTCAGGCCTAGCTCTAGTAAAGAGAGTTACACCAGGCTGGCTGTATCTAGTCCAGGACACCGGCTCCCCTGGGCTGTTTGCGCGCGGGCCAAGGCCCTGCTGGATGCGGATCACCGATGGGGGAGGCGCTGTGGTTTCAAGGCCAACAGCAGCTGGCCTGTTCACTGACTACTGGTCTCCCCAAGGGTCCTGGCCCTGGTCAAGCGAAGGTGAAGTGGGGATTTTTTCCTGGAGCAGGAAGGGTCCTGCCAGTCCTGTGGTGTGAGGGCCTCTTTCTGTGACAGCCCCTCTGTGTGCTGGCTGTGTCTCTGGAGTCACAAAGGGGGACCTGAAAGGGGTCACCAAGGCCGAGCAGGGGGTGATCGAAGACCTGTCCTGCCTCGGGCTGCCTGGGGGACATGCCCATGGCTGTGAGGGTCTCCTGACAAGCCCCGGGGGGTTGGAGGGGCAGCTCCAGAGTTCCTGATCAGCACCGTGGCCCAGAGTCCCAGAGTCCCAGGACCCTGGGAGGTGGTGGTGGTGGCAGGGAGTCTGGCCACTCTAACATTGCTTATTATACCAAAAAAGATAAAAGAAGAAGAAAGGATACAGGTAGTAACTTTCCCCTTTTATCTTTTTCTATTTTTACGTTGTTAGACTTTTTTTTTTTTTAGCAGTTTTAGCCTTATTAAAAAAATTGAGCAAAAATTACGGAGAGCTCCCAGATACCCCCTTTATCACCTCCTACCTCTGCTTTTCCTTGCTATTAACCATGACATTAGTGTGGAACATGTTACAGCTGATGGGCCAATATTGGCACGTTATTGTTCGCTGAGGTCCATAGCTGACATTAGGTTCATTCTTTGTGTTGTTTATTCTATGGGTTTTCACAATCATAAAATAGCATTATCCACTTGCAGTATTGTACAGAATATTATAGTTTCACTGCCCTAAAAATCCGCTGAGCTCTGCCTATTCATCCCTCCCTCTCCCCAAACCCTGGCAGCCATTGATCTTCAGATCTACATTCTCCACAGCTTTTATCTTTTCCAGGATGTCATATAGTTGGGATCATACAGTATGTAGCCTTTTCAGATTGGCTTTTTTCACTTAGCAATATATTTTTTAACGTTCCTCCGTGGCTTTTCATGGTTTGATAATATTCCATTGTCTGACTGTACCACAGTTTTTATCCATTCACTATTAAAGGGTATCTTTGCTTGCTTCCGAGGTTTGGCAGTTATGAACAAATCTGTAACCATTCATGGGCACTTAAGTTTTCAACTCTTTTAGGGTAAATGCAAGGAGTACAACCGCTGGATCATATGTTGGGAGTGTGTTTAGTTTTGTAAGAAACTATACCCAACTGTCTTTCAAAATCTTTTTTGCCTTTTTCAGGACTTTGAAATTAATTTCTATTGTACTTTCTAGACCCCCCACAGTGCTTAGAGGGCTTCCCTAGTGGCTCAGATGGTA
This sequence comes from Bubalus kerabau, assembly GCF_029407905.1. Classification (NCBI taxonomy): domain Eukaryota; kingdom Metazoa; phylum Chordata; class Mammalia; order Artiodactyla; family Bovidae; genus Bubalus; species Bubalus kerabau. The sequence goes on from NC_073636.1 coordinate 77,187,630, forward strand.
AAGAATCTGCCTGCAATGTGGGAGACCTGGGCTTGATCCCTGGGTTGGGAAAGATCCCCGGGAGAAAGGAACAGCTACCCACTCCAGTATTCTGGCCTGGAGAATTCCATGGACAGAGGAGCCTGGCAGGCTATGTAGTCCATTGGGTTGCAAAGAGTCGGACGAGACTGAGCAACTTTCACTTTCACGATTTTAGAGATAGGCAATTAGAACAATTAAAAAAAAACAAAACAAAAAACTGGTAGCACTGGGAACGTCATTGTGAATTCACACAAGTCCAGGAGAAAGAGTAAAACTCTAGAAGCCTCCAGAGGGAGGAAGCTGATCTCAAGCTCAGGACCAGGGACTCAGAGCACCTCCCTGGAATGAAGCAGTACCTTTAAGCTTGGGAGATTTACTCCCAACAGGGAGGGTGAATGACAGGCAGTGTACATGGCATAGGGCAGAATAAAGATCTTTTGGACCTGCAGGGTCACAGACGTCTTCTCTGGGCCCTTTCTCAGGAAGCTATGGGAGGAGGATGTGCTCCACCAGCAAGGGGTAGGCCAAGAATGCCATGGGACACCTCGATCAGGATGTGTGAGATCCTTCCCAAGGGAGGGGGCAGAGGCCCCGGCATGGATCCGGAGCACAGAGAAAATCAGGGTCATGGCTCTGAAGCAGGTCTTGAGGGCAACTATTCCCAGAGGGATGTGGCCAAGAAAACCATAAATTACCCCTTGCGTGATGGTGTGACCATTCTGAGAGGTAGATTTAGGCAGGACAGAGAATTTAGGGATAGATTAGTGATTGGCACATAGAAAGCTAAGGAAGTGGGAGAAGATCAAGGTAATTACTCATTATAGAGGCGGGAAAAAAAAACAGAAAAATTTTAAGAGAGAGACAATTAAATTTCTCACATCACATAGCTCATCTGGGATTTTTTTTTTTTAATGTACTATGAGGTTTATGATATGATTCTACCAGGTTGATGGGAGAGGGTGAAGTGAGCAGGGCTGGTTTAAGAATGAAATCCTGAACATTTTTCTTTCTGCTTTAGGCTTTTTTTTGCCATTTAAAATTTTTTTATTGGAGTATAGTTGCTTTACAGAGTTGTTAATTTCTGCTGTACAGCAGAGTCAGTCTGCTATATGTAAATATATATCCCCTTAGGTCACCACTGAGCACTGAGTTCCTGCTGCTATACCATAGCTTCTCATTAGTCATCTCTTTTATACGGAGCAGTGTCTATATGTCAATCCCAATCCCTGCTGTTCCCCTTCATAATTTTGTTTCCTAGTTGGAAGGGAATGAACAAAGAACAAGTGACAGGGTAAACACTATACTTTAAGAGACAGAGGAAAACACTCACACAAACACTAAAATTGCTGAGAACTGTTGTTCCTGGAGAGTAGAATCAGGTGAGGGGCTGGGCAGGGATCTACAGTGTTTCTTTATCAGCCTTGAATCCTCTACAGCTTTGATTTAAAAAATATAACTTAAAAAAACAGGTATTTTTTGAGTAGATTTTACATATGTTACCAAACCAAGTTCATTTATTTCACTTGGTGTGCAGCAAGCCAAAATACTGAGTCACCAAGGTCTGTAGCAAAATAACATAAAATAAATAAAGTGAGAGGAGGTTCTCACAAGGCAGCCAAGCAAAGACACCCAGAGGCAAAGAGCTGGGGTATTTATGGGATAAGGAATAAAGCAGCAGGGCGGGCTGAGCACGGGGAGCGCGGGGAGCGGTAATTGAAAATGAGAAAAAGGTGCGGCCACCACTGTTCTGCGCAGGCGGAACGCGGCCAGAGGCCTCTGCGCGGGGCACAGACACCGGCGCTTGCCCAGCTGGAAGGCTGGCGGTCCCGTCCAGCCTCAACCAGCTCAGCGTGGGCTAGGCACAGCTGGCTCCAAGTTCCTGGAAAACATCTTGAGCAAACACTGTATTTAGGTTACAGGAAGCTTGGAGGACAAGCAAGGTTTAAAACGACCATGTTTAGTGAAGGCAGGTGTAACAGATTGAACCCTGAGTTTCACATATAAAGAAATGCTTTACCATTTTCCCAATTTCTTTCTTACTCAATGGTATGTTTTCGAGATTCAAGTTAGAAAGACTCAGTTTTAAACCTTTGTTTGCTGCGCAGTATTCCTTTGTAATATTACTGCCGCCTTGTTTGATAATAGGCATGTGGGTTGTCCTCGAGTTTTCCCTCTTACAGACAAGTCTGCTACAAGCATCTTCCCGTGTGTGTTCCCCACGTTAGATTCCTCAGACTGCCTTTGCTGGGTTGGAGGGATTCGCTGCTTAGTTAGTTTTGTTTTTTAATATTTATTTATTTGGCTGTGCCAGGTTTTAGTTGTGGCACTTGGGATCTTCGATCTTCACTGGGATCTAGTTCCCTGACCAGGGACTGAACCTTGCCCCCTGCATTGGGAGCGGGGAGTCTTAGCCACTGGACCTCGAGGGAAGTCCATTGCCTCTTAGTTTTAATGGATAATGCCGAATTGCCAAGCACTGGTCCAAAACAGCCATAATAACAGCAGGTTTTTTGTTTTTGTTTTTTTTTATGTATCCGACTCAAGGTTGATTTTCTTTTCTTTCTTCCTTGTTTTTTTAAGCTGAGAACTTTATGGTTGATCGCATCCACCATATGTCTGCTCAGCCTCTCTGTGCCCTCAATTTCTTCCACAAACACGGAGTGACAACTAAAACCTGGCAAGCCAAATAAATAAATATTAAAAAACAAAACAAACTAAGCAGCGAATCCCTCCGACCCAGCAAAGGCAGTCTGAGGAATCTAACGCGGGGAACACACACGGGAAGATGCTCGTAGCAGACTTGTCTGTAAGAGGGAAAACTTGAGGACAACCCACATGCCTATTATCAAACAAGGCTCGATTCTCCAGGCCCTGGCTGTGACATCACACGGTGACGGAGGGTCCAAGCCCTGTCTCGAGAGCCCGAAGCTGGGAAAGAGACGCGCGAAGGGATGCTCAAAGTACAGGGCAGAGAGGGCCGTGGGGAAAGAAGGAAGAGCTGTGGGCTCACACGTCTCAGTGACCGGCTGGCCTTCTCCTCAGGACATCTTCATCTTGAACTGTCCTCCTTCCAGAAGCTCCGTCCGGGAGCCTCTGAGCCACTCATCTCTCAGTGCTCTCTCTTGGTCCCTCCTCAACCCCAATCTGGCAGAAAATCCCACAGCCTCCCCCTTCAGACAGATCCAGAATCTGTCTGCTTGACAGCACCACAGTGGTCCTGACCATCCCTGCCTCCACTGGGTTCTTGTAGATGCCTTCTCCCGGTCACCTAATTCCTCCCTGGCTACCTACAGACTGTGCCTCACTGGGCCCCACGGCTGTCATATCGCTCCACTCCTAGCTCAGAGTGGCTAATGGCTTTCCATCTCCTCAGGGTAAAAGGCTATGATATTGCAAGCAGTTATGGACTGAAGGCTTGTGTCCCCCCAAATCCATAAGTTGAGCCCCTACGCCTAACAAATGGCATCTCTGGGAGGCGATTAGGCTTAAGGGAGGTGATGAAAGCAGGGTCCTCCTGTCCTCCTGGAGTCCTGGGTGAGCTTGGGCCCCCCTGGGCCCCCTCCAGGTGAGGATACAGGGAGAGGTCGGCAGCCTGACACCCGGAAGAGGGCTCGTGGCAGAACTCGCCCAAGCTGCTTCCCTGACCTCGGACTTCCAGCTGACGGAACTGTGAGAAAGAAGCGTCTGTTGTTTGTAAGCCATTGGCCCTTGGTGCTTTGTTGCAGCAGCCCAAGCTGACCATGAGCCAGGGGGCTGCAAGGCCCTGTAGAATATTCTCCCTCTCACGTTTTCCACCTGTCCTGGAGTCTGGTGCCAGGTTAGTGACAAAGAGAGACACTCTATCAACCAGAACGAGAGGAGTTGCCCCTCAGACACAGAACAGCTGAGGCTCAGGGCAGAACATTCTTCTCCTCAGCCACCAGGACCATGCAGTCCCTGATGTCTTAGTCACTACCAACATTGATATTCTCCAACAGGAAGCAGGTGGGATGTCCCTGGCTTGTTTGGAGTTTGGTACTGAATTATCATACTGTTCTGAGTGGCATCTTTATATCCAGGAAGCAGGTTACAACAACTTCTTGTCTCCCCATGGGGAGGGAAACACAAAATGAACCCCTTGGTCACCCGACTGGTGAAATGCGCGTGGACCTGACTCCTTCAGCCTCGGAGAAGTCAGTCTGTGCTGGATGGAGCGGTGTGTGGCTGAGAGGGCCTTGACGACGCTCCCAGACAGGCAGGTTCGCCTGCTTTAAGGTGCAGGGTCTTGGCTGGCAGGAAGCAGAGACAGGGAGGCTGAGGACCCAGGGCCTCCCGACAGGCTGTCTGGACCAGTCTTCTCAGTGGGTTTCAAGCTCCAGGCATGGAGACTGCAAACAGAAGACAGAAAGCCAAGCAGAATTTTTCAGCTTCCAGGCTGCACGTCCAAAGGCCCCCATGCTTCCTGCCTTTCCGTTTTCTTTCTTTGTTAGGGAATGTTTTGTGTTAAGTAAAGCCGACTTCCAGCAATGTGGATATTTTAGACTTTTTTTTTTCAGGTTTTAGTTTTAATTTCACAAGTTATACAAAAACACATTCTTATTGAAATTGAAACAGTTTGGAAGTTTACAGGGTATAAATATTCTCCTCTCCCACAATTCCAGCCCTCTTTCTCATACGAAACACTATGATTATTTCCATATGAATTCTTCTAGACTCATTGCTATGCATGTACCTCTATAAATATGTGCATGCAAATATATATATGCCTGTTTGTAAGACATGCATACGTATAAAGGTTACTGTTTACTTACATTTTTCACAACATAGATGTCTTGGATATAATTCTCTGCAAGTACATACTGACCTATCTTATTCTTTTAAATGACGGTGTAATTGTATACAGAATGGATAGGCCACATTTGACCTGATTGCATTGTAGTTATGTGGATATTTTCCATTTCTTTGTGTATTGATTCATTCATTTACTTTTGCTGTTATACATAATACTGTAGAGAACATTTATCTTTAGAGAGCATATATCTTTAGAGTTATAATGGTATCTTTGTTATGCAATAATTTTAAAACAATGTAGTAAATGGCAAGACAAACTTAACTCTAATGGATTTAAGTGAAAGTAAAGTGTTTTGATTCATGTAACTGAACAACTCAGGTAGAGCTCCAGGTACCAATGCATTCAGGGGCTTAAGCAATGTTATTGAGATTTCATTTATTTCAGATCTGTTTGTGAGAGTGTCATTCTTGGGCTGTCTGGGGTGGTAGCTCTGGAGTCATCCATATTTTTAGAACACTTAATTTGGCTAGACTAATAAAACCCCTGTCTAGAAAGTGGCTTGAATACTAGTTCCCTCCCCCACCCAACTCCACCCACATACCGAACAAGAAGACTGAAGTTAGTTCCAAGTGACTAACTCAGGATCGAAGGTTCTGGGTATATTTTTTTTGTGATTCTCTCAGTCTTTCTGATACAGTCTCCCAACAGCTGCTCTAAGTATGTTTATTCGAGAGCAGCAGCTAATGAAAGCAAGTAAGGCAATGTGTTGTCAAGGACATCTCTGTTTTTCCAGAAGGGTCAAATCTTTTCCAGGACCCTCTCTACCTCCCCACCCACACCTCACAATAGATGCTCCCTTGGATCACTGGCTAGGACTTGGTCTGTGTACATATGTGTGTACTCAGTCACATCTCACTCTTTGTGACCTCATGGACCATAGCCCACCAGGCTCCTCTGTCCATGGAATTTTCTAGACAAGAACCACTGTAGTGGGTGGTCATTTCCTACTAGAAGGGATCTTCCTGATCCAGGGATTGAACCCGCATCCCTTGCATCTCCTGCATTGGCAGGCAGTTTCTTTATCACTGTACAACCCGGGGGTCATGTGCCCACAACTTGCTGCAAAGGAGAATGGGAAAGCAAGTAACACATTTTCTGCCTCTAGATTGGGGGCTGGGCTTTGCTGGCTGGAATAAGGAGTGGGGGAGCTACTGGGTGGACTTCCAGCAGTGCCTGCTCTAGAGAACATCTCTCCTGCTCACTCCCCTTCCAGGGACAGGAGTCAGTCTACTTGGACCCACTCTTGTCCTGTGCTCATCCTGAACCACTTCTGGGTATGGAGGATCTGCCATCTGATTGGCCAGGCCAGATCACATGCTCCACTCAGACAGGGTACACATTCTGAATCCCATGGATGGAGAGTGGAACATGATTGTTTATATATCAGGGTACAGTTACTAGAAGACGGGAGTGGGTGTACTGGAAACTCAAAATGGGAAACTTACACTGAGAAGCTACATAAATGTATGGTAAAGATTGTATAATGTGTAATAAACATGTATGGTGTCAGTTCTGAGAGTGAATTTCTGGTGAATGCTGGACTTCTGCTAAACTTTCCATCCTCTCATCCTCTCCAGGTGAATGGTGAGTAGGACTTGATAACGAGCTCTTTCCCTTTCCATCTGTGTTTCCTTGTTCTCAATCCTCCCACCTGCGCCAGTTGCCCCTTTGGAAACGACTGTCTTTTAGGCGAGAATTCAGGGAGCTCTGGTCTAGACCAGAGTTGTTGGCTAAGCTGAGTGCCCACTAAAGCCACGGGTGTCTTTAAAGATCTCACTTCCAGCCCATGTCCCCACAGGGCCTCCCTAGAGGTGGGTGTCCTTGTGAAGGTGAGGATACCTCCCCATCTTCTATTGGACATTCTATTTCTGTGGTCCTAAATGGAAGACATTCAATCTTGGTTAACACTGTCTACATACCTATTAGCAGCTTATGAAGAATCAGAGGGACACAAAGGCTTGAAATTAGTATGTCCCAGCATGAGCTTGGCTATGTAAGCGATTTGAATGTTCACGGCTTTTAAATGACTTGGCAGTCTGTCTATAACACATCCTGTAGCCCGAGAAGAGTGACACGTGGACTAAGGCCTGCATACATTAGTGATCCATTGATTGTTTCTGGAAGCAGGTAACCTTTGTGACCAATATGAGAGACCAGCTCAGACCTGACCAATCAAAGCAGCCATAAGAATCCTGCCTGCTCCACAGGCCTGCTCTGTCTTGGGTTCCTGGGGAGAAAATAAAAAGGGAAAGGATTTAGTCACGAACGCAGGGAATGTGCAGACATGCTGGACAAAGGTTGGGCACTGCTCCTTGTGCTGGTGGTTTGTGACTTTCCCTAACCCCCTCCTGGGTTAATTGCAGGGGACCAAAATGCAAAGTGACATTGGGGCTCTGACACTTGCAAGGTGACTGTCTTGCCATTTCCTGTGGCTGCGGATCTAAACGCAAGGGAGGAGGCATGTCTGTGGTCTGGGCAAGTACGGGGTGGGGGTGTGGGTGGGTGGGGGAAGCTCGGGTTCATCTCTTCTCAGTAAGGAGGGCTTGTCTCTGTGAGCTCTTTCAGGCCGGGTCTGAGGACTCCCCATCCTGGGCTGACAACTGGGCTGGATTCAACAAAAACGTCTGTAATACATCCTGTGGCCCACTCTCTCCATAAGGAGAGTGGATGGCAGTTACCTGGAGCTTCTGCATTAAACTGGGAGGGATGATTAGTGAGTGGTATCATGTATTTAATCTTAAGACATTTCAGAACTTTTCAATGACATTTTCTTTAGCAGTTCATTTTCATTACTTTAAAAAGAAAATGATCTTGTAGGAGGCATCCTGTGTTTAAAAATCTAAATTTGAAGAACACCCACACACATCAGAGATGTGGAGAAAGAGGCTTGTTGAGGCCTTGTTTGTTTTACAAAAAGCATCAGGAGATGCATCAGTTACCAATTGTTGTAACAAATTACCCCAAACTTAGTGTCTTAAACACAAATTCATTCTCTTACAATGGTGGAGATCGGAAGTCTAAAATCTAAAATGGGTTCGCTTGATGAGAGAATCTATTTCTTTGCCTTTTGTGGCTTCCAGAAACCACCTGCCTTCCTTGGTTCACAGCCCACCCCCCATCTTCACACCTGAACGTGTAGCCTCTTCTAACCTCTATCGACCTCTGTGGTCACATCACCTGTTATGACCCTGACCCTCCTTCCTCCCATTTACAAGAATCCTTGAGATTATATTGAGCCCATAAATAATATCTGAATAATCCAGATTAATCTTCCTGTCTCAGAAACCTTGACAAAAGGACATCTACAAAGAGCCTTTTGCCAGGTAAGGTAGCACATTCCTAAGTGCAAGGGATTAGGGGGCGAACAGCTCTGGGGGCCTATTTAATTGAGCACAGAGGAATTTGCACCTGTCAGATGCAAGATGCTGCTGCAGAAACAAGCAAATCCAGCTATCACCGGAGCATGAGAAGGAGCCACCTTCACCCGTGTCCCTGAGCAGGGGTTGTATAGAGCAGACCCCCAGCCTGCCTGAGAGGGACATGCAGTGTTAAGAGAGTCACCCTTCACCATTTAAGCCCCTGGGATTTGGACAGACTGGGAGAGTGTTATCGGAGAAGGCAATGGCACCCCACTCCAGTACTCTTACCTGGAAAATCCCATGGACGGAGGAGCCTGGTAGGCTGTAGTCCATGCGGTCGCTAAGAGTCCGACACGACTGAGCAACTTCACTTTCACTTTTCACTCTCATGCATTGGAGAAGGAAATGGCAACCCACTCCAGTGTTCTTGCCTGGAGAATCCCAGGGACGGGAGCCTGGTGGGCTGCCGTCTATGGGGTCGCACAGAGTCGGACAGGACTGAAGCGACTTAGCAGCAGCAGCAGCAGGAGAGTGTTATGCTAAATGAAATAAGTCAGACCCAGAAAGACAAACATTGTATGATAGCACTTAGATGTGGAACCTAAAAAATAAAACGAATTAGTGACTATAACAATAAAAAAAAAAGCAGCAGATAAAGAGAACAAGCACTATAGGGGTCACCAGCGGGGTGAGGGAAGCAGGGAGGGGCAAGATAGCACAGGGGTCTCAGAGGTCCAAACCGCTACAGAAAATAAATAAGCTGCAAGAATATATTGCACAACACAAAGAATACAGTCAATATTTTATACTAACTCTAAATAGGATACAAACTTTGAAAATTGTGAATCACTGTTATATACCTGAAACCTAACATTGTGTGTCAACTATACCTCAGTGAACAAAAACCCACAGTGTAACGGCAGACAATACTCAGAGGAATAGTCCTTAAGTCATTATTTAAAAAAAAAAAAAAGTTTAAAATTTTGCAATATGAACAGATAAAAATAAAGTCAGCAATGTGGCAAAGAGTTAAACAAACACAGGCTGATTAAGAAATGCTGGAAGAACACTGCTCTATTTAAAAAGCATGACCAACAAGGACCTACAGTACAGCGCAGGGGACTCTGCTCGACGCTACGTGGCAGCCTGGATGGGAGGGGAGTGTGGGAGAGACTGGATCCTCGTGCATGTGTGGCTGCGTTGCTGTGCTGTCCACCTGAAACTATCACACGTTGTTCATTGGTATACTCCAACATAAAATTAAAAGTTAAAAATAAATGAATAAAAGAGTTTCCTCCAAAAAACCCCAAATTGATATTTATTGTCAAACTGCCTTCAGAAATATTGTACAAATTAACATGCCTATTAGCAGTGGCTGAGAGTTCCCTTCACCACAGAAAACACTGGTGTTACCTTTCTTTCAATATTTGCCAACTGAATTACCAAAATTTCCTTACTACCATTTTAAGTTGCATTTCTTGGTTTAATTTTAGCATTTTAATGCCTTTTGATTTATAAGAGTTGGATATGTGATAAGTATATTCTTTATTAAAAACCATTTATTCTGAAAATATTTTTCTCTTTTTTGTCATTTGCTATTTATCTTTGTAAAATTTTTGAAGTATGATTTAAACTTTATAGTTCATAATAATAATAATAAAAGAAATACCGAAAGTGTCAAACTCTGTTAAGCTCTGGTATCCTTATAAGATCCTTTTAAGAAAAGCTTACTGTTAAGAGTTTCTATAATTTCATAACTCCGGAGAAACAACTAATAGAAATGGTGTCTTCCTCTTTGAAAAGAAATAAGTGCTTCCTCCCCTGGCCCCACCCCCTTCCTCTCCAGCATTTGGGATCTTGGGAAAAGTGCACATCTCAGGATCTGTGGAGAATTCCTTCTCCACAGTCACACATAGTCTGTGTCGTGTGACCTGGTCCCTGACTCAGGCTGGGACAATGGCCCCTCGCTGTGGCCGTCCTTCAGCAGTGGAGGCTGTCTTTGGCTGAGCTGGGCCCATAGTGTTTCCATCCGGCCTGCCTCTGGGTGGGCCTGTCTGGGGTAACCAGGTCTTCCTAGCCTCTCTGAGCTGCTGGGGCAACAACCTTTCCAGCCCTGTACTCAAGGCTCAGGGAATGGCCACAGCTCACATCTCAGACCTCAGCCACTGATGATAAGAGTTATGATAAGACTAATTCTCATAGAAGCAGACAGGCTGGTGGTGGTGGAGCTCAAGGCTCTCATCAATGCTGTTCTGCTTTTACAGTGTGGGGAGAGGTCAGAGGTTACACAGCTGGAGAGAGGGCAGCTGGACAGAGCTTGACCGACTCAGCCATGACTTTTCCCAAACCCGAGTCTTTCCGCTCCCACTCATGCTGTTCTTTCGCTCTGAAATTCTTAAGTAAATAACGGCATCAGGCCGAGCTGGTTGGAAGCCCTCTGCTCTATTTTCCAGCATCTGTTTCATAAACCGTTGGACGTCCACATTTAGTTTTCCTTATTGCTCTTAACCTCGCCTTCCAATTATGCAAAATGTTCCAGCAGAGCAGCCCTTATTACAGAGCCCGTCTTTGGCTGACATTTGGTGCTGTGGATCTTGGCCTTGACTGACAAAGGCAGCCTCATTTTCTCCAAACTGTAAACGACCCCATAGTCAGACGGGCCTCCGGGGGACCTAGGAGCTTCAGTGACTGCTGGTCAGGCAAAGAAATGCTTATTAAAAATAAAATAAAATAAAATTCAGGGCTGAGGAAAGTGTACTTAACTTGGTTTTTTCCAAAAAACATAAAGATTGGGAGGTACTTAAAAAGAAAAAAAAAAAAAGGTTTCATAGAACTCTGTGGTTTTGACTTTTTCTTTTTTATGGGCATTTTTAAAGTTCATGCAGCCTATTTCACTTGGCATTCGGGGCTTCCATGATCACTGTTTTTTCCAATGAAATCCTGGATCTCTCATTCATTCATTCATTCATTCAAGAAGTTACTGAGTGTCAGTGATGTGTGAGGTACTGTTCTGGGCGTGAAGTATGAAGCGGGGGCTCAGTGAGGCTCCTGACACTATGGGGCCCACCTCTGGTCAGGGATGATTGATAACAAGATAAAATGTATCTGGAATGAACCAGGAGGTAACAAGTGCTAAGAAGAAAAGGGGGGCAGGGAATGGTGGGGTTGAGGTGCAAGGGGGCTCCTCAGAGGACATTGACATGAAGCAGTGACCTGAAATCCATGAAGGAGGGACACAGGCTGATATCTGGGGAGAGTGTATTCTAGGCAGAGGGCACGGCAAGTGCAAAGGCCCTGAGGCAGGAGCCTACCTCGCATGCTTGATCAGCAGAGTGTGAACAGTGTGGCCACAGCAGAGTGAAGGGAGGTGAGCAAGCAGACAGAAAAGGCCAGAGAGATGGGGAGACCAGACCACAAGGAGCTATTGTGACGATCCAGGCTTTATTTGTATGAGGTGGAAGTACTTTAGAGACTTGTGAAAGGAGGAGAAGGTTTTCATTTTCTATGACTGTGTAACAAATGACCACAAGCTTATCAGCTTAAAACAACACAAATTCATTATCTCATAATTTCTGAGGGCCAGGAGTCATGCCCATTTAAGCTGGGCAGTCTGCTCAAGGATTCATAGGCTGAAATCAAGATATTGGCTGCCTGAAGCCCATCCAGAGGCTGCCTTAGGAAAAGATCTATTTCCAACCCCCTTTAGATTGTTGACAGAATTAAGTTCCTTGTGGCTGAAGGACTGAGGTCCTTGTTGTCTTGCTAGCTGTCAGCTAGACCCTGTTCTTAGCTCCTAGAGGGCTCTCTCAGGTCCTGGGCCATGAAGCTACCTCCATGACTCCTTTAGGAAGATCCTAGTTCCCTTCGAGGATTCACCTGATTAGGTCAGGCCCATCCACATACCCTTATTTTTGATCCATTTAAAATGGACTGATGAGTCACCAAATCAAGCAGGTGAAATCCTATGGTATTTCCAGTTTCTGCCCATGCTCTAGAAGAAAGGATTATACACCAGGGAGCAGGAATCTTGGGGCCGTCCTAGAAGCCTGCCTGTGATGGTGTGAGTGGTTTGACTTGTAGTGAAGGATCACTCTGCTGTTGTGTTAAGAGTAGCCTGGGGGAAGGGCTAGGGCAGAGGCCAAGAGTAGACCCCCAGGAGAGCAGAGAGGACACAGTTTTAATAGTGGCTTTGACCAAGGCACAAGCCAGGGGTGAGGGTCGGGTAGCAGAAATGATTGAAGCCTGGTTGAAATGGCTGTAAAACAGGATGCTTTTGTAAAATGGATTGAATGAGAAAGACAAAGCCTTGACCCAGGTCTCCAGGATGGCTCTGACTTTGTTGGTCTGAGCAACTTGAATTTTGAGCTGGGACGGCTTATCAAGTAATGTACAGGTTTCCAAAGAAGTAATTTTGATTTTGTGGAATTAATCATAGACACATTGTTCTGATTTGAGGTTTCTTCATAAAAATAACAATTATCTATGCAGATGAAACTTGTCTCATCGGGGTCCCATGTTGCCATTTGCATATTTTGCTTTTTATTTTTATTTTTTGTTGACGTATAGTTGGTTTACAGTGTGTTGGTTTCTGGTGTACAGCAACGTGATTCACTTGTATATTCTTTTCCATGATGATTTATTACACGATACTGAACCTAGTTCCCTGTGCTGTGTTAGGCCCTTGTTGTTTACCTAATGCTGTGTAGTAGGCCCTTGTTTTTTACCTATTTTATACATAGCGGTGTGTATCTGCTCATCCCAAACCCCTCCTTTATCCCTCCCCAACCCTCTTCTCACTTGGTAACCATAAATGTGTTTTCTATGTCTGTGAGTCTGTTTCTGTTTGTAAATAAGTCCCTTTGTATCATTTTGTGAGATTCCACATTTTTTTCTTTTAAGAAACAACATAGAAAGGAAAATGAGATCTTCTTCAACTTTATCAGTACTTTTTTTTTTTCCAGTTATTGGTTCCTGAAAAAAAAAATTGTAGCACAGGGGAATCAGTGACAATAATTTGTGGAGGAGTTACAGATCGGCAGGAATTGGCCCGCTTTGACTGGTTTTGACTTGAATTAGATGGAAGACAGATGAGGGGAATCAGGCTGTTATGTAGCAGAAAGTATTACAGTGTCACATGGAGCAATAAAGGTGCAAAAATTGAGCAGAAACATATGTTCTTCAGAAATTAGCTGTTAGCTATGCGCCTTTCTCTTGTTGATGTTATCGGTATGAAATCCAATATTATCCCAGGGAAAGGAAACAAGGCCACTTAACTGTTGGATGACAAGCTGTCTTACACTTCATCAAATCCGCTCGTTAACTTGACACATGGCTTGTACCGCTCAGGAAAACAAGAGAAATTGTATCTCCACTCTCCCTAGTGGTGTGTTACAGAGGAGATGCCAGTCGGGGTGCTGACCACAGCACGTGTGGCCATTCAGTGTGATGGTCTGTATTTCTCCAAATACAGAAGACAAAGAAACGTCGCCAGCGCCAGGCTGCTGGACTTCAGTGCCCAGGGCCTCTCCTCCCCCAGGACTAGGAGATGTTCCCGGGCAGAGAAACGGTATTTTTCTCCTTTTTGCTAAATGATGCTCCTGTTTGAAGATGAAAGTTGTTGAGAATGCACCCTGGTGATCCACTCCACATGGTGAGCGGGTCTTATCAAGAGTGGGTATTGCCTGAAGCCTCTCCCTGAAATTCTGCTCCAACCCCCATCTCCCCCACCATCCCCTCTCTGCATCCCTCACCCTTGGGAGTTTTCAGTGGGAGGGGTGGAGGGGGAGGCTGAGCCTTCTCTTTGTTCCATCCCTGCTGTCTCTTGTTGACCCTAAGATGGGGGCTTTCCATCTCTAAGCCTCCTGGACTGAAATTCTCATCATTGAGGGACAGAGAGTAGCTCAAATATCAAACCACAGGTGGCCTGCCATTTTTCCTTGAAGTGCTGGAATTTTTCAGGAAATGCCGGAGGAAGGGAAGAGGTCAAGTCAGTTGTGCTCAGCAATCCGTCATCGCCAGGTTTTACTGAACAAAAGCAAACACGGAAAACGTGATCACAATTCAAAGGGGCAGCTGGGCTGACAGGTTTTGCCTGAGGTCCCTCCCGCAGCATCTGCCGCTGCCATTGTGGTTTCGGGTGCTCTGTCTCTAAGGCAGCGAGTCTGGACCTGTGCCACCTTGCCTTGATCGTCCTGGAATCCTCTGTGTCCAGCGTGGGGCCAGCATGCAGGATGCTCGGTCCTGAGAGGAGTGAGCGTATGTCCTGGTCTGAGTGGTCTCCATGAGCTCTGTTTGCCTCCTTCATTTATTATAGCAGCCTCTTCCAACCTTACTTTTCTCTAAGCCTCAGAAAGGCTGTCTAGCTAACTTAAGCAGGGGAAATTCCTTGTAAGATATGGAGTGCCTTTATGGAGAGGTAACTTCTTGCCTGTGTGATAAACCAATCATTTGTAGGGGGGTGGGGGGCCCTAAGTCCAGTTTGACCAGCATGGTCCTCATTTATGCCTGTTGTTCTGGTGTAATAGTAAAGAGGGATTTCACTCTCACACGTGTCCTGGGCTGGACAGTAAGTTACATGGTCATCTTAGGTCCAAGTCAGGACCACTTGCTTCTCTGGGGGCTCAGAGGTAAAGAATCTGCCTGCAATTCAGGAGCCACAGGAGACATGGGTTCGATCCCTGAGGCAGAAAGATCCCCTGGAGGAGGGCCTAGTATCCCACTCCAGTATTCTTGCCTGGAGAATCCCATAGAAAGAGGAGCATGGCGGGCTACAGTTCATAGGGTCACAAAGAGTCGGGCACGACTGAACAATCTTAGCAGGAGTGCATGCAGGACCAGGCTAAATTCAGATATCAAATGCAGTCATCATCAGTATGTGTAGGTCTTGGCTTAACTCTTGGGGACAAGATGGGTGTAAAATGGCCCCATTTTACTGAGGTTCTCAAACACTGGGCTAAGGTCACCAGTCTTCCCATAGCTTTTACAAAAGCCTGAGATGAACTCTGATTGGATCAGCTTGGTGCACCTGCCTACTGGAATGAATTCCTGTTGCCAGGGCAACCATGCCAGTGATGTTAAGGTTTAACTTGGATTAGAGGTACCACCTCCTGAATCTGGGGTGCCTCTCCTGTGTGACGGAGCAGGACTGTATAAGACCTTTCCGGGACAGACCCCCTTCCATATCCTCTGTTTTAGCTCCTATCTAAAGTACCTAGATAATAGCATCTGCTGTATACTTCCTGAGTTGTCTTATAGATGCTAAAATCCTCACTAAAATGGAAGAAATTAACTACTTGATGACCATGAGCACGAAGCCCCCAGACCCACTGAGGTCTAAGGACTGATAAAGTTACCCCGTGACACCGCCTTGTTACCTCACCATCAACCAGTCAGAGAATTGTGCGTGAGCTTATCACCTACCCTGGGATGTCCCTACTTCACCTTGCCTTTAAAAATACTTCTTGAGAGTCTGGGTGTTTTGAGTGCTATTTGCCCTGACCTCCTAGCTTCATGCCCTTCAATAAATGCTGCACTTTCCTTCACCACATCCCAGTGCCAGTTGATTGGCTTTACTGCACATGGGTAAGTGGACCTAAGTTTGGTATGGTAACATCTGCACATCATATCAATTGGGCCTGGGAAGCTAGAGTTTTCTAAAATTGTTGCCCCTGACATATGAGTCCTTTTGAGATGAAGATTTTGGTCCATTTTGTCCAATGCTGTATTTCAAGCATCAAGAACAGTACCTGTTCATAATAGAAGCTCCTTAAGTATCTGTTGAATGAATACATATTGAGAAACAAATAGTAGATTTTCTTGCTGTAGTCTCTCGTGTGAAATATGATAACACTTCGTGGCAGCAAATGCTCCATGAATGCTCACAATAAAGGTAAGCACAGTGATCTCCCCCAAGATAATCGTCCTTTGGTGCTGGGAAAACTTATCTGAGGTCACTGACCCGTGGCCTATGTCTTTCGTACACTGATGCCATTAATACTTCTAATATCTCAAGTGCGGGACCCAGTCAAGCCATGTTCCCAGGAATTCTAATGCTGGACTCAGTCAAGTTGTGTTTATAGGAGTTCTGATGCCTGCCTTCTGCCAGTGAAGTCAGGGTCCTGGGCATGAGACCACCTAGAGGAAGCCGGGTCTCCCACAAGCCTCCACGGGAGAGAGTTACTTTTTAGATAGCTTCTTCTTTCCTATGTGAAATGCACACGAAGGGAGGATTTCCTCAATTGAGCTAATGTTGATGGACTCTAGTCCCCCCGGGAGTTTAGCTGAATCATTTCCCAGAAGCTCTTCTAGGGTGGGGATTACATCATTCACTTCCTAGCATAGTTTCTGGCATTCGGAAGGGGCTGAAAAAGGTGGCTTTGTGTCTAAGAAGGTGAATTCTTCTAGCTGGGATTGGTCCATCTCTCAGAAGATCCATGCCATGGTGCCATCCCCAGGGTAAGGAGAGTGAATGCACCGGGAAAGAGGCTGAGGCTGGGGATGCCAGGCTTGGATCTGCTGCGAACCCTCCTACGTGTCATCCTTGGCACATTCCATTGGTGGCTATAACCATCAGCTAGGATTCTTGGGTTGCTTTGGAACAGGAATCTGCGGAAAGATGTAGGGTGACTCTAGGGACAAAAGGAAGGGTTGGGGATCAGGCTTTGGAAGGATAAGACTAGGGTCAGCTATGGGGTTTAGGGACCAGGAACTACTGGGCAACCTCTTTAGGGCTTAGGTTTTGGGGTGATGACTCACTATATTTGTTTCTTATGTTACTCATTTCAAGCGAGAATTTCCCAGAAGTCTGAGCTTGAACCTCATGGCCACCCTCTGATCAGAGCACCTTGATTGTCCATTCACCAGGATGGCAACAAAGTGGGCATGGAATCCTCAAGAGGAAACTGAGGTTCTAGGCACAGAAGAGCCCCACATACCAGAAGCCTACCCCAGCCAGTTTTCACAGGTTACCCATCTTGAGATTTCTGCAGCCTGGGATGGGCCTGGTGCTTAGGTCTTCACAAAGTGTGGAACTTGCCCAACTTACTTCCACCTCTGCCACCAACTGCCCCCCAACCCCCGAACCTAGAGGCAGAATTGCTCCCTTCCCCACCCACCCCACGGCACCTGGTGGTTATTTCTCTCAACCCAATTAAAATACTTTGTTAGAGCTGATTTCATGTTCTTGCTTCTTTGAGTTAAATTGGTGTCTAATTTATCTGTTTCCTTGATAGCCAGCTGAGTGGAATAGAATGGAAGCCCAACAAACGTTCATGGAATGGATGAATGATTGGGTACATGTGCTCAAGGGGCAAAACCCATGGTCAAACCATCATCTTTGAGATACAGGAGAAAACTTCATATGCGTTAAGAAAAAATATCCAAAACTTGGAAGCAAAGTATAAAGATGATTGTGAGACCTTGCAGGGTCAGGGTGGAGGACAGTGTATCAACCCCATGGAAGGGACGGCTGACTTTCCAAGGAGATGAGACTTTGCCTGACTTCCTGTTAATATCGGGAAGGGCCCAGACAAGCCTGGAAAGTTAGAGATTAAGATGCAGAAAAATTGTAAAGTACAATACTTTTCTGAAAGTACTAAAGATAACACCACGGAGAAGGCAATGGCACCCCACTCCAGTACTCTTGCCTGGAAAATCCCAGGATGGGTGAGCCTGGTGGGCTGCCGTCTATGGGGTCGCACAGAGTCGGACACGACTGAAGCGACTTAGCAGCAGCAGCAGGGAGGTCTGGCGTGCTGCAGTCCATGTGGTCACAAAGAGTTGGACATGTTGCAAAGAGTCGGACATGTTGCAAAGAGTCAGACATGTTGCAAAGAGTCAGACGCCACTGAGCGACTGAGCATTGGTATCTAAAAACATGTCCACCCCAAAGTTAAAGCCATCTGCTGTGGATTCATTATAACAGGCCTAAAACAGTGTTTGAGATTTAGAAGGTCAGGCACAGGAATTCTAGTCAGGATTCAGGGACAGATTTTACTTCAAGGGCAGGTCAGCTGCGTCAGGGAGCAACAGCTTCAAAGTGGGAGAAAGTGGGGCTTACATGTACTTGCCTCCTCTCCTCTTCTGAGCTGACCATTATTTCCCAACCCCAGGAAAATTTACCAGAATCTAATTTAATTACAGTGATTTTGAATTGTAGCAGTTTTAACTGTTACCATTTTTATACACAGTTATGGTTTATTAGTTGGAAGAAAGTTATGATTTGTATATTGTAGATACATAGCTGTATGTTATAGTTAATCTCTCTTCACAAAAGTTGTTGTAAAATTGATTGTAAATACCATTGTAAATAACTAAATGCTAGTATTCAGAGTTGTGGATTAAAATGTATTTTTCCCAATTAAAAAAAAAAAAGATAACACCCAAGTTATAGGTTTACTGCCAGAGAAATACTAGTAGCATTTGTGTCTGACTTAGCAAATGTACTGTGGCATTTCTTCTTTTCCATTGGCGACATAGAATCTTTGTTCTCATATCCTATTTTGTATCAAAATAGGTAAACTGTGAACTTCCAGGTGTTTAAGCTGGTTTTAGAAAAGGCAGAGGAACCAGAGATCAAATTGCCAACATCTGCTGGATCATCGAAAAAGCAAGAGAGTTCCAGAAAAACATCTATTTCTTTATTGACTATGCCAAAGCCTTTGACTGTGTGGATCACAATAAACTGTGGAAAATTCTGAAAGAGATGGGAATACCAGACCACCTGACCTGCCTCTTGAGAAACCTATATGCAGGTCAGGAAGCAACAGTTCGAACTGGACATGGAACAACAGACTGGTTCCAAATAGGAAAAGGAGTATGTCAAGGCTGTATATTGTCACCCTGCTTATTTAACTTATATGCAGAGTACGAAACACAAGCTGGGATCCAGATTGCTGGGAGAAATATCAATAACCTCAGATAAGCAGATGACACCACCCTTATGGCAGAAAGTGAAGAGGAACTAAAAAGCCTCTTGATGAAAGTGAAAGTGGAGAGTGAAAAAGTTGGCTTAAAGCTCAACATTCAGAAAATGAAGATCATGGCATCTGGTCCCATCACTTCATGGGAAATAGAAGGGGAAACAGTGTCAGACTTTATTTTTGGGGGCTCCAAAATCACTGCAGATGGTGACTGCAGCCATGAAATTAAAAGACACTTACTCCTTGGAAGGAAAGTTATGACCAACCTAGATAACATATTGAAAAGCAGAGACATTACTTTGCTAACAAAGGTCCATCTAATCAAGGCTGTGGTTTTTCCTGTGGTCATGTACGGATGTGAAAATTGGACTGTGAAGAAAGCTGAGTGCTGAAGAATTGATGCTTTTGAACTGTGGTGTTGGAGAAGACTCTTGAGAGTCCCTTGGACTGCAAGGAGATCCAACTAGTCCAACCGAAAGGAGACCAGTCCTGGGTGTTCCTTGGAAGGACTGATTCTGAGGCTGAAACTCCAATACTTTGGCCACCTGATGTGAAGAGTCGACTCATTGGAAAAGACCCTGATGCTGAGAGGGATTGAGGGTAGGAGGAGAAGGGGACGACAGAGGATGAGATGGCTGGATGGCATCACCGACTTGATGCACGTGAGTTTGGGTGAACTCCGGGAGTTGGTGATGGACAGGGAGGCCTGGCGTGCTGCAATTCATGGGGTCACAAAGACTCGGACACAACTGAGCGACTGAACTGAACTGAACTGGCTATCCTATTAGTCCCTTATTTATTAGTTATGTAGATTTGACGAAGGCTCACCATCTAGTTCATGAGAATTATCTTTTCTATCATTTTGAGATTTATGCTCTGATACACACACATACCGGAGAAGGCAATGGCAGCCCACTCCAGTGTTCTTGCCTGGAGAATCCCAGGGACGGGGGAGCCTGGTGGGCTGCTGTCATGGGGTCGCACAGAGCTGGACACGACTGAAGTGACTTAGCATAGCATACACACACATACACACACATATGCCCCTAGGAAACTAGAATCTTTCTCTTCTAAAGTGGACTGGTTTTCATTACATTAAAATAGCAAGTTCATGCCAAAAACACCTTTTCCTAGAAAAACATCTGGAATTTATATTGTGCCTATTCTCTCCCAAGCATTGGCTTCCCCCTCCCGATTTCTCCATCAGGGAGTCAGGAATTTAACACTGCATTTTTCATTCCTCCTTTGCCAATTTCTAAAAGTGATGTAACTGTGGTCAAGATGGGGGCTAAGATACCTAGTGTAAGAGAATACCAGGCGAGTGGACATTGGTCATGATTTGTGGTCTTCCAGAACCTTCTGAAAGCCCTCTACATTATGGGACATGCCTGCCCATCCTCAGAGAAGAAGCCAGAAACCCACCTTCCCAGTCTCCCTTATAGCCAGAGAGCAGACACATGGCACAGATTCCACTGATCAGATGAAGACAAAGAAGATTCAAGGCAGAAGAGAGAGACATGCGAAACTGACAGCCTGCAAGTTCATTATGAGCAGGGGACTGCAGAGCCATGGGGCTTTCAGAAGCTGCTGCGGAGCCAGAGGGCGGCACCCTTGTCTCTGTGCTCGGGGTCAGCAGTGGGAGCTGCAGGGTCTGTGCCCAGCACTTGCGATGAGCCTGCCTTGTCCCTGGTTATAACCTCCGATCTGATTCTCTGGCCTAGCAGTTCTGGGAGCCACTAAATAGATCTCTAGTTGACCAAAACATGTAAAGGGGATTCAGAACAAAGCACCCTCAAAATATGCCACTTTATCATTTGATTCCTTTGAGGTGAAGACACTTAAGAAACCGCAGATGCAGGAAAGGCTGGCTGATGTCCCATTTCTACCTAAACATAAAACTTCTCTTGAGAAAGGTGCCTTCCCTCTACCAGGAAGGGAAGAGTGATCTTATCACCAGCGACTACGAGTTGACACCAAAATGGAAATGTGCAAGCAAACCTACTGAAACCTACAGTATCTTCCAATACTTTTTTCCATGTATTTTATTTGTTTCTTCCTTTCTTTGTTTTTTTAATGGAAGTATAGCTGATTTACAGTGTTGTGTTAGTTTCTGGGGTACAGCAAAGTGATTCAGTTTTATATATTTCTTTTTCATGTTCTTTTCTGTTATGGTTTATTATAGGATGTTGAGTATAGTTCCCTGTGCTGTACAACAGGACCTTGTTTATCCACTCTGTATATAATAGTTTGCATCTGCTAACCCCAAACCCCCACCCCATCCCTCCTCCACCCACCCCCTCCTTGGCAACCACAGGTCTGTTTTCTATGTCTGTGAGTCTGTTTCTGTTTGCAGATAAGTTCATTTGTGTCCTGTTTTAGATTCCACATATAAGTGACATCATAAGGTATTTGTCTTTGTCTGACTTACTCAGTATGATCATCTCTATGTCCATCCATGTAGCTGCAAATGGCATTACCTCATTGTTTTCTACGGCTGTGTAGTATTCCGTTGCACACACATGTACCCTATCTTCATTATCCATTCGTCTACTGATGGACATTTAGGTTGCTTCCATGTCATGGCTGTTGTGAACAGTGCTGCTATAAACACAGGTGGGCATGCATATTTTTGAATTAGAGTTTTATCTGGGTGTGAGTCCAGAAGTGGGATTGCAGGAACATTCCGTGTGTTTCTTAGTCACTGCCCCACAGTGTATCACCCCAGCCCAAGCCACTTTGTCTTGTCATAACCCCAAAGTCACTCTTTGTTCAATAAGGATATGAGCTCTGGAGCCTAACAGCTTCTTCAGGTTTTTTATTTTCCTTTTGAAGACTCCCATGTGTACATGAAAATATAAAGTAAAATGTGTCTGCTTGTCTTTTGTTAATCTGTCTTATGCCAGTTTGATTCTCGGGCCCCGCCACAGGCTATAAGAACGTAGAAGGAAGCTTGGCCTGACCTACACTAGAGGAGATTCTTTTGTTTGCAGTTCAGACCCATACCTGATCCAAACTGTGAATAAATGAGGTATGGGAATCTCAGAGATGTTTGGATCCCAGACAGCTGGGTAGAAGGACAGGAATCTTCCCTGAGCACGTTCTAGAATATCAGTGATTTTTCACAAGACTGAGAAAAGCTTTGCAGTGCCCATGTATTCCTTTGCTGACAATGACTGTAAACTTTTGTCCTATTACATAAGCAATATCTCAACTCTAATTATTCTTGAAGTTCCATCCAGCTCTTTGATTTCCTGAATCTCTGATGCTTCTTGACAAAGGCATACAGCTGAAGGTTATCTGGAGTCTGACTTGTATTCATCTTAGAAAAATAACAGTGAAATCTCTAGGGATTAGCATACTCACCAACTGGCATGCCAGCAGGAGTTGCAAATTTAAAAATATATATTCAAAAATTTGATGATCAGGAAATTACTCCTGAGATGAGTTTTCTTGCTACTGACTTCAAAGGAGGTTTTGTTAGGATGATGAAATGAAAATGATACATTATAACTTCATGGTTTCCATGAAAATTGAAAAGCAGCAGAAATATCTGTCTTTTTAGGTCAAGGAAGGACCTACCTGGAAAGAGAAATGTATACACTGTCACATCATGGAGTGGCTTGTTATGGGTAGTTATGGGGAGTAGAAAAATAGGGATAATGTTTCTTGACGTTTGCTTTGGCTACAAGTTACAGAGACCTTCAACCCCTCCTGTGTACTGTTAAGCTTCTTTTCCCTTTAAAAAAACATCTAGAAGCAGTTAATATATTGGCTAGCATATTGGCTTCACGGTAACACCAGGGACCCAGTCATTTTCTGACTCTCCACTCCTGCATGTTGGCCCCATCCTCCTGACCTCAAGATGGCTGCCAGAGCTCCAGCCAACAGGACAGGCAATGGAAAAGGGCACCCACCTGCTGAGTCAGCTTCTTTAATGAGCTTCCTGGAAACTTGTGCTGAGTAACCATTGGCTAAATCTGTGTCACATGAACACCAGATGCTAGAGAGCTTGGGAATTTTTTAAATCTGGGAATACAACTTCTTTAAATAACATCTGGGTTCAGTTAATAAGGAAGAAAGTTGTCTCTTTACATAGAGTTTTCTTGAGGAACTGGCAGAGCTCTTCTCTTGACTTGTCCCTTTCCTCCTTGCTGGTGCCCCCTTTATCATCTTCAACTTTTAAAAAATTTATCTTTTGAATTCTATGAGAAAAAAGGGGCAGCTGAACCAATTTCTGCCCTATGTATTCCTTCCTCCCATCCCTTAACCGTTTCTATTATATAGGATCTGGGTTACAGAGACCCCCTTGGTCTCTTATATAAGAGACAACAGAACAATCATAAATGCTGCAGGATTTGAAATTTTAGAGCACTATGATGAAAGCGAACTAAAATGGACTGGAATGGATGAATTTAACTCAGATTACCATTATATCTACTACTGCGGGTAGGAATCCCTCAGAAGAAATGGAGTAGCCATCATGGTCATGCTCCTTAGCCATCATGGCCGCATCATGGCCGCTGCTCCTTACCTTGGACGAGGGGTATCTCCTCACCGCCGCCCCTTCTGACCTTGAACGTGGAATAGCTCCTCTAGGCCCTCCTGCGCCCTCGCAGCCACTGCTCCTTGGAGGTGGGGTAGCTCCTCCCAGCCGCCGCCCCTGACCTCGGACGTGGGGTAGCTCCTCTTGGCCGCCTCCCTTCGGGCATGGGGTCCTCCTATTCTGCCCCTGACCTCGGACGTGGGGTAGCTCCTCTCGGCCGCGCTATGCGCCAGTCGCAGCCGCCCGCGCTAAATGCGCCAGTGGCAAAGAAGAGCAAGAAGAGATAAGAAAGCCTTCCTCAGCGATCAATGCAAAGAAATAGAGGAAAACAACAGAATGGGAAAGACTAGAGATCTCTTCAAGAAAATTAGAGATACCAAGGGAACATTTCATGCAAAGATGGTCTCGATAAAGGACAGAAATGGTATGGACCTAACAGAAGCAGAAGATATTAAGAAGAGGTGGCAAGAATATACAGAAGAACTGTACAAAAAAGATCTCCACGACCCAGACAATCATGATGGTGTGATCACTCACCTAGAACCAGAAATTCTGGAATGTGAAGTCAAGTGGGCCTTAGAAAGCATCACTACGAACAAAGCTAGTGGAGGTGATGGAATTCCAGTAGAGCTATCCTGAAAGATGATGCTGTGAAAGTGTGATGCTATGAAAGTGCTGCACTCAATATGCCAGCAAATTTGGAAAACTCAGCAGTGGCCACAGGACTGGAAAAGGTCAGTTTTCATTCCAATTCCAAAGAAAGGCAATGCCAAAGAATGCTCAAACTACCGCACAATTGCACTCATCTCACATGCTAGTAAGGTAATGCTCAAAATTCTTCAAGCCAGGCTTCAGCAATACATGAACTGTGAACTTCCAGATGTTCAAGCTGGTTTTAGAAAAGGCAGAGGAACCAGAGATCAAATTGCCAATATCCGCTGGATCATGGAAAAAGTAAGAGAGTTCCAGAAAAACATCTATTTCTGCTTTATTGACTATGCCAAAGCCTTTGACTGCGTGGATCACAATGAACTGTGGAAAATTCTGAAAGAGATGGGAATACCAAACCACCTGACCTGCCTCTTGAGAAACCTATATGCAGGTCAGGAAGCAACAGTTAGAACTGGACATGGAACAACAGACTGGTTCCAAATAGGAAAAGGAGTATGTCAAGGCTGTATATTGTCACCCTGCTTATTTAACTTATATGCAGAGTACGAAACACAAGCTGGGATCCAGATTGCTGGGAGAAATATCAATAACCTCAGATATGCAGATGACACCACCCTTATGGCAGAAAGTGAAGAGGAACTAAAAAGCCTCTTGATGAAAGTGAAAGAGGAGGGTGAAAAAGTTGGCTTAAAGCTCAACATTCAGAAAATGAAGATCATGGCATCTGGTCCCATCACTTCATGGGAAATAGAAGGGGAAACAGTGTCAGACTTTATTTTTGGGGGCTCCAAAATCACTGCAGATGGTGATTGCAGCCATGAAATTAAAAGACGCTTACTCCTTGGAAGGAAAGTTATGACCAACCTAGATAGCATATTGAAAAGCAGAGACATTACTTTGCTAACAAAGGTCCATCTAGTCAAGGCTATGGTTTTTCCAGTGGTCATGTATGGATGTGAGAGTTGGACTGTGAAGAAAGCTGAGTGCTGAAGAATTGATGCTTTTGAACTGTGGTGTTGGAGAAGACTCTTGAGAGGCCCTTGGACTGCAAGGAGATCCAACCAGTCCATCCTAAAGGAGATCAGTCCTGGGTGTTCTTTTGAAGGGCTGATGCTAAAGCTGAAACTGCAATACTTTGGCCACCTCATGTGAAGAGTTGACTCATTGGAAAAGACCCTGATGCTGGGAGGGATTGGGGGCAGGAGGAGAAGGGGACGACAGAGGATGAGATGGCTGGATGGCAGCATCGACTCGATGGACACGAGTTTGAGTGAACTCCAGGAGTTGGTGATGGACAGGGAGGCCTGGCGTGCTGCGATTCATGGGGTTGCAAAGAGTTGGACACGACTGAGCGACTCAACTGAACCGAACAGTAAAATAATCCTTTCATGGGTGGGCAGGTCTATGGATTGTAAGACATGAATAGATTTTTTGTGTCCATCATCATAATCAGGATACAAAATGGTTTCATAATCAGTTTCATAATCTGTGTAGCCCCTTTGCAGCCAACCTCTCTTCTGTCCCCAACTGTTGGCCACCACGGATCTAACTCCCAATCCCTCTAGTTTCTGTTTCAAGAATGCCATGTAAATGGCATCATTCAGTATGTGACTTTTTAAGTCTGGCTTCTTTTGCTTAGCGTAAGGTTCATTAGGGGATGGTTTATACCAATAGTTTGGAATACTATTTGGCAACAAAAAGGAATATAGCATGGCTACACCATAGTTTTTTGTTTCTTTGTTCCATCCACCAGTTGGGTGGATATTTGGATTGTTTCTACCTCTTGGCTACCATCAATAATGACGCTGTGAACATTCATATGCACATCTTTGTGTGGACATATGTTTTCGTTTTTCTTGGCTTGCAGCTGCAGGGTAGGCAGTGGTCTCCTGGAAAATATATGCGGGATATTTTGTTACTAAAAATAGCGTAAGAGTGCATGGTGGGGCCAGAATCAACAGTTGTCTATTACATTTAGCCGAGTTTTTTTGGTTTTGCTTTTTTAAAGAAATAAAGCCATTTTTGGTGTTTTACACTTGCGGTTCACCAACCCTCTTCCATGTCTCACTCTCTGCTGGAGCAAAAACAGTTGGTTTTCTTGATTTTTGTTCTTGTGTTGAAGACATGTTGACCTGCCTCTCGAGAAGAGTATATTTTCTCATTTTTTTCCTCCTCTTTTTTAATAGATTTAAGATGTAATATACTCATGCTACTGACCGGGGTTCCTCGCCTTCCCCAATCAATAGAAATTGATTGGATGCCAGACAAGAACTTCGGGCAAGGGTTTATTGGAGCCCCTGCTGCAGTCAGGGGCAGGGGGGCTGGGGGAGTGGAGTGGAGGGGAGGGAAATTAAGTAACAGGCTCTCTTGGTCACTCCTCCAGAGTGGAGGGTTGGGGCTGGGCAACAAGCTGGTTCCTTATATGGGGTGAGGTAGGGGTGTGTCCAAGGGTCAGGCGGGAGGGGTGGCTTAGGTGGTTTGCCCACCCCTTTGGTGGTGTTGAGTGCAGGGGCATGCATAGTCCCTGCTTTTGCTCCTGACATCATGTTTTTTGCTCTTGGCTCTTCAGAAGAGGTGGTTGGGTTTTTTGGCCTTTTGATATCTTATTGTCCATAATTTGCTCCAACTGTGGATTCACGCATTTAGTTTTTGTTCTTTATAGTTTCTTTATATTTTGTTGCTTGAAGAGATGTTTGTCCAGGTGCAAACACTACAGCTAAAGGTCCCAGGTCCTAGCCCGACTTACTCATAATATAGATAACAATTATGTAACTCAAATAACCCCAAATGGCACAGCTCCCAAGTCCCATTCCTAACTGTCACTAGATTCTTGCTATGTCTAAATTTAGATCTCCTTTGATATAACCATTAAAGCGTCCATCCCTAATGTCAGCACTTTTAAATGCTTCTTTCCCTTTCATCAGATTCAGTATTGGGGCAGTAGTTGTGACTTGCTGAAGACAGTCTCTATCTTATCTACAACACTTCTGATTTTTGTTTTGTTTTGTTTGCCCAGAGGAATTTGAACACCAGTAATCTTTTGCATGTACGTTTAGAGAAAGTCGTGGGCTTTTAATGTGTCCATCTATAGGACATTCTGGTGGAAGATACTGGGAATATTAATCAGGATTTCAGTAATGTACAAGATAGAAATCTCCGTGGCTTAACATAACAGAAGTTTTCTCACATTTTATGTCCAAACATGGGTTGTTTGGGGGGCTCTGTTCATTGTAGTCATTGAGTGATCCAGTCTGAGGGAGGCTGTACCATCTCAATACAGACCCACCCTGACCACCACAGCATGGGAAGGGAGCATGGCACATCACCTTCCAGCTCCTGCATGCATCTGCTTAGACTTGGCACCTGTCAGTTTCTCTCAGATTTCATAGGCCAGGAGTGGTCACATGTCCGTGAGACTATAGCGGGTAGGGAAGTCTGATCCTCCTGTGGATCTGGAAGAAGTGGAAGGTGAGGGATATTGGTGAACTCTGGCAATGTCTATCCAGAGGAGCAGGAGAGTGGGGAGGAAAAAATTGACTTAATAAATAACTTCACTCATGTGATGGTTTTCTTTTTGACTCTTTGAATCCCCTCAAATTATTGGTTCTCCCTGTTAATGGAGTGAAGATAGGTATCATTTGAGGTTGGGCATTTTTTGCACTCAATCTCTCTATAATCTTATTTTTGTCTGCATGAAAGCATTAACATACATTTTCTGGGCTCTGAGCCAAGATGAGTCATTTTGTCTGTTTCTCCGTCTCCATGGAGCCCTGGTCTTTGCCAGAACCAAAAAGCAGCCCCAGTCAGGAAATGCTCCAGGGATCCTGAGCACCCCTCTAAGGCTGGTGCCTGGTAACCCCTCTTGCTTACTTGGTAGAGCCCACCCTTAACTAATGTTCCGCCCCCCTCACCGTGGACAGGGCAAGGGGCCAGGGATTGCCACTTGGAATCTGAGAAGTCACACTTGGGGCCATGCCCAGATCAACTTTTCATTGCCTTAGAAAAGAGATGGGCTTGGGACATTTCAATCTCCACTGGAGCCCTCAGGCATGCCTTTGTTATTACTGGGTGGGATTGTTGTAGTTTACTAGATGGACACACCCCCACCTTGGGCTGTGTGAAGATTAGACAGGGTGAAAAAGCAAAATGAGAATGTCTGATTTCTATTGGGGATTAAGAGGCACTCAACTCTAGCCAAGTTTTATTTTTTTCCATTCTAAAGCAGGGGGAAAAAAGTGCACCCTGAATTCTCCCCTTCTCTGCAACATGCTGTAATTTTGTGATTTAGAAGGAAAAAAACCTGAAATCAAAAAGAAACAATTTGGCAGGATTTCTTTGCCGAAATGTTTTAATTTTCTATGACTTTGAGGTCAGCACACTCAAGAGTTTCTAAGACTCATCTCTGGTGTGAATGAGGCATTGATCCTGGAGACAGAAGCCCCCTAAAAGTGAGAAATAGAAGAAAACACAGGCTATTAACCAGCCACAATTTATCCTATCAGCTATAAAAATCTGGTCAGAATATTTGCTGAGTAAAATAACCATGTTGACCAGATCTTCTTACACTGAAAAAGGCACTTCTGAATGCCCATAACTTCAGTGTAGAATCAAATAGTCATTCTCAACTATTTCTAGGTATAAACATTTTCACCAAAGAAAACACTTGATAAAAATTCAACTTGTGAAACAAACCAGAAACTGAGCTAGGATGGAGGTGGGCCCTGCTCTCAACCCAGACGAATCATTATGTCTGAATCTTGTAGATCACTCATTTTCAGAATCCTTGGTGCAGACTGGGGGTGGTGCCGCTCATTAGAGAGCATTTGAAAACACCTAAGGGAGATTTGGGGAGTCTTACTAACTGATGCTTAATGTCCTTTCCAGCCTTTGGTGGGGCCAGGTATGCTACTGTATGACCTGCAATGATATGACAGCCCTCAGGAGAAAGAATTGTCCTGCCTAAATGTCCATATAGCCTCCAGGAAGAGACATTCTTGCAGGGACAGGAGCTAAGGGTCACCAACCTCATTTCCCTCTCTGGAGGAGCATGGCACTCCTCCCACTGTAGAGCATGAAAATGCCAGAAACATCTTGCCCAGCCTCTCCTGAAACCAGAAGTGGCTGTGGAATCCAAGTCTGACCTATGCAACAGAAGAGCAAATTTATTCTGGGGTCTGGCAAATCTTCTAGGAAAAACGTTCATCTTTCATAAAATGAATGCACAAGAAGAAATTCTGTTTCCTGGCTTTGAAAGCAGTTGGTTGAGGACAGCCAGGCACTGGTTCCAGTGGCGATGGAACCCCAGCCCCACCATGAGAGCGTGAGTAGACAGGCTTACTAGGCAAGCCGATATGGTGAGAAAGGCAGAGCAGAAAGACGGATGTGGTTGAGCTGATCTAATCATTGCTTCTGTTAGGGGGACAATGAATCTGATTCCTTAGGTCTTTGTTAATGAGGTCTTTGACTACTGACATTCAAACACATTTTAGTAGATACATTTCCCTACTTGAGATTCATCTGGAACCAGGGAGCAGAGCTCCGAGGAATTATTCCGCACACAACCACTGGCACTTTGATTTTCACTAGGGTTTTTCTTATTGACTCAGGGTCTGTGTAAACCTCTAATTCCCTTGTAATTGATCTTCCACTTCTGCCTGGGGGTGATTATCTGTGTTCTGTTAAGTAGAGAGGGAGCTTCTGGTTATGAACGGACATTCTATACTTTAATTCTTCAGAATCTCTTAGGTCCACCCCAACACAAGCAAGAATACCCAGTGATAGGAGGTGACACTGAGATAAAGCAATTCTCCTTCTGCCTCACACCCACCCTCTCCCCTCCCCAGCACAGACTTGTGTAAGCCCTCAGTTAAACCAGGAGGATGGAAGCGTGTGCAGCATCTAGTGTGAGGCGTTCTCCCCTCCCAGCTCCCCCTATTATGCCCTCTGTTCCACCCCCAGAGATAGACCCACACTGCCTTCCAAGAAAACCCCACTACAGTATAGGCAGACAGAGCCCCACCAGCCATTCTGCCAAGGCGAAGGGGACTGGCGACCCCAGGGACTATACAGTCCATAGAATTCTCCAGGCCAGACTACTGGAATGGGTAGCCTTTCCCTTCTCCAGGGGATCTTCCTAACCCAGGGATCAAACCCAGGTCCCCTGCATTGCAGGTGGATTCTTTACCAGCTGAGCCACCAGGGAAGCTGAGTAGAAAGCCACAATGGAGGAAATCTGATGAACTTCCAGGATGAGCAGACTGGGGGAAGGAGGGGTGGAGATGGGCCCCGGTCAGCCTCAGTGAGGAGGATTTAGGATTCTGCCAGTCCAGGCTTGGAGATGGAGGCAGGGCAGGGGCGCCTGTGAATGTCAGACCTCCCCTCTCCCTACCTGCCTACTCTTGCCCAGAGCTGGGGGCCCACGTGGATCCCAGCACAGAGCTGACCTGACCATCAATCTCCTGGTTGTGTGCAGCTGGACAATGTCCAGGGCCCCATGGGCACACCTGCAGCTCCTTCCTGAATCCTGATTGATGATCAACAGAGAACTGACAATGAGACAAGCACTGTGGGGACGGGGGCATCCTCACTCCCCGACAACACCACAAAATTCTAAGGGGTTGTGAGAGGCGGAGCAGGGGTGAGCTGCCACTAAGTGGACCAGCGAGAGTGCTCAAGTCTCTGAGGTTGTCTAAGAAGATGTGCAGACTCTTGGGGACAGAGACCATTTCACGGCAGAGCCAGCAAGACCCTGGGGGAGGGATGTACACTCGCAGCTTGGTTTTTCCCTAAGGAAGTGTTTTATACGTACAGAAAAGTGCTAGGCCACAAGTTTCTGGGTCTTCAGCACTCTATCATGAGATTTGACTTCAGACATGGTTTTCGACCTTCCCCACACTCCCTCCCATGTATTTCCTTCCCACTCCCCAAGAAGTAACCATTCTTATAGATGCTTTTTAAAGATATTTTTAAGTGGACCATTTTTAAGTCTTTATTGAATTTGCTACAATATTGCTTCTGTTTTATGTTTTGGTTTTGGTTGCCAGGCATGTGGGATCCTAGCTCCCTGACCAGTGATGGAACCCACACCCTCTGCAATGGAGGGTGAAGTCTTGACCACTGGACTGCCAGGGAACTGTTTTCTTGCCACGTTTACTAATATTATACCTTTAGTGAACTTGTTTGTACTCCCCCAAAATATATGTATTACTTGGCATATTTTGAATATTTATATTAATGACATTTTACTGTGTGCATCATCCTGTAAGTTGCTTAGTTTTATATAACATCATCTTGGATTATTATTGTCTACTATTCTAGTTTTTTTTAAATTAGAAAAAACTAGTTTAACTAGTTTATTTTAACCTCTGTAGCCATCAGATCGTCTCAGCCCACAGATATTCTAGAGGCCACCATGTTTTCACTATCATAGACAAAGCTGCAGTGAACATTACGAGGTGTGGGTCACTGGGCATTTGTCTAAGACTGTCTCTCAGGTCTCTAGATTACAGCTGGAAATTGTAAAGATGGGGACTTGGGGACAGGGAGGCAATTGTTTCCCTCCCAGATGCTTTGCATGCCTGCGAATGGGCCACCTCTTTTGATAAACACCTGGATTTTCTTCTGAAGGATAACTCTTCCCCATCAGGTGAATTCTTGGTGTGACTATGTGATCAAGATGGGCTTTCTGTCTCCACCCTGTCCAGGGTGGGCATGAGATTCAAGCTAGATTAGTCTCCCCCTCACACACACACTCTCTCTCTCCCACTCATATTTGAATCTAGGGAGAAATAAAATGCAGCCCAGGAATGCCTGGAACCCACTGTGGTGTCCTTAAAAAACTGCTTTATTTCCTCTTTGTGGAATCTCATAGAAAAATCAGGTTTTGCCTTTCCTAAGGCTGGTTCTTCATTTTTTTAGCTAACTTACATCCTTTCAGAAACGTATTCTTTTTCTTGCTTAATTTAGCTAGAGTCTGTGTCTATGGGATGCAGGTGAAGATCCCTGACTGATACAGCTGCCCAGAAAACATGCCAAGGATGGCAGGTAGGCAGGTTTTCGGGGTACCCAAGACAAGAGATGCCCTTCCTGTTCTCTCTTCCAATGTGTTCAAACCCCCTGCATATTGGACCATCTGACTCGGAAAAGGGTTGAGGGTGTGGCTGTTTCTTGTGGCAGCCAACCCCTGCATTGGAATACACATCTTCAACCATCAAGTCATGTGTGCAGTCCATGGGGTCACAAAGAGTCAGACACAACTTAGCGACTGAATAATAACATATACAGATATCTCCTTCATGGATTACAGCCTTGTCGTGGCAAAGGAACTTGCTGACTCACTGGAAAAGATGCTGATGCTGGGAAAGATTGAAGGCAAAAGGAGAAGCGGGCAGCAGAGGATGAGACAGTTAGATAACATCACCGACTCAACAGACATGAATTTGAGCAAACTTTAGGAGATAGTGAAAGGCAGGGAAGCCTGGTATGTTGCAGTCCCTGGGATCACAAAGAGTTGGACACTACTTAGCCACTGAACAACAATGTGGAGCCAGGCAGTGTATTGACATGGAAGACATATTCTTCATCCTTGAAGGGGCCCCAATAAAATCTTAAATTCTCGAAAGGGACCACAGTTCATCAAAATGGACATAGTGAGATAGGTCTCTTATATGTGCATTTTATATGGGAAAGAAATACACATCTAGGTCATTGTCTCAATTCCTTCTTCTACAGAGGTCTTGTGGAAAATGTGGTTCCCACTGAAGGATTGTTCTGCACACTGGCCTGCCCTCAAGAATGGGGCAGAAGGAATAGTCCCTTCTTTTAAGGCAAATAAACGTGTGGCTTGACCTTGGCAACACGTGAACTCATTAGCAGTGGCTGGAGAGCTCCTCCATCCAGTGAATCAAGAGACCCCATAAACCATAGGTCAGTGATTTCAAATGCATTTTCCAAAGACAAACAGATGAATCTGAAAGACACAGATGACACTCTGGAAGAGGTCACTGTGGGTTACATGTGTTTTGATTGCTTCCAAGTTATATAAGAGAAAAACCGAACTTTTCTCGCATAGTAGCCTGGGTATTGTGAATAGTTGTTTTTAACCCCTGCACCTCTATCACTTTATTCTGGTAACAGAACACTCTTAACCCCTCCCCCATTTTTATTTGGAAAATCTTTGCTCTCTACCTTCAATCCATAGGATCTGGGAGTCAGAGGGCAAGCCCAAGATCCAGAGCTGAGGCAATCAGCAGGTAGCATTTCTAAACCTAAGCCAATCAGCAGGTAGCATTTCTAAACCTAAGCCAATCAGCAGGTAGCATTTCTAAACCTAAGCCAGTCAGCAGGTAGCGTTTCTATAGCGAAGCCAGAGTACATGCGGTGTGCCCAGCAACAGTGACTCACCAGGGGTGAGCACAGGACCTAAGGTGACCCGAGCAGAGTGAGTCTCAGGACTTGCCTGGAAGCTCGGCTTCCTTTTTTGCTGCTCTTTTTTGCTGGGTTGAACTTGGAAGATGAGGCTGGGTTGCCGCAGCCAGCTTGCCACCTGGAACCTGGGAATGAAGTGAATACAACTGGAGATTGCTCCAAGGCACCAGAGAAAAGTGAATCTCTTTGAACTGAGTTCAGAATCTAGCCATGCCTGAAACCAGCACAATACTTAAATGTTTTGTTTTAGGAGCCAACGAATTCCTTTCTTGCTGAAACAAGCTGGGTTTGCATTCTCTGTTGCTCACTGCTGAAGGGAGGCATTCTCCCTAATTCCGCATGTGGCCGAGAGGCCAGAATATCCAGGCCTCCGTTTCCTCGTCTGTGATGAAGAGGAAGTGGATCTAGTAAGTTTCAGCATCCTCTTCCAGCAGCACCATCTTGGTTCTCTGGTTTGGGGTGTTTTCCTCACCCAGCAGAAAAGATTTCCTCTTCCTGGTGAGTGAACTTTGGAACAGACTGCCTGGGTTCAAATCTCAACGTCCCCACCACTACTGTGACTCTGGGCAATTTACTTCCACCCTCGGCGTTCCCATTGTCTTACCTGTAAAATGGAAGTAAAGACAATATGACCATCATAAAACTGTCGTGAGACGTGAATGTGTTCATGCATGCAGAGTGCCTGGGGTAGCAGCGCGCAGCAAGGCCTGTATCCTATCCGGGGTGGTGTCCATCATTGATATGCTGTTATTTGTATTGGTGATCCCTGTCTACACATCTCCGTCTGTCCTCCTGGTTGCCTCTATTCCCTAGTACCTTGCCATCTTGGTAACTACTCCACCTTAGGACTTTTTATTCCTTTTTATGGACCAGATTTCTTTCTCTGTGTCCCAACTCTAGGAGATTTCTCTTTCCAAGGTCACAGGTACCTATTTTGAGTAGTCAGCCCAGGTGAATTAATTCATGAGTTTCCCTTCAGACAGGATAGGGAAACTTTGTTTCTGTATATCCCACTTTGGTTTATCAGTCTCTTTAAAGAATATGATTTTTGTAATGTACAGTATTTTTTTGGCAATCCAGAATCCATTATCCAAACTTCCACTATCCAAACCCCAACTCCTCTAGAAAAGCATCACTCAAATGTCTTGACAGGCCCTTCATGTCAGGTGGACTAAGACATCAGGGCTTTCCTTTTCTGACAGCTCTGAGTGGTTTAGGGATGGGCAGGTGACAACTCAGGACTGTTGGAGAGAGAGGACTATCTCCGCCACCCACCCCCCATGAGTTCTTGTGGCTGGTCTAATAATTAAATCGACATAAGATAGATTAGCTGGAGAAGAAAAAACCAATTTAATTCCTACACGCGGAGGTCTCAGACGAATGGTGTCCCTGAAGTGACCAAAACAGGCTGTTTGTAAATCATTTTTATACAAAGAAACCATTATTTGTGAAGATTTAAGGAAGGGGCTGGTGCTTGGGGTAGCAGACTAATGAAGAAGTAACAGAGTTAGTTTATGCAACTTTCTTAGCCATGAATTCCTGGACTCTGTTGATAAGGATGCTGTCTTTCCTCCTGGTACAGGGAGAATGCCTTCACATGGGAGATTTATTTCCTGATTTTGAGGAAAAGTTTGGAGGGAGGGTCCAGTGTTTTTTAGGTTATTTTTTTCCACCAGCTATTTCTCAAGTAACTTAATATCCAACGAGTCAATATGCCATTGAAGCGTATTTGAGGCTAGGCTGCTCTGGACCTCAGCAGGACCAATGAGATGCAATGAGAATGTTGTCATGGTTTCTGGGACTGAGGCAGGGACTCGTTCTCCACTGGACTTAGTCTGTCCTGTGGTCATGACAGAGATTTTCTAAGAATGGATTTTCTAAGAGAAGGAAAGGAGGAAGTAAGAGACAGGGAGACATTAGTCAGGACCTGATGACATCATTTGAGTGTCTAGACCTAACTGTGCCTTAAACTAACAAACTACTTCTTGTATTTTTTAGTTATCTGATGTTGCAAATTCCTTTAATTTAAAGTTATTTAACTCCAGTTTTCTGTTGCATGCAGTCAAGTGTCCTGACTGGTACAATCTCCCGGTTATATGATACCCAGTGTCCCAGCCCAGAAGTAGTGATCCATAGGATTGCAAACACACGGCAATGGGTTCTACAGGCTCTCCAATGTCATCCTAGAGAGCTGGTTACTAACTACTCAGTCTTAGATTCAGCTGGTTCTGCAAGAAGAATCCTCACGTTATCAATTCTCTCCTGGCATTCCTTTGGAAGGTGTCCTCTGTTTCTATAAGGTGTGACATACAAGTGACTTAAGATAGCTTTAATGAGCCCAACAGCAAAGAGACGGAAAAAAAAAATTAAAGCCAGAGTCATCGGAATGTGATGACGTGTGGCTTAATGATGAGGTGAGGCCGATGTCATTCAAGACCTTGATGCTGGGTTGGGTGCTCTGGTTTCCTTCAACTTTGAGGAATGCCGGACCCCTGGATCTGCCAAGACCTCAGATAAGTGGGGAAACGTTTACGTACCTGGAGGGAAAAAGCTCTTTCTAGTTACAAAGTGAGAATTTCAGTTGCTTTTCCACCATTGATCAAGAAAATCATTGTCTAAATGGAGGTTTAAAAAAACGAGTACATGCGCTGCTCGGTTCACTTAAAGGAGCAAAGGTACACATCAGGTGTCAGAGCAGGCCATCCATCAAGTGGCCTGGCACACGCGGCATGGCATCTGCGTCTGCTCGGGCTTCAGTGGAACAGCGAGGGTTGTGCCTTTTGACTCACTAATCAGTTTCCCTGAGTTTTCTGGGATAATAAATCACTTTCCCTGGTCTCCATTGAGCTGCACATGGTGTTTCTGTTAGAAAGACCTTCATATTTACCTTCTTATTTGATAGCAAATGTTGATGGACACCAGGCTTCCTTATAGACGAGAGCCTCTGACCCTGGGTCAGAGTAGGAAATGGGATTTTTGGAAAAATGTCACAAAGGTTGTAGGAAGCAGGAGTAAAGAAAGAATCACAGAACCGATGCTTAAGAATCTATGGGAAGTGGCAAAACTGACAAGGTAGTTACATTAGTTGGGCCTCTCCAGAGAAACAACCAATAGGAGATGTGTGTGTATGTGTGTGTGTGTTTATAAAATTTATTGTAAGGAATTGGCTCACATGATTATGGAGGCTAAGAAGTGCCCTGATTTGCCATCTGCATCTGGAGACCCAGGAAAGCTAGAGACATAGTTCTAGTCTGAGCCTAAAAGCCTGAGAACAAGGGGAGTCAATGGTTAAGCCCTCGTCCAGGGCAGAAGATGTACATCTCCACTCAGGCAACCAGGCATAAAGAGCAGAGCCTTCCTTCCTCTGCCTCTTTGCTCTATTCAGGCCCTCAGTGGATTAGAAGATGTCCATCCATGTTAGGGAAGCAATCTGCCTTACTCGCCTCACCCATTTAAATGCAGATCTCATCTGGACACTCCCTCAAGAACACACCCGGAAATTATATTTAATCAAATATAAGGGCACCCCATGACCCAGTTGGTTTGATATGTAAAATTAACTATCACCGTGGTGAATTCCTGGGTCCTTTCTGAAGGCAAATCAGAGGAGAGAATGCAAATATTTGTGTGTGTGGAATTTATTCCAAGAAGGCAGATGCAAAAATTCCTCTTGATGAAAGGCTGCAAGCTTTCTAGATGGAAAAGAAATGTTTACAACAAAGATCTGAATATAAATTGCTTGGCATTTCACAGATTCAACATTTGAAGTTTCGGCTATTTGCAAATGACCCTTGCTACAGGATTGGAGAAGGCAATGGCAACCCACTCCAGTACTCTTGCCTGGAAAATCCCATGGACGGAGGAGCCTGGTAGGCTGCAGTCCATGGTGTCGCAAAGAGTCAGACATGACTGAGCGACTTCACTTTCACTTTTCACTTTCATGCATTGGAGAAGGAAATGGCAACCCACTCCAGTGTTCTTGCCTGGAGAATCCCAAGGACGGAGGAGGCTGCCGTCTACGGGGTCACACGGAGTTGGACACGACTGAAGCGACTTAGCAGTAGCAACAGGATGGGTGAAGTCATGCTGCAGCAACAATGCTAAAGCTAAGTCACTTCAGTCGTGTCCGACTCTGTGTGACCCTATGGACTGTAGCCCACCAGGCTGCTCTGCCCACTGGATTCTCCAGGCAAGAGTACTGGAGTGGGTTGCCATGCCTTCCTCACTGCAGTAACAAACAAGACCAAAATCTCAGTGCCTGAAAATAAGAAACAGTTCCTTCTCATGAAGGCTGCATTGTCACCTCAGGTCAGCTGGGACCTCTTTATACTGGGACCCAGGCTCACAGATTCCATCGTGGCACTTCCTTCTAGCAGCAGGCGGAAGGAGGCATGGCTTAAAATGTTTGCCCAAGAGGAACACTACCACTTCCTCCCGCGAGTCACACAGCTTCCAAGGGGAAGAACCTGGGAAGAGACAGGAAATACTCAGGGAACAGGACTTGCATCCACCACACCCCATGACAGGCAGCAATGGGCAGCTTTGTGAGGCTCGGAACCATGCACCCCAATTTCTTATAGTGGAGCCAGTGGGCGGACCAAGCCCTGGGATGCTGAGCGAGGCCCGTTCACTCGCTGTTCGGGCTCTGGATGCCAGGGAGGCCTGTGCTTCTCGCTCATCCTCTTTGCACCATTCTCATGAACTGATACAAATGCAGACTTTTGGAGTAAAAAATTAGCCCCACAGAGAAAACCAGTTCTAGTCATGGAAGAAAAGAACAGAGAAGAGGCTCAAAAGACTTGGGTTCTTAGCAAACAGCTCTTCCTAGAAAAACTAGTCAAATGCAAAGAACATAATAAAGTTGTGTAAAGGACAGAGTAGCATACATGCTGATATTTTGTAATAAAACAGTTATATCATCTTTCAAAATGTATCTAATTCAAGCTAAATAGCATAGTTGTTTAATATCCACATTCCTTT
Source organism: Bubalus kerabau (assembly GCF_029407905.1). Lineage (NCBI taxonomy): Eukaryota > Metazoa > Chordata > Mammalia > Artiodactyla > Bovidae > Bubalus > Bubalus kerabau. Next base: position 77,226,381 of record NC_073636.1, read on the forward strand.
CAAAAGGATACATTACATTTTTCTTAACCATTAAAACTATGGATCATTCCCTTTTCTCCTTGAACGATCTCTTCCCCTCCTCCCTGATAATTTTTATCATATTTCAATATATTTTTATCCTATAAATGACTTTACTTATGAATTTTAACTATGTTTAGAATCTGATTTATCATTGCAATTTGCAACACCAAAGTGATTGATATAATTCATTTGGATAAGCAATTATTAAACATCAAAGCAACATTTTATTGGAAATATACGTCTTATGAGGCAGATGAAGGGGACCAGGACGTCTTAAATGAAAGGACACTCGCCCCAGCCCCCAGTGTTACAGTTGCCCCTTTGTTGAACCTGGGGGGGCCCTGCCAGCCCTGAAGCAAGGCACTATGGGGAGACTCGGTGGGTGAAGATCACGCTGCTTCTCTAAAATGAGCAAGGCCAGTTGTGAAGGGGATGGGAGCGGTGGGCGGTGGGAGCGTTTCCAGGTAGGTCAGTCAGGAACGTTGCTGTATGGAGTTTGAAGATCAGTGGCCACATGCTCTTTGGAAGTGCATTCGTGCCCCCAGGAGTAAGTCGGAGTCCCTTTGAAAATCCTTCCTCTGCTCCCTGAGTGGCTTTCCCTCCTCCTCACCATACCCGTTCTATCAGTGTTCTCAATGCCACCAGTATAATGCTTGAGCAGGAGTAACTAGCATTGTGCAAGGAGCGCTGGACCCTTTCCACAGCATCCGTCACACCACGTCTCATCTGTCTTCTCACAACAAGGCCCAGAGATACTCAGAGCAGCCAGTGGTCCCCACCCCCATCCCTCCACACTGCTTCCTCCCTGCCCTCCCCTTCAGTCCTCTCTGCTTTTTGAAGGACCCCCATCTCTGCCCCACTTCCTCTTCCTTGCCTCTCCCTCCCTCCTCCTCCTCCCTCACTCCCTTCTCCTCTTCTCGCTCCTCCTTTCTCGCTCTTCTGTTTCCTTCTCTCCTCCAGTTTCTTTCTCCTTGAAATCATCATCACAGAACTAAGCCTGGATGTTATTTGCATAAAACCATTACAAAGGGGGGAAGAGTGACATTTCTTTATGGGCCTGGGTGCAAGCCTTTGACAGATGGAACTGGTATCGGAGAAAACAAATTGTTAATGCTCTCCTGAAATTTCACTGAGGGCACTCAATAGTTGCATGGGGGAACCAAAATATACTAGGGTCGAAGCAAATAAATTCCATTCCCAAACCACTAAGATGAAAAGGCAGCTGCAAATTAGGTTTGAAATGGACATCCCTGTCCTCAGAGATTTCGCAGTGACAAATGGATTAGTCCCCAAGTGGAACACAAACCTACTTTGCTTTCATAGAAGCGGAGAAGACTAATAAAGGCTGTGTCTCTATGCAGCCCTGAATCAACTGGGGCTCCATCAACCTGTTTAATAGCATCGCAGCTGAGCTTCTTAATTAAGCCACAATAAGAGCTGGTCCTTACGAAACTGGTAAACACCCGAGTCCTTGAGTTTATTAATTAATCTTTAATTTTCTTTCATTTAAAATGAAATGTGTTTAATTATTACATTATTATTTTTAAATGAATAGTGGTTTCAAGGAATAGTATAGAGAAGGATCCTTCAGTGCCCTCATAGCATCTATCAGTGTTCTCATAGCATCTATCAGTGTTCTCAATGCCATCAATATAATGCTAAGAAAAATATTTCCAAGGTCAAGTAAAATCATTTTTAGGCAACTGTTTACTATGATCTATCTGGGACACACACTCCAAGCGGCAAGTATGAGGTTTTGCAAATTCAGGATTAAGCCAGCATCCTAACCTCATTCCTTGCCCCAGCCTCTTATCAGTCAGGAAAGGTAACAAGTAACCCCCACATTGCAGTTAACACATCAAGGTTTATTTTTCTTTCTCACGCAAAGCCGATTGCCAGTTGAGATGACCGTGGAGGGCAGTGTTCTTGGTGTTTCAGCCACCCGAGGGCTTCCGTCAGGCAGTGTCAGCCTCACCATACTTGTTTCCACTGCACAGGGCAGGGCTGTGAGATCTCCCATCCTAAGGAAATTTTAAGTATTGTTGACTGTGGGCAGAGAACATTTAGTTTTTGCTTCAAAGTGTGAGGGGTGGATTGTAGACTAACGGAAAGCCTGTCTGTAAACATGGATTCATGAGTACTAGATAAGTCAGAGGACAAGTCCCTGGGAAGCTGTATCATATTAGTAAAGACAGGATTTTCCTGGGGGGCTGGGAAAGAGGACTGGTCACCGACAAGGAGACTCTGTGCCCTGGTCCTTAAGATCCATGGAAAAATGGGACCAGGAGGTGTGGGACTGGGCTGGAGAAATGGATCCAGTCTAAGGGGCAAGGAAATGAGAGGTGCTTTGGCAGATTTGGGGGTTCTTCCCCAATATCTGTGCTTTCCTTCTTTTGTATTAGTAGCCCAGGTATTTTGCTTGGCACAAAACCACATAGGAGAAAAACTACATTTCCCATTTGGGCTTGCCAGTATGTGTGGCCACATCACTAAATTCTAGTTAGTGCAATGTAAACCTAAGAACTGTGTTCAAATTCTGAGAAACAGCTTAAGGAAAGAGAGCGCTTCCTCCCTGCGCTGCTTCGTTCCTACTTCCTGTGGCTGAAATTCAGACTCAGGTGTCCAATGTAAATCAGGCACCTAGAGTTACGAGTGAGAAGCCTTACGTTGAGCATGGCAGAGCGACAAGACAGAGGGGGCCTGAGCCCTTGATGTCTTGGGAGCCACTGTACTCGCCCTCAACTGTCCACATTTATATAAGGCAGACATACATCTTTATCTTGTTTAAGGAACTGTTCATTTGGGGGGAAACTCGAGCTGAATGAAATATCAAATCTCATCACAATGGGTGCCATTGAGCTAGAAATCTTGGGGAAATTCAGAAGGTAACAGGCAGAGCCCGTGTGCACTCTGGAAGCACAGTGCAAAACTCCATGGATGGGGGAGTGGATGGTTGACAGGCTGGAAGAGATTTCTGGGTTCCGAGAAAGGTGGACTCTCGAAGGACTGCCCAGGATAAGCTGGGTGTGGGAGCTGGGTATGGGTAGAGACAGGACAGTGAGGGAGAGGAGAGCAAAGAGAGGGTGGTTCTCTTCCAAGGCTTGGGATGGGAAGGCAGCATCCTTCCGAGGGAGAAAGGGGAGAATCAAACCCCACCAGAGTGGCGTTCTACGAGGAAATCAGAGCAGGTGAGAACTCACCAATAGTTGAGATATCTTGAAAATTATATCTAAAAGAATCCGTTCACAGTCGGCTGGAACAGTTACTTGCTGAATGAAATGAAGAAGGGATGACGGCATGAATAGCACCAAGAGAAGTTTAATAGAAGCAGTGCGGAATAGCGGCTGAGAATGGGGATTAGAGTCTTAGAATCCATACCTCTATATCTCAGACCAATGCCTGCATGTCGTGCTCAACAAATACAGACAGGCAGTATTACTCCTGCTACTGCTACTGTTGCTATTGTTATGGTTGGGAGTAACTGAGTGTCCACAGGTGGGTCTGAGGGCAGATGAAGAGACCTCAGGGTCCACAAGCCGCTGTCTCGTTCTAAACTTCCCTGGAAATTTTTCCTCCATATTCTCAGATGCAGTTCAAGGTTCCTTCAAATCCTGGGTTAATGTCTGTTCCTCTAGGACATCAGTTGTGATCACCTTGATCCACAGCAATCCCGTGTTCTGACAGCACGTTATTACCTTGTCATCAGGCAGCTGTGATGTGCCATCCTGGATGGATTCTACCTTGTTTTTCCAGCATTTGATGGGCAAACAAGACCCTTCAAAATACCTGAGCCCTGTTTGATTCTGCAGACTCATCTTGCAGCGATTCCTCCCACTTTGAAAATCCCCTCCATACTCTCACAATTTTTTTATGTCTAGTTATCACATTTTATTAAATAGATGTGTAGTAATCATTCTTCTATTGTTATATTCACTTTCCCTCTTGTTTTTCACTATAAGAGCACTGTTAATACCTTTGAAACTACATTTTTAAAATATTCATAATTAGTAGCATTCTTAGTGTGACAGTCAGAAAAGGTGTGAAGAATTCTGAGCTTCTATGGAACTTCTCACATACTCTTTTAAGTTATCATCTAGCTTTTGTATCATAGGCTTAAATACATATTTGAATATAATTAAATAAATTATATGCACTTCCCAGGTGGCACTAGTGGTAAAGAATCTGCCTGTCAGGGCAGGAAATATAAGAGGCTCAGGGTTCGATTCCTGAGTTGGGAAGATCCCCTGGATGAGGGCCTGGTATCCCACTCCAGTATTCTTGCCTGGAGAATCCCATGGACAGAGGAGCCTGGCAGGCTACAGTCCATAGGGTCGTGAAGAGTCAGACAAGACTGAAGCTACTAAGCATGCACACAGGCAAATAAATTATATACAGTGTTAATATATAAGTAAATCTCAAAATAGAGTAAATATCTATTTTATATATAAGTAAATGAAGTTTATATAAATGGATATAATTTTTGACATGTAAATATTTGCATTTTAAAAGAAAATTATAATGTAACTTTCAAAAGTAGTCCACTGAAGCTCAATTCCATTCTGGTTCAATATCCACCATCATGGGTTAAAAAAATACACATACAAGCTTTCCTTTCTTAGGAATTCTGCACCGTTCTTTTTTTCTCCATCAACTTGTACAGCCCTGGCAGAAATTTAGTCTTAATATATATTTTTATTCTTGGAAGCCTTGTATTAATCAATTTATCACCTATCACTGCAACAAAAATATGCTTAAAAATGAAATTAAAATGCTTTTCATTGACTATAAGTCTTTAAATTTTAAAATACATTCAAGTCTTACTATGGTGATTAGTAGAATCAGTTCAGTTCAGTCGCTCAGTCGTGTCTGACTCTTTGCAACCCCATGAATCGCAGCACGCCAGGCCTCCCTGTCCATCACCAACTCCCGGAGTTCACTCAGACTCAGTCCATCGAGTCAGTGATGCCATCCAGCCATCTCATCCTCTGTTGTCCCCTTCTCCTCCTGCCCCCAATCCCTCCCAGCATCAGAGTCTTTTCCAATGAATCAACTCTTCGCATGAGGTGGCCAAAGTATTGGAGTTTCAGCTTTAGCATCAGTCCTTCCAAAGAACACCCAGGACTGATCTCCTTTAGAATGGACTGGTTGGATCTCCTTGCAGTCTAAGGGACTCTCATGAGTCTTCTCCAACACCACAGTTCAAAAGCATCAATTCTTCGGTGCTTAGCTTTCTTCACAGTCCAACTTTCACATCCATACATGACCACTGGAAAAACCATGACTACATGGACCTTTGTTGGCAAAGTAATGTCTCTGCTTTTGAATATGCTATCTAGGTTGGTCATAACTTTCCGTCCAAGGAGTAAGCATTTGTTTATTTATTTATTTATGGTGCCTGGACAGGGACTTGAACCCTGGGCCTTCAGATTAAAAGTCTGATGCTATACCAGCTGAGCTACCCAGACAGTAGAATATACTGATCAAAACAACTTAAACATGTCACAGTTTGTGATAAAGACTGATCAATCCTTAAAAAAGTAAAATACTCTGGGATACACTTCTCTTAATATGAGAGGTGGGACTTTTTTCGTTGAATATATTCATGAATGAATATTATTAATTTAAAAAGACAGGCTTCAGCATCAATGCCTTTCACACCATTTGTTATTCTTGGTATCAGTGCTGAGAGCTGTTCAGGGAAACAAACAGATGGACTTGGAAGGGCTTCTGTTGTCTGTAGTGCAATCGTTTGGTCTCTCTTCAAGTTATATGCCAAAAATTACAGTGAGTTTTGATAATCTATGAACTGACATTGGTACTAGGTTCTCCAATTTCTGTGACAATGAAGGACTGAAAACAGTCCTTCTGTAAAAGCAGGTGGTTCTCAGTTATACAATAGACATGCTACCTAGCTATCAGACATCTATGTTCTGCGCTGAAGGTGAGCATTTCAAAATGTGCCTTTGCTTAGTGCCCTGAAAGACATTTCTTTCTTTCTTTTTTTTTTCCTTGCAGCAGGAGCAGGGGCCTGCATCTCTGTAAGATTCAGAATGGGTGATGCCTTTTCAGTGGGGTCCCTCATCTCCCACCCCTGTCTACCCTCCTTCCGCCTTGGAGACTAACTGCATGGACCAATCAATGGGCTCCCTTCCCCTATGGCTTCCGGTTGCGTTTGTCCAATGGGGAGCCTGGCATTGGTGGAAGCAAGGAGAAGAGAGAAGGTTGGCTGGGCATTTATGCCCAGGGCTCATCTGCGGAGTGACTCAGGGCACCTCTGCATTTTCTCCAGAAGGCCACAGCTCCTTCGCACTTTACACAGCCTGTCTCCAAGTTCTAGAAACCTCTCTCCCCTGACCCTACTCAGGACTCCACCAGCCCAAAGGGGAGGCACAATCCTGTGTAGCTTTCTTTACTCCACCTACACCTTTATTAATATTTCCTCTGTCAAACACTCCTCAAACAACCCAATTTGACTGTGCTGTTTCCTGTTGGCATCCCTACTGATAAACTTATTTTTTATATAGTGGAAGAAGGACATGTGTGAAGGAGGAAGTGGCAAATACGACACGAGTTAAGTGGAGGCTCTGGAAACTGGTCCTCTTAAGACCGTCTGTGCCTATGAACCCTTGGAAAAATCTTCATGACCCCCCGGGGCCTGGGCACTTCAATTTGATGATGGCCCGTTTGGTACCTGACCATCCCTGTCTGTCCCTTCTGCTGCATAAGGGTAAGGACGCAGTTGGGTGCCAAAGAGGCATTAAAGAAAGCTGGGGTGCTTTCTCTTGAACGTCAATGGATACAGGTGAACCCTATCAGGCTTTGATGTGCGTCCAACAACTTCCAAGCTCTCCTGCTGCTCAGCCACACCCACCACTGACCTCACCTGCAAGAGAAGTAAATGTCCTCCTCTGAGCTGTGGTATGGGGCCGGGTCTGGTTTCACAAAGCTGGGACCTCATAATTGCCTGCTGGAGTCTGGCATCAATCACCCATGACAGGGAGCTTGCCTGGTTTTTCTGCCAGACTCTCTGCAGCATTGATTTAAAAATTCCAGACAATTCATCAAGACTTCTTTATTGCAGCAGAGGGCAACTGATCTACAATAACATGTAAAAAGATAGGGGTCCCCAGGCAACAACAGCAGCTGCCATTTGAGTTGAAATTGGAGTTAAAATGTGTGCTGAATCCACCTGCTGGGGGTGGAGCAATGACCTTGCACCTTCCATCCTGGAATGGTCTAGAAACCCCTGGGGGCTGTTGCCTGCTGCCACTGAGACTTGAGGCTGCTGCTATTAAACAGATGGCTGTAGGTGTGTTTGCATTAATTGCTACTATGATTTTTTTTTCCTTCGTAAGGGTATTTCAGATTCTACCATCTATATATCTATCTAGGTGCTATGGCTCAGTTGATAATTTGAATTCTTGTTTAGCAAATATTCACTCTCTTCCCATCACCATGTTGTAAGTGGGAAGTGCTTCCTTCACACCCCCTTTGATATGAGTTTGGCCCACTGCTTTGCTTTGACCAGCTGAACATCAGTGAAAGTGACAGACCAAAGACATTCAACGTGCTCCCGCAGCTTGTTTTGCTCTTGCTCTTGGGGATCAGCTATGAGAAGAACATGCCCAGATGGCTGCTTCATCTCAGCTCGTGGAGAAAGCCCCATAAAGCCTGGCCAAGATCAACTGAGCCATGGTGGCCCCACAGACCTGTGAATGTGGACATAAACGCTTCTTGTCAACTGCTGAGTTGGGTTGGCAACTCCTGAGAAATGACTGCATTTGAAGATTCTGCTCTGCTGAACCCAAGGGAAGCAGTGTTCATGTCTCTGCTCAAAACCAGGCTTCATTCATTCTGGCATTTATTTATGAATGCACTTGTTTATTCTGCAAATGTGTCTTTATCACTCTCGATATTAAGCACTGTGCTAGAGAGATTCATGTGTCTCCGTGTGTCTGGGTTGTCCCTCGATCTTTGTTTGGGAGAGAAATGAGGTTATGCAGGTGCACATCCGTAAAGTGCTTTGAAAAGAAGAAAGAAAGTGAAGTCACTCAGTCGTGTCCGACTCTTTGCGACTCCATGAACTGTAGCCTATCAGGCTCCTCCATCCATGGAATTTTCCAGGCAAGAGTACTGGAGTGGGTTGCTATTTCCTTCTCCAGGGGATCTTCCTGACCCAGGGATTGAACCCGGGTCTCCCACATTGCAGGCAGTCACCTTACCATCTGAGCCACCAGTGAAGGCACACTATAAATCCTGCCAGTTTCCCAGCCCTTTTCTCCAGCTTTGCTCGGCTGCATGACCTTCTGAGGCCAGCCTGGGGTGCGGTGAGTGGAATGGAATCCTGCTCCTGCCTGGACAGGCTTAGATGATCCCCCTGCATTAAAGCAGGGGCTTTGGGGGAGGAAGAGGGGCGGAAGGTAATGCTCACCGTCTCCCCTGCGGGGAACAGGTGTTCTCACCTCTTGCCTGGGTTACTTGGCTCAGCCACTTTGTGCTTAATCTTGTTTGTTTTCAGGTAAAGAAACGAAGGCTCAGAGAGAGGTAATAACTCACCCAATCATTGGCAGAGGGCAGGAGTGTTAATTATTATTATCCAAGTCTCCATGATTAGAGATGTGGAAAGACCACCTTAAAGATTGAACTCTTGAACATCTGTGCAGAAGAGAGTTGCCATAGCAGGCCTGACTGCTCTCTTTTGAAATCCCGCTTACAGGGTTGGCTCTTGGCTGGTGTATGGGAACTTGGATGTGGGGAGGGTTTTCAACACTGATTGATAAGAGGGGCTCCCTGTGCCTAAACTGTTTATGCTGAACACCTGCTCTCCTTCTGGGAATCTGGGGTGTGGGTGCATGCTAGGCAGAGGCTGCCCGAGGCCAGGTCCCCAATAAAAATGCTGGGCACTGAGCCTCTAATGAGCTTGCCTGGTGGGCAACATGCACACATGTTGTCACATCTTGTTGCTGGGGGAATTAAGGGAGACTTGCGTGACTCCACTGAGAAAGACTCTTGGAAGCTTGCTCCTGGTTTCCTTTGGACTTCATTTCATGTGCCTTTTCTCTTTGTTGATTTACTTTGCATTGATTTCCCATAATAAAGCACAGCCCTGAGTATGGTTATACTCGGAGTTGTATGAGCGTTTCCCACAGCCCCCGCCCCCAGTCAGCAAGCCTGACAATGATCTTGGGGTCCCCTAATGCAACATCCCTTCCTTTTACTTGACTCTAAGCCTTGGCTGTGGACCTCTCACCCCAATTCCAACACCATCCTTGACTTTTAGGATCATCTTACTCATCCATAGGACTCTGTTGAAATCTTACCTTGATCATGAGTTGTGAAGGGTTTTTACCCTTCTTGTGACTCCGCAGCATTAACTTCCAGAATTATCCATCAGGTTCTGTGTCTTAAATGATAATCTGTTTCCTTCCAACGAACTGAGTTTTGACTTTTGTGGCATGTGTCAGTGTATCACAGCCGTTAGCCTAGAAGCTGAAATAAAATGATATAAAGTGAATGTTTTCACATTGGTTTGCTTTGTCTTCCATGCTCTTCGTTCACTGAAAGAAGACTTTTGAAGATAGAATCTTAATAGATACCAAATTATTACTTAACTTCAAAATATTTTGACAGCTCATAGACACAGCTATAGCAAATATGTCTGTCAGTGATAGTGCCTATAACTGGAATTAGCCCTAGGGCTGTGAATCCTAGTTTTAAATGTGATTAGAATTTTATTCCCTATAGGTTGTTTTAACTTGTTAATCCAGTCATCAAAAATAGATTGAGTGCCAAGTGCCACTAACTGAATATTGTGGAAATTACAAATGGAAAAGACTCATTCTATTCTTTGGAAAGATGTGGGTTCCATGGTGGTTTTTGTAGGTATTTTCCATGCCCACCCAGTCTCTGGCCACCCATACCCCTGCCATGCAATAACCTCAGGGTTGGTCATGCTCACCCTCCTCCCAAGTCATCCATGTGTCTCAGGGAAGATGACACCATGCCTAGTGACAGTGGGAATGAACGTTCCAAGCTAAGCAGTATAATCCCCGCCTCTTTCCCACATGATTGGTTCACCAAAACCATACCTAAGCCAATCAGCATGTAGGAGGCTCAGGGTGGCTCAATCAGGTCAGAGTTCAGATTTTCCTTGGATATGTCACCCCCTGGTCATATATGGGAGAATTGGTGATTTGAATCTCAGAAATGCTGGGCCATTTTGGGAAGCCATACTGAGGAGGAGGAGAAAGGCACCAACATGAAAAATAAAAGATTAAACGGAGAAGAATCTTAAGGTACTCCTGATGTCTGAACCTCTGAATGTATTGCTTATGTGAACAACATATCATTTTGAATAATTAAGTAAGGATGAGTTAGTACTTTTAAGGTTTAAATGATTTAGCTCCAGAGCATCTGTTCACCTATCCTTTCTCCTGTTGTTTATACTCTGATTTTCCTTTGGAAAAATTATCTCTCCTATATTCCGAGACACATGTTTGGACTGATACCAGAATCAGATCCATAGGGGTTGCTTGTGCAAGCTTACGCCCAATGGCACACTCTGCCATTTTGGTTTTGATGATTGGATTAGGAATAGACTCATAACTCAATTTGGGCTAGCAAAAGGATAAAAAAATTTAAGACTTGTGTATTAGATATTATGAGATCCCCTTTTTTCCACTAGTTTGTGTGAAGATCTGTGTTCTAGACTTCCAGGAGCAATTCTACTGCCTCCTGTTGAGAACCCAGAACGGCTGGATCCAGAGATAAAGGCAACATTACAGAAAGCGGAGGTGAATGAGAGAAACCAAAGCGTTTAAGATCCTGGGTTTGACCTGTCATGAGGCATGCTACCTCTGGACCTCTCTCTCATGGGCATCAAACTCAACCTAACCCAGCCAACAACAACAAAACTGTTTATTAACTATGAAACTAGTTTGAGCTGGTTTCTCTAACTTTTGCTACACTTACTAAACTTTTCTATGTCATTAGCCATTAGGGAAGTACTAATTAAAGCCACAGTGAAATACCACAACACATCTGTTAGAGTGGCCGTTGTGAAAACTTGACAATACAGTATATTAATATATAAGTTTTATATATATTATATATATAGTGTTTGTATGTATATATATAAAAGCTTGTGGAGCAACTGGAACTCATGTGCTCCATTTAGAAAAGCAAAATGGTACAGTCATTCAGGAAAGCAGTTTTTTAGATTCTTATAAAATTAAACACACACTTACCAGATGACCCAGCAATGCCATTCCTGAGTATTTACCCTAGAGAAAAGGAAGCTTATGTTCACACAAAAACCTCTACCCCAATGTTTACAGCAGTTCTCTTCAAAATTGCAAAAATATGGAAACCACCCAAATGCCCTTCAGCGAGCTAATGGTTAAATAGCCTGTACATCGCACGATGGAATGCTACTCAGGAATAAAAGGAATGAACTATTGATATACAGAGCAACTTCTTTGAATCTGGAAAGCATTATGTTGGATGGGAAAAAAAGTCTCAAAAATTACTGTGTATTTCCATTTATATGACTTCCTGGAAAGGGGGAAAAAAACCCAAGATAGAGAACAGTACAGGGCTGCCAGGAGTTATAAGTGAGGGAGAAATTGTGACTAGAAGGGACTAGCAGGAGGCTGGATTTTTTTTTGGTGGGGGGAGATGATAGCACTGTTCTCTGTCCTGATTTTCATGAGGATTACACAACACATATGCATACATTAAAATTCATAGAAATGTACACTACAAAAGGTCAATTTCACTGTATAATGTTTTCAAAATGACATTTAAAGTCACACAGGCAAACTGATGTCTCTGAAGGCATGACTTGAATTTCCCTTAGAAAAGAGGAAGATTCTCCCACAGGCCCCACACTCATCTAGATTGGCCTGACTTTCCAGAATCAAATCCCAGATCCCCACAGGAGGATGGTGCTGGAACGCCTTCCCTCAAAGGTGGCGTCAAGCTCTGCCCGCCCACAGAAATGTAGGACAGCTAAGATTGCGGTCTGACGGCTCAGGCTTTTTCCTCCTCCTCCCAGTTCTGACAGGCACATGGAAATAATGTTGGAAATGTAAACTCTGTGTGTGAATGGGAATTTTATTTCCAGAGATGTTTAACTTTTTTTTTCCTTCTTATGGGCTGAAAACTTCATTCATACCTAAATAAATTATCTGGGGGTGTTGATAAGAGGATATAAAGTCTTAGAGGCTTTTCACAAAGCTCTGTATTCAGAAAACCAGTCCTTTTCAGGGCTGAACTTTTTATAGGGAGTTGGGGGTGGATGGGTAGAAGGGTGGGAGGGTGTATGGCAATCTGAATATGCTGTGTTTTCTTTTCCTTTTTATGTGTTCACAAAGCTCTCTGATATCAGGGAACCACAAGTTCAAGGTGGGAAAGCAGATAGGTTTCTCCGGAGACAATTGCCCTTCAAAGCACACGCAGGAATTCCACTTATTCTGAAGACCTGCTGGCAGCAATCCAGTTTAGTTTGCATTTCCTAAGACAGAAATTGGGAAATAGCAGTAGAAAAATAGGAGACCCTTGTTGTCTATCTTTGGCTTCAAAGGTAAGTTAGCCAGGGACTCTGTTTAAATGGCTGAGTGAAAATGGACATATGAGATAGAGGGGTGGGGAACATTTTAAGGTTTTATACAAGTACTATGGGTTTTAATTTTCTATGTTTTCCCCCAAATTTTGATAGCAGCTATGTGTGTTAGTAGCAGGCATTGGCTGCAAATGGTAGAGATCCAAAATTAAACTAAACTAGAAGACAAGGGCAGAAAAGGCAATGGCGCCCCACTCCAGTACTCTTGCCTGGGAAATCCCATGGACGGAGGAGCCTGGTGGGCTACAGTCCGTGGGGTCGTGAAGAGTCGGACATGACTGAGCAACTTCACTTTCACTTTTCACTTTCATGCATTGGAGAAGGAAATGGCAACCCACTCCAGTATTCTTGCCTGGAGAATCCCAGGGACGGGAGCCTGGTGGGCTGCCGTCAATGGGGTCGCACAGAGTCAGACACGACTGACATGACTTAGCAGCAGAAGACAAGGGGATATGGCTCGTTTAACTGAAAAGTGTGGAGGAGGATTGCAGGCTGGTTGGATCTAGGGTTGTGTTGGTGTTGGTGTTGTTGTTGTTGTTTTAATTGGTTATTCATTAGTTACAAATAGAACTGGGCCAGGAGAAATCAATCTAATATAAATGTAAAAGGTTTATGTGGCTTATAGGAGATCTGGGAAGAGATTAAAAAAAAAAAGGATTTGATGGATCTGAAATCAGGAGTGAAATTCAAAATTCAAATTGCAGAGCTGCTCCAGGACACAAACCAATGTTCCCACTCTTGGGGCCATTGCAGCTAAGCCCAGGCACCAGCCCTGGAACCCCCCCATTGATGCCAACAGGAAATTGTGTCCTGGGGGCCTCTTGCCAACAAGGATCAGTGTGGCATCTTCTCCAGGTGACCAGCTTCTGGATAGTATGGTATATCTAACTCACTGAACCAGGTTACCTTCTTGCACCCTATAGGGTGCAGGAAAGCATGTTCGTGACTTTTCCTTTGGGGAAACATGAGCCCATAAGGTGGGAAATTCTCTAAGTATGGAGGAAATTTAAGGATGTTCTGGGACAAACAGTAACAAAAACAACATCAGCAGCAACAATAGCTAACATATGTCAGTAGTTTAAGATGTGCCTGGCAGTCTTCAAAGTACTTTACATGTATCAGTTGATTAAATCGTCATAACATCCCTTTGGAGATGAGTATTCCTCAGATGAAGAGTCTGAAATAAACAGACTTAAACAATTGGCCCAGTTCTATTCCAGGGTGACTCTCCATCCAGCTTTGCCTGGGGTGGCCCCCAAATAAATATCATGAGCACCCCCATTTACTCTCAGAAGTGGTCTGATTTGGTCAATGAATTCTACAGTCATTCTACCCAGTCGTGCAGCTGGGCGGAGGAGAAGCCTGGATGACAAAGAGCCCCTTACTGGGGGCTGCTGCTGCCACCAGGCTCCCTCTTATTTCTCAGCTCTGCCCTCCTCTGTTGGGGTCCCTTCCCCAGGGGTCAGCGCTGAGAACCTCCCACTTCCCAGGCCAATAGAGATGGTGGTAGCCCACCATCCCTACCAGAGAACCCACCTCCATCAAGTTGTGTTTTTTTTTGCCAGAAGTCACAGAATTTCAACTCATTGGCTTCATGGGTTTAGAACTCCTTTCTGGAACCTGGGCTGATGCCCCAGGAAACTCAGGTGCTAAGAGTTGGGGGAGACATCACCAAAAGGAGACGAGGGTGCTGTGGTGCAGAGGAGCAGGCGGATGCTGTGCAGGAACAAACATTTGACATCCTGTCTGCCTGTAAGAGCCCACTGTTCACCGTGACTCTTGTAGGAAAACCTGGCTGGCAGAACTGGATTCTCCAAGTGCCCCGTGTGTTTAGTGATCAGAGAGGACTGATTCTAGCCTGATGCAATCAGATGTTGCCACTGGAACCCGTCCCATTAGAGACACAGAGATGGAACCGAAGGCCCTCCCTCAATGCCTTAGGATCAGCAGATTTATTCTGCAAAAGGACCAGATCAGAAATAGTTTAGGATTTGCAGGCCAAGTGTGGTCTTTGTCACATATTCTTGTGTGTGTGTGTGTGTGTGTGTGTGTGTGTGTGTAGTGTAAAAACCTCTTTAGCTCAGGGGCTGGACAAAAACAGCCTTTGCAGCTGGATTTGGCCCAGGACACTTGTTTGCAAGCCCCTAACCGATCACAGAAGGCCCGATGCAGACGTGTGAGGAGAGGGCAGGGCCAGCCTGGTGTCACCGGCGCCGGCCCCACCTGTGTGTCCATAGAGACCGTGTGCAGGGAGGGGTGAGCGTTGCGCGGGTTCCTGGAGGTGACCCTTGAGAGCAGGCTCAGGGGCCGCTGGAGGGACCTCACTAACTAGCCATTTGGAGTCCGTTTCTTTTCCTGCTGGCAGCACCGGGTGTTTCTCTGGACAACCACTGCTGCCCCCTGCTCAGTTCAGACCTCAGCTCATCAAGGTGGCACGTCGTCTGTCTCAGTAAAGATCCAGGAATGAGCATGTGGCCCCTCAGTCACACACAGAATAAAACTCAAGTCCCTCCCACGACCTGATGGGAGGGTCCATCTCTCCCATCTCTCCAGCCTCTCCAGCCTCTCTCTCCCATTACCCTGTATCCCCAGCCACCTTCATTTCCTGGTTTTCCACCGACACCACTCTGTGCTTGGTCCTTCCACTCTGCCCCTACACTTTCTGGTCCCTCTGGTTCCTCTCTCCACTGTTCACAGAGCTTGCCTCATGTAGGTCTTTCCTAATATTTGACCTCCTTAAGAGGGTTTTCCCAACTTTTAGAAAATAGTCCCTCTGTATTTCCTTGCCTCTGGCTGTTTATCTTTGTCCTGTTTGCCACACCTGACATCTTTTGTTTATTTCTTAATCCCTGTATTGTCTGTTACCCAGCCAGACTGTAAGCTCCAGGAGGGCAGGAATTTTTGTCTGTTTTGTCTCAGGAATCCTCAGCACCTAGAAAAAAATCTTTAACAAAGTGATACTCCCTGAATGTTGGCTGAATGAATAAATAAATGTTGGCACAAAGATACTCCCTCTTTCCCAGAAGCTTTGCGTCTAAGAGGTGAAATATACAACAGCAAATATACAAATATACAACAAATATACAATAGGGAAAATCTATTTGAGGACAGAGTCAAAAAATAGAGAAACCAGATCCTGAAGGTATCCTTTGAACACCTTGATCAACCTATACCTGAAGCCAGAACTCTGTTTTCAGTTACAAAAGCCAATGCATTCCCTTTATGCATAAACCATTGTTCTATTTCTTAAAAAAATTTTTTTATGTGTAGAAAGCATCTTGAAATGGACATTTTGTTGCTTGTAATAAAGAAGTCTTCAGAGTATGATTTGGCTAGTCAGAGAGAAGAGAATTGGAAGAAAAGGAGAGAAGATAGCACTTGCTGAGTGGTTAAATGATATACTGGGCGATGGAGCAATTCCGGCCTCTAATCCAGTAACATTCTCTGTGAGCCTTAGAGAAACCCAGCAAAATAGGAGTCAAAAAGGAATGTAAAGGGAAATGTTGCAAAATTTAGGTGACTTAGCACACTAATTCACTTTCACTTTCCACTTTCATGCATTGGAGAAGGAAATGGCAACCCACTCTAGTGTTTTTGCCTGGAGAATCTCAGGGACGGAGGAGCCTGGTGGGATGCCGTCTATGGGGTCGCACAGAGTTGGACACGACTGAAGCGACTTAGCAGCAGCAGCAGCACACTAATTGAGCTGGGCTTATTTAGAACACGTTCTCACTACAGAGTGGGGAGAATGTGGATCCTACACAGACCTCAGATGCCGTGGTCAGGTGAGCTGTGAGGCGCTCACACTCCCCCAAGCCTCTGTCCACAGTGTGGCCTCAGGTAAACGCTCAAACCTCATCTTCCCTTCTGGAAAAATGAGATGACAAAACCCAGTTTCAACAGGGCTGTAATGAGGACTAAATAAGGACATACAAGTTAAAATACCTGGATTAGAAGATGACCCATGGCAGTCGTTCAATAAACGAAAGTTGTGATTATCATGATGGGGTCTGGATTGTGTGCTAAGTCACTTCAATCGTATGCAACTCTTTGTGACCCCATGGACTGTAGCCCTCCAGGCTCCTCTGCCCATGGGATTCTCCAGGCAAGAATACTGGAGTGGGTTGCCATGCTCTCCTCTAGGGGATCGTCCCGATCCAGGGATTGAACCCAAATCTCTTATGTCTCCTGCATTGGCAGATGGGTTCTTTACCACTAGCATCACTTGGGAAGCCCTTGGGGTCTGGACTGCCTGGATTCAAACTTGCACTTGAATTTGGAGAGCTGCCAAAACTCTGCTACCCCCAGAATCAAGGGTGAGGGAATTGTTCCACGGAAAAAGCAGAGCATGTGGCTTCTGCAGTTGGTGAAGCTGCATCAGCTCCATCAAGCAGCAAGAGGTAAGGATCATGAAAAACACTCATTTTTATATGACATATCGTCCTGTGCAAGTTCTTGCAAAAGTCTGATGAGGCTCATGTCTCCATCCTCCCTGCCCTCTGCAGCTGACATAATGCTTTCACATTCACATCCACTCTCACGGAGCATCCAAGGAAAGAACTTAAATGCTTGTGGACTACACAGAGACAAAGGTACTGTCTTTTCCTCTTTCCACCCTTCTGGTTAAGCCAAGGAGCCAGTCTCAGGTGGGTACTCAGAATGCCTTATCACCTCTCCTGGGCTTTCTAATCTCCCAACCTAGTTGAGCATGCTGTTGAGGCAGGAAACCAAATTACTGTGTAGCCAGTGCATCTTTGAACCTCTTTTGTGCACATTCATTTATCAAATTAGTTAAGTGTACAGGAGACAGGGATCAAGACCATCCCCATGGAAAAGAAATGCAAAAAAGCAAAATGGCTGTCTGAGGAGGCCTTACAAATAGCTGTGAAAAGAAGAGAAGCGAAAAGCAAAGGAGCAAAGGAAAGATATAAGCATCTGAATGCAGAGTTCCAAAGAATAGCAAGAGATAAGAAAGCCTTCTTCAGCGATCAATGCAAAGAAATAGAGGAAAACAACAGAATGGGAAAGACTAGGGATCTCTTCAAGAAAATCAGAGATACCAAAGGAACATTTCATGCAAAGATGGGCACAATAAAGGACAGAAATGGTATGGACCTAACAGAAGCAGAAGATATTAAGAAGAGATGGCAAGAATACACAGAAGAACTGTACAAAAAAGATCTTCACGACCCAGATAATCATGATGGTGTGATCACTGACCTAGAGCCAGACATCCTGGAATGTGAAGTCAAGTGGGCCTTAGAAAGCATCACTACGAACAAAGCTAGTGGAGGTGATGGAATTCCAGTTGAGCTATTCCAAATCCTGAAAAATGATGCTGTGAAAGTGCTGCACTCAATATGCCAGCAAATTTGGAAAACTCAGCAGTGGCCACAGGACTGGGAAAGGTCAGTTTTCATTCCAATCCCAAAGAAAGGCAATGCCAAAGAATGCTCAAACTACCACAGAATTGCACTCATCTCACACGCTAGTAAAGTAATGCTCAAAATTCTCCAAGCCAGGCTTCAGCAATATGTGAACCGTGAACTTCCTGATGTTCAAGCTGGTTTTAGAAAAGGCAGAGGAACCAGAGATCAAATTGCCAACATCTGCTGGATCATGGAAAAAGCAAGAGAGTTCCAGAAAAACATCTATTTCTGCTTTATTGACTATGCCAAAGCCTTTGACTGTGTGGATCACAGTAAACTGTGGAAAACTCTGAAAGAGATGGGAATACCAGACCACTTGACCTGCCTCTTGAGAAATCTGTATGCAGGTCAGGAAGCAACAGTTCGAACTGGACATGGAACAACAGACTGGTTCCAAATAGGAAAAGGAGTTCGTCAAGGCTGTATATTGTCACCCTGTTTATTTAACTTATATGCAGAGTACATCATGAGAAACGCTGGGCTGGAAGAAGCACAAGCTGGAATCAAGATTGCCGGGAGAAATATCAATAACCTCAGATATGCAGATGACACCACCCTTATGGCAGAAAGTGAAGAGGAACTAAAAAGCCTCTTGATGAAAGTGAAAGTGAAGAGTGAAGAAGTTGGCTTAAAGCTCAACATTCAGAAAACGAAGATCATGGCATCCAGTCCCATCACTTCATGGGAAATAGATGGGGAAACAGTGGAAACAGTGTCAGACTTTATTTTTTTGGGCTCCAAAATAACTGCAGATGGTGACTGCAGCCATGAAATTAAAAGACGCTTACTCCTTGGAAGGAAAGTTATGACCAACCTAGATAGCATATTCAAAAGCAGAGACATTACTTTGCCCACAAAGGTTCATCTAGTCAAGGCCATGGTTTTTCCTGTGGTCATGTATGGATGTGAGAGTTGGACTGTGAAGAAGGCTGAGAGCCAAAGAATTGATGCCTTTGAACTGTGGTGTTGGAGAAGACTCTTGAGAGTCCCTTGGACTGCAAGGAGATCCAACCAGTCTATTCTGAAGGAGATCAGCCCTGGGATTTCTTTGGAAGGAATGATGCTAAAGCTGAAACTCCAGTACTTTGGCCACCTCATGCAAAGAGTTAACTCATTGGAAAAGACTCTGATGCTGGGAGGGATTGGGGGCAGGAGGAGAAGGGGACGACAGAGGATGAGATGGCTGGATGGCATCACTGACTCGATGGACATGAGTCTGGGTGAACTCCGGGAGTTGGTGATGGACAGGGAGGCCTGGCGTGCTGCGATTCATGGGGTTGCAAAGAGTCAGACACGACTTAGTGACCTAACTGAACTGAACTGAAGCTCTAAGAACAGTGTCTTCACTGGTGAAATAAAATTAAATGCAGAAGCTCTGATGGGGAGGAATGCAGGAAATTCCCATACCTGGAATGGGAAACCCAGGTAAAGAGTCAAAGGCTGGGCCCCTAGGAACTTGGAGAGGGCAGAGAGGGTGCAGCTGTTAAGTTGCTGTCAGGGGAGAGTGATGGGGACACCTTGAACCCACAGTCACAGCCCCTCCCCCCACTTTGGCAGAGGGACTTGCAGCGGGATGTCTAGACTCTTCCGGATGCTCTGTTCCAGCAGAAGGGTGCACTATTGGCACACATGCCTGCCCCGGCTGCCATCAGACCACCTCCAAGTCTCTTGCGGCTGACCAAGTCTCGGTTCTGATCACCATCCATCACACGCTGGTGGTGGTTCCAATACCTGGGCCTGTGTGCCCAAGCTAACAGAGCCCGTCTGTATGGACTGCTTGGCTCCAGGACACAGGCTTGAGCAGCAGGCTGATGGGCTGGCAGCGTCGCATGTTTTCCCTCCTGTCTCACATTTCTCCATCCAGGAGGGGCAGACAGTGTGGAATGTACCCCTCCAGAGAACTGGGAAAGCTGGCAACCTCTGAGGCCTGACCCCTCGCTGGACTCATGGAAATAAGCCCTGAGGAGAAGCCTGGAGAAGAAGGTGGGCGTTTATCAGGATCCTGTTCACCTCTTCGTAAGGACGCTAGACGACTTGTTTAGCCACGGCCGAGAGACTTGCCTGCTCCATTGGGAGAAACTTGCAGAGGCTATGCCTTAGCTAGCTGTCCACGACTGAGGATCAGTGCCTGATTGCTTGCATTCCCTCCTCCTTCCACCTTTTAAAGGCGTCAGCAAACCCATGGCTGCCCCTCTATCACAGACCCCACACTGTTCACTTCTCTCCACCTCCATCATCAAGTCCACTGTGATCCAAGCCATCACCATCTTTAACCTGGACCATCCAGCATCCCTCAAGCTTATCTCTTCTTTTTGCACCATCCATTCCATCCTCCACAGAATGGCCAGAAAGATCATTTAAAATAATATATCCGACTGAGTCCCTCACCTGTTAATATTTTCCAGGGGGTTGTTTTTGCATCTAAAATAAAATCCCACCTCCTTCCCTGGCTTCAAGTCCCTGTGTTCCTGGCCCCTCTTTAACACACTTGCAACACTCTAGTTGGACTGGAATGCTTTCTGTTCCTTGAACACCAAGCTCACTCCTACCTCAAGACCTTTATACATGTAATTCTCTCTGTCCCGATTGATCTTTTCCCAGGTGGTTAGAGTAACCATCTCATTGTCATTTTCCTAAGTTCCCTCTCTACAATTAATTTCTTTATTGAATGCTAGAATCTCATAAACTTCTGTCCCAACATCAAAGTTCCTCTCCAGCTGCCACCTTATCTTGTTCTTGCCCCAGGGCTCTTCCAGCTCTGGGTTTGATGCCTCCTAATGATCTAGCCTGGTGGAGATAACCCAGGACTAGAGTTTAGAAAATATAGGGTTGATCACAACTCTGCTACTTAGCTGCTTGTGCTCATGACTTATTTTCCTAATCTATAAATCTATGGAATAGTGATATTTCCTTCTCAGGGTTCCTAGGAAGATGTGGGAGCTAGTAGAGGTGAAATATTTTATAAACTGGGATGTCCTCTCAGATACTCATTAACATTCAATTTATACTTATTGACTACCTCCTGCAAAAGTCAGGCCTAGATTAAGAGGACAAGGAACAGTGTCTGCCCTTGAGGGCAGGGGGAAGGGAACAGTGGTTCAGCCCACAGGACAGAGACAGCCTGGTTTTGAATCCTGTGTCTGTTGCTCAATGGTATTATGACTTTGGCTTCACTTCTCCTATGTTAGTTTCATGCTCTAGAAAATCTGTTTAATTGCACCTTCCAGAGTGGTTGTGAGGATTAAGCAAGTCAATCTAAATAAAGCTCTTTAAAAACACCAGACATGATAGGGATTAAACAGTCATTTGTTACCAGAAGGGGAGGCTAATTGATAAACCCAGTTCTCCACTTTTTATTTCCTGTCTACTCATCTACAGTCTTAACTTCTACCCATTACTCCAAGCTCAGATCACCCCCAGCTCGTTAGTCTGACACCTCCTGCTGACAAGCCACCTCTTCCCCAGCCTTGGTGTTGGAAACAGTACTGTTGGCTTTCACATCCATCCTCCTCATAAATATTTGTGTTGTCTCTCCCAGCCTCACCATGTCTTCTGGGGTCATAGGAGAGTCTCAAGAAACGTATCAGAAAAAAAAAAAAAAAAAAAAAAGAACTTTATAGTGAAATGGTAGCTTCCTTCACAGAGGCTCCATGTAGGCTGAGAACAACTGCTCCACGGCTGGGTTAATGAGTAATATTTGCTGAGTGTTTTCAAAATGTTGTCACATATTTTGAAGCAAAACTGAAGGAGGGATAGAAATCCCACAGGTAGGCATGATGGCTCCAGCTCTGAGACTCACCAACTACTGAAATGTATGTGCTGCTGCTAAGTCGCTTCAGTTGTGTCCGACTCTGTGCGACCCCATAGACAGCAGCCCACCAGGCTCCCCGTCCCTGGGATTCAAAGCTCCTGAAATTCACCAGCTTTTGAAATGCGCACAAAGAAGGGAAAAGGCAGGGTACTGTGATGGGGAGAAGATGGCAGAGGAGATGTAGGAAGCACAGGAAGGGGAGAGGTGGAAGTACAAGGAGTGAGGGGAGAGGGTGAGGGAAAGGCTGGCTGATGCCTTACACGTCTCAGACATTATTTTTATTTTTTCATGATTTGACCTTATTTTTTATATTATTTTTTAAAATATGAATTTCCAGTTTATTTAGTAAAACCAAAACATATAGCATATTATCTTAAACTGCATAGTTCCTTACAATATAATTTGATCTTTTTTTTAATTGAAGAATTTTTTTAAAATTTAGGCTATAGTTGATTTTTTTAAATTATAGGATTTTATTTTTACTTTTTAAATGAAACAAAGATGAATATTTTTAATGATAAAAGGTACAGTTCACAAAGAAGATAGACATCATCAACCATTAGACATCTTAACAACATAGAAACAAAGATACATAAAGCAAAAGTCAGAAGAATATAAGGGGAAAGAAAAAATGTATAATCAGTGAGAAATAGTAACATTTCTCCAAGAATATTTTATCAAGTGCAGAAAATAGAATAGGAGCCTCTTGAATGATATTAATAATTTAAATATAATAGATTCATATTTAATTTATATTAATCATATCCTACACAAATATATTTAAAATTTTGTATCTTATACATTATTAGATGTCCATAGGACATTTAGGAAAATTGGCAAAAAGACAGACATTATTAAATTTCAAAAAGTAGAATTCTTTTTTGTTTGTGATTCAGTTATACATACACACATATATTATTTTTGAAACTAGTTTCCATTGTAGGTTATTATAAGATATTGACTATAATCCCCTGTGCCATACAGTAAACCACTGTTGCTTATTGCATATCTATTTTTTTAAATTAGAAATCTAGCATTCTATTTGTACTAAGTTGAACAAGTGGAATCAAAATGTCAAATTTTTTGGTTAGGCAAAAATCCATAAGTTTTCTAAAATATATATATTATGCATACTATTTTTATATATATGTATACAAAAGTGTTTCTACTATGCTTGATAAAGGCTTGAGAAAACATAAAAAAAAAGAGAAGGAGAAATTGAAAAACAAACTAAATGAAATGGGAGCACAGAATATGACATAGAAAAAGTGAAACAAACTAGACGAAAGTAAAAGATCCTCATATAGTCCAGTTGTTTTTAAACATGGCTGCTTATTAGAAACATATCTGGAACTCTGCCCCCCCCCCCCCCAAAAGGCAATACCTGAGCATTTGTATTTGTCAAATAATTCCAAGATAATTCTGATATGCATCTGGATTTTAAAAAGTGATTATTAGGCTTTTCTATTAAATGGTAGTTTTGGTGATACAGAATTCTATAATTTTTCTGTAAACCAATCATGATACAATGGTATTAAGTAATAGTTACATAATCACAATAGTAAAAGAGGTTTATCAGTTTTCACAATCAATAGCCAGACAAAAAATAAGATAATTATAAATGCAAGCCATCATGGGAACATGAGTAACCTAACAATAAAAAATACTCACATGCAATTTGGGGGGTCAAGCAGCATGATGTGGTGAGTGGGAGTGCATATGTGCACACGCTTTCATCTGCTCAGTCAATGTATGTGTTTTGGTTGGTGCAAAATGCAATGTGGGAGACCTGGGTTTGATCCCTGTGTTGGGAAGACCCCTGGAGAATGGAAAAGCTACCCACTTCAATATTCTTGGGCTTCCCTGGTGGCTCAGCTGGTAAAGAATCTGCCTGCAATTCAGGAGACCTGGGTTCAATCCCTGCATTGGGAAGATCCCCTGGAGAAGGGAAAGGCTACCCACTCCAGTATTCTGGCCTGGAGAATTTCGTGAGTCCATGGGGTCATGACTTTCACTCTCACTTTTCAAGGTAATTATCCATATGTATGATCCGGAGAAGGCAATGGCAACCCACTCCAGTACTCTTGCCTGGAAAATCCCATGGACTGAGGAGCCTGGTGGGCTGCAGTCTATGGGGTCACTAAGAGTCAGACACAACTGAGCGACTTGACTGACTTTTCTTTCATGATCCTATTACTATTTCCTTAATTGTTTGGGCTTTATTTTCTATAGGTAGGGCTTTTCCTTCTCTTGTTTTCTGCCGAGAGAATTTCCTTTAGCATTTGTTGTAAAGCTGGTTTGGTGGTGCTAAGTCTCTTAACTTTTGCTTGTCTGGAAAACTTTTGATTTCTCCATCAAATCTGAAGGAGAGTCTTGGTGGGTACAGTATTCTTGGTTGTAGTTTCTTCCCTTTCATCACTTAAATATGTCATGCCATTCCCTTCTGGCTTGTAGAGTTTCTGTTGAGAAATCAGCTCATAGCCTGATGGGAGTTCCCTTGTATGTTCCTTGTCGCTTCTTCCCTTGTTGCATTTAATATTTTATCTCTGTCTTAAATTTTTGTCAGTTTGATCACTGTGTGTCTCAGTGTGTTCCTCCTTGGGTTCATCCTGTCTGGGACTCTGTGCTTCCTGGACTTGGTTGACTATTTCCTTTCCCATGTTAGGGAAGGTTTCAGCTATTATCTCTTCAAATATGTTCTCAGGTCCTTTTCTGTCTTCTCTTTCTGGGACCCCTATAATGTTCATGTATTTAATGTTGTCCCAGAGGTGAGATATTATTTTATTTCATTCTCACAGCAAGCCCTCAGAAACATGAATTCTGTTATAAATAGATTAAGACTGGCAGTTCCATGGAGCAAAGAGCTTATGTTTTATGTTTTTCGGTTTGTTGGCTTTGTCTTGGTCACTGTTGACCTACAGTGCATAGGGCAATAACTGGCATGTAGCAGATGCGTAAGAAATACGTACAGAATGGATGACTAGAGATTGAATGAAACGAATGAAGAAGGCTCTGAAGCCTGGAGATGTGTCAATGGTCAGCAAGTGCAGGAAAAGATGTTCCACATCACTATCATTAGGGAAGCACAAATCAAAACCACAGTGAAATACCACTTCACACCCATTAGGATGGAGGCTATAAAATAAAATTTTTTAAAAAAGGAAAAAAGTGTTGGCGAGGATGTAGAGAAATTTGAATACTTGTGCATTGCTGGTGAGAAAATAAAATGGCCCAGCTGCTGTGGAAAACAATATGGCATGTTCTCAAATTAAAGATAGAATTACCATTGCTGCGTCGCTTCAGTCATGTCCGACTCTGTGTGACCCCATGGACTGCAATCTACCAGGCTCCCCTGTCCATGGGATTCTCCAGGCAAGAACACTGGAGTGGGTTGCCATTTCCTTCTCCAGAATTACCATATGATACAACAATTCCACATGTGAGAGTATGTCCCAAATTATCTGAAAGCAGAGACATGAACAAGTACTTGCACACTCATGCTCATAGCAGGGTGCACAAGTCCTGATTGTGGCTCCTGATCAGAGCAGGATTCACAATCACCAAAAGATGGAAGCACCAAAGTTGACCGAATAAACAAAATGCAGTTTGTACACTCAATGGAATGTTATGGAGCCTTAAAAAGACGAGAAACTCTGACACATACTCCAACATGATGAACCTTGAAGATAGTATGCTAAGTGAAATAAGCCAGACACAAAAAGTCGAATGCTATATGATTCCTCTTATATGAGGTACATAGAGTGATCAAACTCATAGAGACAGAAAGTAGAAAGGTGGTGGCCAGGGACTCTGAGGAGGGAGAATGCAGTTGTTGCTACAAGGAACAGAGTTTCCATTTTGTAAGATGGAAGTATTTCTGTAGATGGTTGGTGATCATGATGATTACACAACAACGTGAATGTACTTAATGCTGCTGAACTGTATGCAATGTTTAAAATAGAAAATTTTGTTACATGTATTTTACCACAATTAAACAATTAAAATTTTAAGTGTGTTAGCTTTAGAGAGAGTGAAGACTTGAAGAAAGGCAATGCCCTACTGCACATCACAATACTAGTCTTTGGCAGCTGTGGAATTGGCTCAGCCTCAGATAGACAAAGGGAAGGAAAGGGAGAGAGAAACAGAGCCAGAGAAAGCTGACCAGGGGCCGAGGCTGGGCCACCACCAGGGTGATGGGCTGTTAAAATGGCTGACCCAGCGAGGTGGAGCCCAGGACCAGGAGGGGATGCCCGCAGCAACGGGAACTTGCCTTTCCTCAAGCCCTTGTCCTCTGTG
Source organism: Bubalus kerabau (assembly GCF_029407905.1). Lineage (NCBI taxonomy): Eukaryota > Metazoa > Chordata > Mammalia > Artiodactyla > Bovidae > Bubalus > Bubalus kerabau. Next base: position 77,252,560 of record NC_073636.1, read on the forward strand.
GGCTTGTCTATGAATCTGGAAGCAGAGCCGTAAGCAGAAATCTTTCCATTTCAGGTGACAGGAACCTAGGTGGTGCAAGCCAAGGAGGAATCCACTGGCTCACGGGAGGAAAGCGCCAAGGGGTGAAGTGGGCTTTGTGCATGCGTGTGCGCTCAGTCACTTCAGTCATGTCCGACTCTTTGTGACCCTATGGGCTGCAGCCTGTCAGGCTCCTCTGTCCATGAAATTCTCCAGGTAAGAATACTGGAGTGAGCTTGCCATGCCCTTCTCCAGGGGATCTTCCCATCCCAGGGATTGAACCCATGTCTCTTAAGTCTCCTGCATTGACAGGCAGGTTCTTTACCACTAGCACCACCTGGACAGCCCAAAGTGGGCTTCAGGCACAGCTGAAGCCAAGAGCCTATCTTTCGCATTTTATCTCTGCTTTTCTTCCATCTCTTTGGTTCCTCAGGAGGCTGGCTTTTCCCTCACGATGGCAGAAATGACCACCACAAGTTCCAGACTACATCTTACATGTCAACCTCTACAGGCTGATCCCTCTGCAACCTCGGGCACTCCATGATAAGTCCTCAAAGAAATTAAACAGGCAGTCTGGAGGGAAGGGCTTTTAGGTCGAGTGTCCAGAGGACATGACATTAGAGCTGAAACCTATGTGTTGGGAAGGAGCTGCATGGAAATGTTACTGAGCCCAAGCTTGTTCTGCTTGCCACACAACAGGCCAATAAATCAGGAGATGAGTTTGTTGGAACAAGGAATAACAACTTTAATCAGGAAGGTAGCAGACCAAGAAGATGGCAGACTAATGTCTCAAAAAATCATCTTCCCTCAGTCTGAATTTGGGGTCCTTTTATACAGAAGAGAAGGCGGGGAGGGGCCCACTGTGGCCCTGACCAGTGGCTTAAGGGGGGGCTGCTAGAACTCCTGCCTGCCTCACTGCCACTGCACCCCAGAGAAGGAAGTTGCAACTCCAGAAATCGGCAGTGTCTGAAGAAGTACCTGGCCACTCTAGCAATGTCATCCTCTGTGGAGCGAGGCATGCAGGCAGTGGAGACCATGGTGGCCACATAAAGACAGTTGACAAGCCCATCAACTGGGATCACTGCCTGAGGCAGTCGGTGCTGTGGGATCAGCCAGCCCGTGACCGTCAAGTTTGCCTTGGAGCGGGTGCCCCTGGAGCAGAGCTCCTGCCTGCCCCGGGGTGCCAGGAGCAGGCCAGCCTGGTGAAATAGGCGTGGCTGTGCTCAGAGGTGCAGCAAAGCAGTCTCTGCCTCAGTGGAGCTTAGTTCGAGGCCCGGCACAGGGAAGGAAGGGACCATCCCTCATCTTGGGTTTGGTTAGGGAGGCCACCGCTAATGAAAGGTCAGAAAGAAAGTCTTTCAAGGTGAAGGAACAGCTGGGGCAAGATCCCAGGGGCATGGGCGAGCCTGGCTGACTTGGTAAGGAAAAACTCCCGATCCTCAGGGTTGCCATGGGGTGTTTACCATGTGAGGCTCCCCTCTAAGTGCATGTGTGTACGTATGTGTCACCCAGAGACAAGGATGGTGAGAGCAGACCTGTCTTAAAGCCTCTGACTGAGACTATGCTTAGTTGCTCAGTTGTGTCCGACTCTGCAACCCTTTGGACTGGAGCCCATAGCCCACCAGGCTCCTCTGTCTGTGAGGTTTTTCAGGCAAGAAAACTAGAGAGGGTTGCTATTTTCCTCCTCCAGGGATCTTCCCCACCCAGGAATCAAGCCCTCATCCCCTGTGTCTCCTGAATTGCAGGATGATTCCTTACCTGCTGAGCCACTGGGGAAGTCCATGGTATGCTAAATAAACTTGCCTGGGGTCTCTACTGCTGGCAAACAGTGGAGCCAGACCTTGAACTCTTTTCTCTTTGCCTCCTCTTCCCCATCCATTTTACTGCCAAACATTAAATCTTGCTGTTGGTTGGAAGTGCAGTCATGAGGACAGGATCTGCTGCCTATGGCTTGGTCCCATTCCTAATCCCTAGCCTGCCTTCCCTTTATAATAAAACATCCTCAAGGGAATATAGGGGGTGCTGCTTATTCTCTGAGAACACCTTTGCTTCAACGAGGGTTCGGGGGGTGGGGGACAGCCACCCAAAATGACTTTTCCCTTTTTTATTTCTCTTGTGGAAGCAACCTTCTTGAAGTTCCAGACTAGCAGACATGGTCAGTCCATGAAGCAGTCACTGAGTACCCAAGGTGGGTCAGCCTTTAAGTCAAGACCTGGGATTAAATGGTGAACAGACCACATCTCTCAGCCCCCTTAAAGATCTTGGTGCCCATCCAGACCAAGCTTCTGTGGCAATTATTTCCTTGAAAAGCAATATCTGAGCAGAAAATATAGGAAATCTGGCTCAGGAGAACACTCTTGTTGCAAAGGGTTCAAAGAAAACTGATGTGCCAGGAGTACAACCCTTCAAGTTCCCCCCAACTCCACATGCCTTTCAGCCCCACTTCCCTCTCAGAAATCGGCCACTCTCATCACTGTTTCCTTTCAGACAGTACTGCTTTTGCCTGGGTAGGGTTATAATGCTCTCAAACTTCAGCCATCTCTTTGGTTCTGCTTGTGTTGTACAAAACCTGTTGTAAAACCATTCTCCTTTTCAAGTCCTGTTGATTCTACCTCCTAAATCTTTTTCAGGTCCAGCCCCCATTTTGCATCTGGCCGCCACTGCCCGCGTTCAGGTCCCTGTCATTTCTTGCCATTGTCTCTGTTACTGAACCTGGTTCATTTTGCCCAAGGCGGAGCAAGCCAAAAATACTGAAATGCTGAGGTTTGCAGCAAAGAGAGGGTTTCTTTGCAAGACACCCAACTGAGATGGGTCAAGTCAAATTCACCTCCCTGAAGGCAAGGGGCTGGGGTATTTATGGAGTAACAAACAAAAACAGCAGGATGGTCCGAGGTGTAGGGAGTGTGGTTGCTTGGGGAAATGCGATTGAGAAAAGGTGAGGTCATTGTCTTTCTGAGCAGGTGTATCCAAGCTATCGGCCTCTTCGTGTTCAAAATGTCCCCAAGTGGACACTGACACACACCCAGTGTCAATGGTCCCTTTGTCTTCACAGCTCAGCTCAAACTAGACACAGCTGACTCCAAGTTCCTGGAAAATATCTTATCTAGGCTATTTGGAGGACCCACAAGTCTTTTGCAGATGACCTTGATTAGGGGGCTTGCATGATGGCTCAGAAGATAAAGAGTCTGCTTGCAATGCAGGAAACCCGGGTTCAATCCCTGTATAGGGAAGATCCCCTGGAGAAGGAAATGGCAACCCACTCCAGTATTCTTGCCTGGAGAATCCCATGAATGGAGGGGCCTGGTGGGCTGCAGTCCATGAAGGTTGCAGAGAGTTGGACACAACTGAGTGACTTCACTTTCACTTTTCACTTTCATGCATTGGAGAAGGAAATGGCAGCCCACTCCAGTTTTCTTGCCTGGAGAATCCCATGGACAGAGGAGCCTGGCAGGTTATAGTCCATGGGGTCGCAAAGAGTCGGATATGACTAAGTGACAAACACTCTTTGATTAGTGAGGGTGGGTGAAATAGATTTGACTAATTCCCTTCAGGATCATCTCCTCCTGGTCTCCCTGTCTCCAGTCTTGTCATAAAATCCTAACTCTAGGCTCCTGCTGGAGAAACCCAACTACAGTGGACGTTGGACCAAGGAAGAGGTTGGGGGGAAGGTTTGCGGCTGCCTAACACCCTCTGAATGCTCGCCCTGTGTTGGGGAGTTTCCCAGAATGCAGTTCCCAGGTCCCCAGATGGCAGTCATGGTGTTCTCCAGCCTCCCCTGCTGCTAGGAAGGTGACATTGGTTTTTCCAAACAGATCCTCTCAGTTGAGACTGGTTTTGAAGGGAATATGCAGGACAAACAGAATTGAAGTTTGTTAAGCAAGGCCATGGAGGCCTCTGGTCCTTCTGGGGGAGTGGGGTGCACTTTCTGGCGTCCAGTGTCATGTGGTGGAGTGCAGTTCCTGGCTGTATGTCTCCTGATCTTGGCTTTTTGGCTCTTTGGAAGATTCTCCAGCTACCTGACCACCTTTAATGAATTTGAGTTTTGCTTAAACCAGTCACAGTGGAGTTTGCTGTTCGCAGTCAAGAAACATGATGGATACAAACCATGTCACTCCCTTGCCTCAATAGTTTTCACTGGTTTACCTGCCCACCCAGCCTTGCTCACCCCTCCAGCCTCACACACAGCACCCCCATCTCACATTTTCCGGTCTAAGTACCAAGTGTGGAAGTCCTTGCTTCCCTCTCCTTCATGTTATTCTTTGCAGGGAAATTTTATTCTACTATAAACTGGGACACGCCCACTTTGCAGAAGAGAAAACTGAGTCTCAGCAACGTAGTCCCATATTTACCCCAGAGCCAGAACTCAGATTTCCACGTTAGGTCTGAGATCCTGGCTCCTTGTAGGTGGAATTCAAGGCCTTCTTTTATCCCTCTTCCCACTATGCCCCTTCACCTGCTGCCCACCCACCGACCACTCAGTGCACTGTGGCTTATTCTCTACCCAGGCCCAGGCACCACCCAAGACCCCGCCTTAGCCCAGGCAGCTTCCTCGCCCTGGACCTTCTTCTGTCCTCTGGCCTGGTGGTGTGGTCATAGGCCCTGAAGTCTTGGCTTCAAGTCTTGGTTCTGCCTCTTCCCAGACTGGTGAGATTAGGCAAGTCATTCAAACTTTTTGTGCCTCAGTTGTCCCATCTGTAACAAGAGTGTAAAATCAGGTAATAAATCTTAAGCGTGTTGTGTGGAATAACTGAATAAACTCAGGTTGAGTTGCTTAGTGAGCACACAGTCGCTATTAGCTACGATCATTGTCATGGTCATCTGGCCATGTCCCTGTCTGCCCACCTCTCTTGATTCCTCTTTCCTTTGGGTGGCCCCCTCTCCAGTGGGGAGGAGACTTTGCTTCCTTGTTCAGTTCATAGACAGCAGAGGGGGTGGTTAAGAAGCTGGACCCTGGCACCAGAAGGCCTGGATTCATACCTTAACATTGCACACATGATTTAACCTCTCTGTGTGTCTCAGTTTCCTGGGAGAAATGGTGCTTGTAAAGGGACCTACGTCATGGAGCAGGGATGGAAAGCACACGTGTCACTACTAAACACAGTGCCTGGCTCACAGGGAGTGCTCCGTCATGTTGGTGCTTATGGCTTGTTTGTCTGTCTGGCACTCCAACCCTGAAAGGCACCTGAGCCAGGCTTCACCTATCTTTGTGTTCTTGGCGCCTCGGATGGTGCCTGGACCTGGTTGGTGCTACATTAGTGCCCCATGCTTGCAGTCTGGTCTCATATCAGCTGTTTTATTCATTCTCTTTGCCCAAAGGGCACTGTTCCAGCCTGGGGAAAAAAAAAAAAAAAAAAAAGAGCCTTCAACCAAGCTTGGTGCCCTTGAGGGGCTACTAGCCCAGGAAGCCCAAGAAGACCCAGGGCACGGAAAGCCTGTGAGCTGTGGCGACTGGCACTCCTTGGCAGGGCCCTTGGAGACCACCCGCCCTCATCAGGGGGGCTTTTAGGGTCTCATTTGGAGGCATCGTGGGGAAAGTGTCCCACAGAGGGCCGCAGCATATGCTGTCTCTCGGGCGATGCCAGATGGTGGGGATTTGGCTGGGTTCCCTCCAGATCTGTGAGCCCGCTGACCCATTCAGAGGCTCCAAAATGCAAAGGAAAAATGATAATGGTGCTTTGAAATGACTGGAGCTGGAAGTCACGTGGAGCCTGGCAGTGAAGGAGCACACCCTTGGTGCTGGTACTTGACTGCATTCACGCACCACTGAAGCAGGTTGGATTCCAGCTGGCTTAATGACCACCCTGGTTAGCTGTCTGGTTCATTCCATCTGACCACCGTGAAAAGGATCTGGCATAGAGAGCTGATTAAGAGATCAGGCCCTGGAGCCCCACTGCCTGGGCTCAGATCACAGCTTCGGCTTTTATCAGTTGTGTGAACCTTAGGTAAAGAACTTAACTTTCTGTGCCTCCATATTCTTATCTATAAAGTGGGAATACTTTTGCTGTATGTAAAAGCAGAAAAACATTCTGGATGAACAGTGCTGTTTGCCTGTGTATCACCATGACAACAGCTAACGCTCATGCGGCCCTCCCCTTGCACCAGGAACTGTTCTTCACTTGTATTCTCTCACTTAATCCTTACAACCACCCCATGAGGGAGGTGCTATTATTATCTCTATTTTTTTTTTTAATCAGCGAAGTAAGCAGAGTTCAAACAACTCATTCAAGTTTGCAAAGCTGGATGGTGGCTGAACCAGGATTCAAACTTAGCCAGTCTGGCCCACAGTCCATGTTCTCACCATTGAGCCATGCTGCCTGACAATAGGACTGCTGCTGCTAAGTCGCTTCAGTCGTGTCCAACTCTGTGCGACCCCATAGACGTCTGGCAGCCCACCAGGCTCCCCCGTCCCTGGGATTCTCCAGGCAAGAACACTGGAGTGGGTTGCCATTTCCTTCTCCAGTGCATGAAAGTGAAAAGTGAAAGTGAAGTTGCTCAGATGTGTCCGACTCTCAGCAACCCCATGGACTGCAGCCTACCAGGCTCCTCCATCCATGGGATTTTCCAGGCAAGAGTACTGGAGTGGGGTGCCATTGCCTTCTCCGGACAATAGGACTGAGACTTCTTTAAAGATGGTCTTGCCTTGTAGCAAGTGTTTATGATCCGCTCAGAAAGACTAGAAAGCCATGTATGCAACAACTCAAAGCAACCACACACTCTCAGCTTAACTAACTGATGAAAACTGATCTTTTCCCCTCAAAATACAAGGCGTTACTTTGGATGATTTGGACCGTAAGTAACAGTTAACCCTGTGCTGTGTGCTAAGTCACTTACAGTCGTGTCCGACTCTTTGTGACCCTTAGGACTGTAGCCCGCCAGGCTCCTCTGTCCACGGGATTCTCCAGGCAAGAATACTGGAGTGGGTTGCTGTGCCCTCATCCAGGGGATCTTCCCACCCTAGGGACTGAACCCATGTCTCTTATGTCTCCTGCATTGGCAGGCAGGTTCTTTACCACTAGTGCCTCCTGGGGAGCCCAACAGTTAACCCTATTCCAAGTGTTTTCAACAATGATAACGTCAGTGGCTATTATTATTCACATAGGAGTTTGGGTTGTTGCTGCAGTTTGGTTAATCCACTGACTCAGGGATGTCATTAAGGAACCTGAGTCTTTCCCATTTTCTCTTGTGTGATCTTTGGAACGTCAGCCTTTTCCACAGACCAGCTCGCCTCTTGACAGCAAGGTGGCTGCCCACACTTCCAGGTAGTTCTGCACGTGACAAATGTCTGAAAGTGAGGGGAGTGATCGTTTGTTCTTGAGTATTTTCTTAGGAGTCTGAAAACATTCTCTAGAATCTTCCAGAAGACTTCTCATTAGGTCTGATTGGCCAGTAGTGGGTCACATGCTCCTTCCCGGACCAATCCCTGCAAGGGGGTGTGACCTCCCTGCCTGGTCCTCTGGAGTTGAGTAAATGGTGGCAAACAGCAGCCCTCATCCTTGCACAGACCTTCTCTACTTCCCTGGACTTGCCTCTGCCATCCCTCCTGCAGGAATGCCTGTCCCGTTCCTCAGTGTCATCCTCATAAACCATTTGCATCATTTAGGAATCAGGTCAGTTACAAGTAACAGGCAACCCAACTAAGAGTGACTTGAATGAAGATGGGTTTGTTTTTCTCTCATCACGGGAAGAAGCTCAGAGACAGGCAGTGGGGAACCAGGGCTGTATCCATCATTGATGTTCCAGGGACCAGGCTCTCTCTGGCTCCCCACCTAGCATCCTCAGCAGACTGGTCTTCATCCACAGGCTCATCTACCACCTTCTGGTTCTAAAGTGGCAGCTTCATCTCCAGGCGGGAAGAAGAAAGAAGGAAGGAGGGGTGATTCCTGTGCCGCAAAAGTAACAGTGCATTCTCAGAAATGCTGTCCAGATATCCACGTATGTTCGATTTGCTGCAGGGAGGTCCTGTGGCCACATTAGCTGAAAGAGAGTCTGGGAAACAGGGCATCTTAGCTGGGCACAAAGGCACCTTCATCAAAGCTACGGTCCTGATGCTGAAGAGCAAGAAGTAGATACTTCAGTTAAGTTCAGTTCAGTCGCTCAGTCATGTCTGACTCTTTGCGACCCCATGAATCGCAGCACGCCAGGCCTCCCTGTCCATCACCAACTCCCGGAGTTCACTCAGACTCATGTCCATCGAGTCAGTGATGCCATCCAGCCATCTCATCCTCTGTCATCCCCTTCTCCTCCTGCCCCCAATCCCTCCCAGCATCAGAGTCTTTTCCAATGAGTCAACTCTTCGCATGAGATGGCCAAAGTACTGGAGTTTCAGCTTTAGCATCATTCCTTCTAAAGAAATCCCAGGGCTGATCTCCTTCAGAATGGACTGGTTGGGTCTCCTTGCAGTCCAAGGGACTCTCAAGAGTCTTATCCAACACCACACTTCAAAAGCATCAGTTCTTCAGCGCTCAGCTTTCTTCACAGTCCAACTCTCACATCCATACATGACCACTGGAAAAACCATAGCCTTGACTAGACGGACCTTTGTTGGCAAAGTAATGTCTCTGCTTTTGAATATGCTGTCTAGGTTGGTCATAACTTCCCTTCCAAGGAGTAAGTGTCTTTTAATTTCATGGCTGCAATCACCATCTGCAGTGATTTTGGAGTCCAAAAAAATAAAGTCTGACTTAAGGGGCAACTAACTGCGTCCACCACATCCTTCTTTACAGCTCAGCTCATATTGCACTCTCGTATAAGTCCTTTCCTACTGGCTTCAAGTGAATGGGCTCCGCTTCCCTTCTGAGAAACGTGAGAAAGAGGGGAAATCTAATGAAATACTTTATGTGTGTCGTCTGGGTCATTTCTCCAGACACTTTCAGGTGGTGTTGAAGGCAGATCTTTGATGGTCGGGGAAACAGAGGCTCAGAAAGTAGTAATGGTTTGCCCAAGGTCATAGCTAGCATGGGGCTTAGCAGGAACGTGGAGTCTCATTAAGCACACACTCTCTCCCACCCACCAGTTCTTACAAACTCCAGTTAGCCTGGGTGAGTGGTCCCTGTGTGCTCACAGCAGTTTTCCCGTCACTTCACTTTTCCCGGTTATGCTACACGTTCCTTAAGGTCCTTGGGGCTCCTGTGTCCTCACACAAGGGGAAGAGGCCCAACACCGGCCTCCTGGATGAGGATAGAGGACCATCGTGTGCTGGAACCTGCGCCGGAGCACGATTGCCAGCCTCTGACTCTAGAAACCAGAGCACATCGCTTCTAACCGTGGGGAGAACATTAAGCTTTCCAGTGGGCCCCGTGCTTGGACAGATGCAAACGCAAACTTGGAACATTTTTCTCCTTCCTCTCCCTCCCCTGAGTTCTGCTGGGGGCCAGTTCACAGGAAGTCGGTTAATTGGAACTGTCCCTGCCGCCCCAGTGAGAAATGGGACGTTGTACACCACATCCCCTGGAGAAAGACTCCCATCTGCTCACTCCAGGAGGATAATTACGTGTATAAATTACCGACCTTCTCATCCCTCCCCAGCCTGGCTGTGGGAGGGGCTGTGCTCAAGATGAAGACTCCCGAGTGACCTTTGCGATGCAGGAATATGACTAAATCAGCTTCTGGATCCGTCATCTGCCCTGAGCTCGACTGCAGTATTGATTTTCCATTTCAGGGGTGGAAAACGGACATTTATTTTGAAACCTGTTTGGTAATGAATCTGCGATTGGAGGAGGGTGCTTCAACGATGATTATTCTTGAACTTGGCGTGACTTCCAGCAGCAGAGAATGTCCCCGCCTGTTTCTGGGTTTACTTTAACCTCTTATGAGAAGCAAGACCCCAGGCTGAGCAGCTTAGGAAATGAACCAAGTGATTCCCATGGCCGTAATGTAGTAAATCTCTTTCTGAATACCCCAGCTATAAAATAGATTATGTAGAACTTTCTCTACCTGGGAGAGCCCTGGTCTGTAGGCGAGGGTTTGTAGGTGGGGTCTGGTCACTACTCTGGTCACTTGGGGGGCTTACTTCCTCTTCAGGGCCCTCAGTGCCCAACCCCCCACCCCCGGGGGTGGGGTGGGAGGAGACTAGATTTCAGTTACCCTGGTGGTGAGCAGGAGCACAATCACCATCCCCTAAGATGTCTGTGTCCTAGTTCTTGGAAACTAAATATGCTTGTTACATGGCAAGGGGGAGTTAGGTTGCAGATGGAATTAAGTTGCTTAATTTGCTGACCTTAAACTAGGAAAATGATCCTGGGTCATCTGGGGTGGGGGGAAAACAGTGTTATCGCCAGGGTCCTTGTAAGTGGACTAGGGAGGCAGCAGGGGGAGAAGCAGAGAGATGGCAGCATGAGGATTCACCCTGACTTGGCTGCCTTTGAAGATGGAAGGAAGAGGCCGTGAGGCAAGGAGTGTGGGTGGCACAGAAGGTGGGAGTGGCCAGAAGCAGATTCTCCCTTAGACCAGCCTCGCTGAGATGTTAGTTCCAGGCCTCTGAGACCCATGACGATGGAAGTCAGTCCTTGCAGCGCGCACACTGCGTGCTAGGTGCAGTCTGAGGAACTCTACCGGTGTCACCTCGTTGCACCTTTAGAGAAACCATGAAAGGTGGGGATGATTACTGCCCCCGCCATTTGACAAACGAGGAAACCGAAGCCCAGAGAAAGCACCTCGCTTTCCCGGGGTTGCGGGGCTAGGGATGACGGAGCCTGGGTTCCCACCCTTGTGGATAGTCAGCCTGTCCCCGTTCTCTGTGCAGACAACGTGCGTTTCCTTAATTTCAGGGAAAGTGCTGTGCAAACATGGCCCCGGTGTGGGTGACCGCAAGTCCCAGTCTGCCTGGGACCAGAGCCATGTCCTGGAACAGCTGTTAACGGTGCCTCCAGTCGTCATCAGCCGGATTCTGGTTTGGGGGATGAGTCACGTTGTCACTCCACGGACCCTTCCTCCCAGTGGGGACTGAATTCTCAGGAGGTGAGTGAGCGGAGCTGGACCAGCTGGGTTCAAGGAACACGTAAGGAAGCCCTGGAATTGGGTAACTTGCATTTGAGTCTTGGTGTTAGGACCATTTTATTCTGTGACCCTGGGACGTAAGAGCCTGCAAGCTCAGCTGTCAGCCCAGGGCTGACTTTTCTTGTCCTCATCTTTTGCTGCTCTTTTCCCTCGCTTCCCTGGGATGCCCAAATATGGTCAGGCACACATCTTGCCCATGGCCTTTGCTCGTATCCACATTAATTACCCCCTTTCCTCTAATTCTTTGCTCAAATGTCAATACAGAAATGCCTTCATGACCACTCCATTTAAAATTGCAAATGACTCCCCCGCAAAAAACATATCTCCTTCCCTTCCTATATTGATCTTCAAAAATCCAGACACATTCTGACTTATTATATATGTTACTTATTTATCCTGTTTATACTCTCTCTGCCCCAGCAGAATTAGCGTCCCAGAGGGTCAGGATGTTTGCCTTTTTCTTTTTAAACTACTATATCCCTGGGACCACCAACAGCATCTGTCATGCAGTGAGCACTCAGTGAATGACTGAATGAATTCAGGGAAGAAATGACATCTGGGCATAAGTTTTTGAAATTGAGGAATGAATGTAAGGGATATGAAAGTGAGTTTCTCATTTGCTTTTCAGATTCAGCAAACTTTTCCTTTGTGCTGCCTGCATTTGTTGTCGTATTTACACATTCTCTGCTGCTATCTAAACATTCATTTATTTCCTACCAGGACTCTGTCTTTTTCTGTTTTAATTACCAGTGCATCTAGAATTTATTTCCATGGATGTAATGAGATATGGATCGGATTTAATTTTTTTATCTAGATTGTTAGGTCATTTCCAAGTGGTCTGAATGTCATTTATTGAACAATCTATCTTCTGCCAAATAATGGAAATGCAAGTATTATCACATTGTGAAATCTTATATCTTTTCCTGAGCTTTCTATTGAGTTCTGTTCTCAATCAGTGCACACTTCAGTTATTATGATTCTGTGTGAGAATATCTGATATAAACTAACTCCATAATTTCTTTTTCTTTAAAAAAAATTTTTTTTTATGACTTTCTTTTCCAAATTCACTATGGACCATTTTTCTCATGGTAACTGCATGGAACTTCACATCTTAGAGCTTGCAAGAAGGGAAATAGATATCTAGTCAATATTAACTCTTATGTAGGAATACACTGAGGGCTTCCCAGGCGGTTCTAGTGGTAAAGAACCTCCTGCCCAATGCAGGAGATGTAAGAGATGTGGGTTTAATCCCTGGGTTGGGAATATGGCAACCTACTCTTCCCTGGAGGAGGGGACGGCAACAGACTCCAGTATTCTTGCCTGGAGAATCCATGGACAGAGAAGCTTGCAGTCCATAGGGTCCCAAAGAGTCAGACACAACTGAAGCAACTTAGCACCACCAGGAACACACTATATAGCTTATTCGTTGATTCTTTCTTTTCAGAGTTTTATTTACATGGCTCCCACAGACTTGTTATAATAACAATACCTAAGTCTTGTATATCATTGTTGTTGAAAATTGGATTTGTTTCTCTTTGGGGTTCAACTTGCTTATTCTTGATACATAGGACACATTAATTTGCATCTGTTTTGCTTTTTCCCTTTATTCCTGTATCAACACCAAAATTGGTAAAGCAAGTTCCTCTTAAACTTCCTTCCTTTTCAGCAGACTTTTAGGTTCTCTTTACTTGTTTCTCTCCTTATGGAAATGTCATAATTGACTTGCTTAGCTCCCTAAATATCAGCTGATTTTGTAGCTCTCGGCACTTCTGGCACAATTATAAACTCTGAAAGCTCTGCCTGATTCTCTTGGGTTCTCCACGTGGATGACCCTCTGATACTTTGTTCAAACTCCTCTACCTCGCACAGACTGTCCAAGTGTCTGGCCATTAATCACTTGCTGCCCCCTTTGTCCACCCCTCCTCTCCTCCTCAGAGTGGTCTGGGTGATACATTAACACACAGATCAGACCTTGATGATGCCTCTGGTCAAAGCCCTCCATGGATGTCTGGAGGTGTCATCTCATTCAGAATGAAAAGCAGGGCAGAAAACGATGGACCAAGAGTTAGGAGAACTGGCTCTGGAGCCAGCTTTATCCCTATCTCTAGAAAAATAGGGAAATTTCTTCTGTTTTAAATGGTGAGATGTAGGTGTTTCAAGAGGCAAAGGGATTAGCCATCCTGTGGCTGTGACTGTGAAAGTCACTTAGTCGTGTCCGACTCTTTGCAAGGGTCCATGGAATTCTCCAGGCCAGAATACTGGAGCGGGCAGCCTTTCCCTTCTCCAGGGGAACTTCCCAACCCAGGAATTGAACCCGGGCCTCCCGCGTGGCAGGCGAGAATTCTACCACTGAACCACCCATGCACCGGTCCAGGGGTCCCCAAACTCTCCTGAATTCCCTCCCTGACTCCCCACCTCAGCCCCACTCCTGATCCCCTCTACTGAGGCCCTGGCCCGGGGGCCTGTTGCCCTTGACTCTCATCCTTCCTCTTCCTGGCTCAGCAGGACCCATCGTTCCTTGTCAACTGTTCCGCTGATGTACAGATTCCCCAAAACTGTGGCCACAGCAGCATTTGAACTTTGAAAAATGAAAAGCAATTTTTTTTTTCTTCAAAAAGGAAACAACTGTACCAGGAGAGTGGAAGGAAATTCTCCAGTGGGAATTGGTTGGTGATTATACTGACAGGGGATCCAAGTTCATTTTCCAGCCAGGCTTCAGAAATGAAGAAACTGAGCCAAGCGGTGAGCTCATGAGATCTTAAAGTCATATCCGACTGTGTGGGAAAGAGTTCAAGTATATATTTATGCAGTATCCATTCCCCTCCCCCTCAAACAGACATGAGGCAGATTTCAACATCACTTGTTGAATTCCTCACCTGTGGCATCATTTTTCAACCTCCAGCCAATCAGTGGCTCCCAAGGCCTCCTTCTCAAATTCTAGCCTCTGTCCCAACTTGGTATTTGCTCTCAACTTTATGTCCAGAAGAGTCAACAAAATCATCTTCCTCAACCACCCCAACACACTTCTCCAGACATCCATGCTTCTATTCAGACCCCTCATCAGTCGGTCACTCAGGTTCAAAGACATTCCAGTTTTCTTTGGCTCCTCCTGGACATTGGTTAGGATGTTTTAGGCCACAAGTCACAGCAACTCCAAAAATAGCAGTTCATGAAAAAACAAGTGTTTTTAGCAAAATATGGGAGAGGGCAGCTGAAGGCATCACATATTCTCCTTTTGCCAAAAACAAGGGAAAAGGGACAATTCAAGGGAGCACTGTCCTTACACGGGTCCCTCTTTCGGAGGTGGGGCTGTGCTACGTGGCTTACAGGATCTTGGTTCCCCAACTGGGGACTGAACCTGGGCCCTGGCAGTGAAAGCGCCGAGCGCCAAGTCCTAATCACTTAACTGCCAGGGAATTCCACACCAGTCCTTTTTATGAGGAATAAAAACCTTTCCCGGCAGCCCCATCACATAGCCTCTTCTGCCCCCTTGTCCAGAGTGAGGTCACGGGGCAGCCCTCACTGCAGGAGGGGGCAAGCAGGGCAAACATCTGGTATGGTGCCCGGGAGAATCGAGGTTGGTGGTTTTGACCAATTGTGATTCGTTGCCATTTGCTAAGGAAAAACTGGGAAGGTTTTTGGCAAGAAGGACGGGGACGGCTGCTGGATCCGCAAACATCACTGCCTGCCACACTGTCTTCTTCCCACGTCCCATCCAGGATGCAGCCTTGCTATTTCCTCCCCCCAGTGGCTCCATCCTCTTTGTTTCATTCCCATTGCCAACACCTTTATTCAAATGGCACCACCTCTCGCTTCGATCCTGATAATTGCCTCTTAACTAGACGTACCACTTCCCGTCTTTTCTCTCCCAAGAGACTGACACCCAGTTCCTCAAGTACAAATGCTGACTCGCTCAACTCTGGATCCTAGCTACCTGCGGTTGCTCCCTCTTGTGTATCAAATGAGAAGCAAACCTCCTCACATGGAAAGTTAAGTCCTTCCACAATATGACCCCTGATAGAGTAAAATCAGTCCTGTTTGCAGCCAGACCAGTAGGGGAACTGAGTCAAACAACTCACCTGGCAGTGGGTGGGTAGGTCGTGGTGTTCCCAATGAACAGGAACAAAGCTTGTGGAATATAAACACATTCAGAAGAGATCCCATCATGACCCTCTTCGAAACTAGGCAGAGACAAGACCATACTACAGCTACAGAGAGGATCAAATGTGCCCCCTTTCTGCTAACAAGAGTGGTGGCTGTCTCTTTACCAATGACAACCTTAGCCCTGTGTTCATCTCTGCAAGATGAAAATATTTAAGACACTCCATCACATCATAATGTCATATGTCAATTGTATCTCAAGAAAAAGATACCCGATCACCAAACTGCCCCCTCTTCTTGACCCTGCATCTTCAGTCCCTTAGAATCAGTCAGTAGTAGCTCAGATCCTGTAGGAAGCTCTTCCCCACATATTTATTGATTTGTTTGCATTGGGTCTTCGTTGCATCACGCGGGATCTTTCATTTCATAGTCTCTCTAGTGGCCAGTGGGCTTAGGAGTTTTGGCACATGGAGGCTCGGTTGCTCCAGGGCATGTGGGCTCTCAGTTTCCCTAACAAGGGATTGAACCTGAGTCCCCTGCATTACAAGGCAAATTCTTAACCCCTGGACCACCAGGAAAGTCTCTTCTGTGTCAGTTCAGTTCAGTTCAGTCGCTCAGTCATGTCCGACTCTTTGTGACCCTATGAATTGCAGCATGCCAGGCCTCCCTGTCCATCACCAACTCCCGGAGTTCACTCAGACTCACGTCCATCGAGTCAGTGATGCCATCCAACCATCTCATCCTCTGTCATCCCCTTCTCCTTCTGCCCCCAATCCCTCCCAGCATCAGAGTCTTTTCCAATGAGTAAACTCTTTGCATGAGATGGCCAAAGTACTGGAGTTTCAGCTTTAGCATCATTCCTTCCAAAGAAATCCCAGGGCTGATCTCCTTCAGAATGGACCGGTTGGATCTCCTTGCAGTCCAAGGGACTCTCAAGAGTCTTCTCCAACACCACACTTCAAAAGCATCAATTCTTCAGTGCTCAGCCTTCTTCACAGTCCAACTCTCACATCCATATATGACCACAGGAAAAAACCATAACCTTGACTAGACGGACCTTTGTTGGCAAAGTAATGTCTCTGCTTTTGAATATGCTGTCTAGGTTGGTCATAACTTTCCTTCCAAGGAGTAAGCGTCTTTTAATTTCATGGCTGCAGTCACCATCTGCAGTGATTTTGGAGCCCTCCAAAATAGAGTTTGACACTGTTTCCACTGTTTCCCCATCTATTTCCCATGAAGTGATGGGACCGGCTGCCATGATCTTCGTTTTCTGAGTGCTGAGCTTTAAGCCAACCTTTTCACTCTCCATTTTCACTTTCATCAAGAGGCTTTTGAGTTCTCTTACCACAAGTGTCCTGAGTCACCACAGGCTTGATCTCCTTTGTTGTCATGAACGTAACTGTGCTGTAGCTAAATGTAACTGTGGCTGCAGGGAGTCCCTGGTGGTCTCTGCTTGGTAAACTTTCATATCATGATCCAACCTTCTAACTTCATCTCTTTCACTTCCCCCAACAGCTCCTTTCTAATTCAGAACCTTTTCAGTATCATAATTCTGATCATACTTCAGATTCATAATTCTGCCCAAGCCTCTGGATCCAGCTGCCATTTTCCATGAAAGATGGAGGACTGAGAGAAGGAGGTGTTGACTGCACCATAAATATAGAATTACCAAAGTCTGTGAGAAACTCAACAGGTCATACCCCCAGGCACTGCAACAGAGAAATTCTAAGGAAAAGAAATGTGGTCAGGAAACCTGTAGACTAAAAAGACATAACAAGATTTACCAAATGGGTAACATCCAGTAGAGGATCTAAGGAGGCACGCTGGGGTGATGATGCCATAAAGATTGTAGGGAGGTATTCACTCTAAGAGTCAGAAGGTCGCTTACTTTTGGAGTGAGGGCTGGGACGCAGCCACGGGGCCAGGGAGGGTCTTCCTGCAAAGTGCTATCTCTTGACCTGGTCCTCATTATAAGGATGTCCGTTGATATATTTCACTAAGCTATATATTTTTTTTGTTGAGTTTCAGGTACCTGTGTTTAATTTTTAACTGAAAAGGTTAAAAAGTGTAACCTTGAATCGGTCAGTTTCTATAGACAAGGAAACAAGAAGCCCACTTAGGGAGCTATTATAGCACATGAGGAGAGAGAGGGCTGGAATGAAGACAGGGAGCTGTGGATGGATGCCGGATATTTTCCAAGGAAGGACCAACAGGACTCACTGCTATGTTGGACTGAGCATGAGGGAAAGAGAAGAAGCAGAGTGACTCTGGCGCCTCTCCTCCTTCCACGCTTGCATATCCTGGGGAATGTGGTAGCCAAAGGCATCTGTATGCATGGGATGGAGATTACACAAAAGTATTAAAGAAGCAGTTACCTCCCTGGTGGCTCAGATGGTAAAGAATCTGCCTGCAATGTGGGAGACCTGGGTTCAATCCCTGAGTTGAGAAGATGCCCTGGAGGAGGGCATGGCAGACCACTCCAGTATTCTAGCCTGGAGAATCGCCATGGACAGAGGAGCCTGGCAGGCTACAGTCCATGGGGTCGCAAAGAGCTGGACACAACTGAGTGACTAAGCGCGTACACACACACACACACACACACACACACACACACACCCACCTCACCTGAGGGAGCATGACACCAATCAAGGAGGGAAGAAATGATGGTGGTGGGGTGGCCTTTACTCTGGAAGGCTCTCATGGTTCCTGGTGGG
Organism: Bubalus kerabau; assembly: GCF_029407905.1. Lineage (NCBI taxonomy): Eukaryota > Metazoa > Chordata > Mammalia > Artiodactyla > Bovidae > Bubalus > Bubalus kerabau. Next base: position 77,270,388 of record NC_073636.1, read on the forward strand.
AAGTGACCACCAGATGTGGACAGTTGCTGGAAGCAGCATTGCCCAGGGGCATTTCATGACCTTGGGGAATTTGAAATGAGCCGAGATTGTCATCCTAACATGTCAGATCTTCATCGTCCTGGCAACTATGGAGTGAAGAGCCACCCTCCCATCCCCACCCACAACACAAACCTCTCTCTCTCATTTCTGAAATTCAAGTTAAACAAGATGTCCCTTTTATGGGAGCTCATTATCCATTTGTTGACTTGAATAATCTATCTTGTCTCCTTAAAAATGTCAAGGTCATAAAACAAGGGAGCCAGACACTTAAATAATTTAAGAGAAAAAGATTGTCAACAGGCAACTCTCTTACATTGATTTTAGTACACTTCACGCCTAGATTTGAGAAATAGTAATGTGCAGGTATGTGTCTTATGAAAATCTGCTTTTTGGCAATTTAAATGCTATTTTCCCTCTGACTTCTGACTTATGGAACTTACCTTCTGCTCCTCACTAGCTATAGGATTTCTCAGGCCTGCCCCCTGAAATGTAAACCATCTGTAAGCCAACATTTCCATGGACCGGGGGAGCTATTAGAATCTAGGCCCTAGGAAGGCATCCAATGTCCAGCTTATAACCAGGCATCCATTTTGAACTGATTTCTCGGCAAGAAGGCCGCCTGCAGATTTAAATGGATTCCCCCACCTTGGGTTCTGGGAAGTCTGCAGGCAGCCGCGCTAAAAGTGAGTTATGTCAGCATTCCAGAATTCCTAATGAATTCTCCTGAACAAAAAAACGCTGTTGCACCCCTTCCCTCAAGTCACATTTCTAGCTGATTCATGAGCAAAGGCATGGAAGAAAAAATCTAGGGCTTTGAGGGAATCAGGAAGAGTGAAATCATTTCTGCTCTAAGAAATCACTGCACCCCAATTATTTTATTTGTTAGGAAAAAGGAACCTCGTTTTCCATTTATTCCTTCCTCTAAATCTAGATTCAGAGTCCCCACCTCTACCCCCAAACCCTTGGGACCTGTTTGAAATTCCATCTAGTTTACATAAAATCCATCTGCAAACTTCTGATCAAAGTCATCGCCTCTTGCCTGCAAAGAGGCCGCCCCAAGTGAAACTGTGCTTGGCTGAGCCCAGGTTGACCCCTCGGTGGCCCTTCCCGGCATGGGCACGAGGGCCTCCCCCGGCTGGGGCATTCTGCCCATCCGTGGGGGAGAGGCCCTGGGCACAATCACCCTGCTCCAATATTGATGCCTTTCACAGGGTTGCTCAGGCTAATTAAAAGTCACGCTGTGCATGATTTTAATTAGGATTCGTATTAGGCTGGGGAAGACTTTCAAAGGGAGAGGAAACCACAAGCTGAGCACTGAGGGTGGAGGGCAGCAGGGAGGCGGGGAGGACAGTTTATTTATAACCTTTCCTGCCACGTGCACGTTGTGGAGGACAACAGACATATTCCCTCCCTGAAGGGCAGAGGAGCCGGAACTCCAGAGTCCACCGTGGCTTGATGGGTTCCAGTCCTCCTAAGCTGGAGTTTCTGGAATGCTCTGGAATATTCCCTCATGGCATCTGAGGCTTGCACACTCCATTTCAGTAAAGCTGAGAGAGTCAGGGATTCGGGCTCCAGCCCATCATTAACCCTCAGAGTCATCACACCCTGGAAGTTCAGCCTCTAGACTCACACTGGGGTTGGTTATGAACAGGAAGTGGAACCATTACTGTCCAACAAAGCTGGAGCTGTTTCAACCAGCTTTGATCCCCCCAGGGTCGAATGTGTCATATGTCCAGAGCAGTTCCTAACATATATGGGGGGAGTGGTGATGGTGGTGGTTTAGTTGCTAAAGGTCATGTCTGACTCTTGTGACCCCTTGGGCTGTAGCTTGCCAGGCTTCTCTGTCTGTGGGATTTCCCAGGCAACAGTACTGGCGTGGGTTGCCATTTCCTTCTCCAGGGAATCTCCCAGATCCAGGGATCAACCTGTGTCTCCTGCATTTCAGGCAGATCCTTTACCGATGAGCCGCCAGGGAAGCCCAACACATACGAATAACCAGCTATTAAAAATACGACCGTTTTGCATGTTTCCTCTCATGTTTTCAGTTTTTGTGAAATCGGAGACAGGGTTCATTTCATCAGTATATTCTGAGACCCTACAAAATTCCTGGTCTGTCATTGTGGCTGGCTACAGTGTTTGTTGATTTCCTCCCAGGAAATGAGACACCCAATCAGAGCCCACTCTAAAGGGAAGATACTTACAGCAATGGGAATGTACTTGGCTGCAATACAGACTCCTCCTCCTGCCTGAGCCCATGCTCAGCCGCTCAGTCGTGTCTGACTCTTTGCAACCCTCTGGACTTAGCCTGCAGAGCCCCTGACTGACTATCTTAGTCTTTAAAGGCGTCTTCTTATCTCGCATCGAATGAGGAGTCTGGAGCCCTGAGAGCTCAGGGCAGGTGTGGCAGCAGAGTGCTGCCACCATGGATGCTGCATCTTTCCACACGTCTGCTCTGCCTTTCTCAGAGTTTTGGCTTTTCATCCTCATCGTCACAAGATGGCTGCCCACATTCTGCTCTCCCATCCCTGGAAGAGAGAAAGAGTCAAAAGCAAAAGGTTTTGTCATGAGGCTTTGTCTCTTTGTTTTCAGTGTGGGCTGCCCCCAACACACTTCTCCTTTCATTGTATTAACCAGAACAGATTCACAGGCCAACTCCTGAGCCAATCGCTGACACAGGGGAAAAGGATGTACCACAGTGGTTACAGACCACTTCTGGGATTGAATATGGGCTAGCTTCCCTGAGATCTTGAGGTCACTAACTCCTATCTCAACACAAAATCAGGAATCGGTAGGAAGGGGGAGGGGGTGGTGAATGGCTGTTGGGAAGACAACTGAGTGTCTGTCTGCCATTCTATTACTGCTATAATTGTTACCAGACAATTTTGCTAACCCTATGGAAACTTGGGGTTTCCCTGATAGCTCAGTTGGTAAGGAATCCACTTGGAATGCAGGAAATCCTGGTTCAATTCCTGGGTTGGGAAGGTCCCCTGGAGAAGGGATAGGCTACCCACTCCAGTATTCTTGGGCTTCCCTTGTGGCTCAGCTCGTAAAGAATCTGCCTGCAATGCAGGAGACCTGCATTCGACCCCTGGGTTGGACCCTTGACCGTTGTCAGCTCTACTGTAACGATCACCCACTAGGAGTTATAGAAGACCTGGGGCTTCTGGTGAGTAGGTTCCACATTGCCAGCAAGGACACAGGTGCCTTCTCTCTTTCCATTCAACATCATGAGCTGCATATGCCTCATGAGCATAACGTGACTGCTGATGTGCATACAACTGAATCTGTGTCCTTCATTTCAGTTCAGTTCAGTCGCTCAGTCATGTCCAATTCTTTGCGACCCCATGAACTGCAGCACGCCAGGCCTCCCTGTCCATCACCAACTCCCGGAGATCACCCAAACTCACGTCCATCAAGTTGGCGATGCCATCCAGCCATCTCATCCTCTGTCGTCCCCTTCTCCTGCCCCCAATCCCTCCCAGCATCAGAGTCTTTTCCAATGAGTCAACTCATCAAAGTATTGGAGTTTCAGCTTTAGCATCAGTCCTTCCAAAGAACACCCAGGACTGATCTCCTTTAGAATGGACTGGTTGGATTAGTAATATCTAATTTTATCTCCTTGGTCACCTGCTTAGCCATCCAAGACCAGGAGACTTTTTACAAGCATGCCATTTAGATTTAAATACCAACATATTTAGCTAAAAGAGTTGAAAGCAGTCTCCCAGAAGTACAAGAAAATTGGGCAGAGAGAGTGAGAAAATGCCTTTTCTGTAACACAGCTTACAGAATTATTTGGTCGTTTAATCTGTATGTATGTACCTTTGATTAAATACACAGAAAAATAAGATAGGGGTCATCTGTGAAAAAGGGCCTGTGTCCCAATTTTGACCCTAGCTGCTGGGGGCATGGAGGGGATGGGCAGGAACTAGGACCCAGGTCCCTGCCCCACCTAACACCCTCCTCCCCGCTCCTCCAATCTGGTTGCAGCTTCTCAGCTGGAGCATAAAGCAAGAGAAGCGATTTCACCTAATCACCTGGGTCATTTTCACAAAAATTGGTTTCTTTTTAACGGTTTTTTCACAAGGAACAAAAATGAGCATGAGAGGCAGCCAAATTGCTGTCCCTGCTGTCTCTCGCTCTCAGGAGGGGGCTGGCCTGAAAGGGCAAGTGCCTTTGGATCAGACTTCAATTTTCAACCCATCTGGAGAGGCAGCCGTTTCGATGCTGTTTCATGAAATGAAATGGCAACTTAGGGACAGGCAAATAAATCGGCCTGAAATGCTTTTGACACATGCCCGAGAGCACTGCTAACGGGGCTGAGAGGCCCAGAATCAGCTCCTATTAACTCCCGTGGTTCAAATTCTTTGAAAGTGTCTTCAAGCTCCCCTCAAAACCAAAAGTCAACTCAGAGGATTGGAGCTTGACCCCAACTTGGGTTCTAACTTGCTGTGCAGCCAAGGAAGAGTCAACCACTCTGGGCTTTATGTCCGTCTGTCAAAGGCAGAATGGTTCCCACTGTGAATGCTCAAAGGGGCAATAGGAAAAGCAAGCAAGGTCAGAGCAATGATTCCAAATTCTAAATTATGTTATGGAGTATTTAAAACATTTTCTTGGGCTTTCCATCACAAATGCCTTGTAACAGCCCTTTTAATGAGACCAATCTACTGTTATCATTCCTGTGTTAGGGAGAGAGTGTCCACGTAGGTAAGGACACACAGGAGCATGACCATCACACAGTTTAGGACAGCGGCCACCTCTGCAGGGAAGGAGGGACACGCATGCAAGGTGGGGCTTCTACTCTCTCCAGACGTCTGCCAGGAAGAGATGTGGACACCGTTGGTATATCTCATCCTCAGCGCTGTTGCCATTTGGGGCTGGATAACTTTGTGTTGTAGGGATGTGTCCTCTGCACTGGAAGATGTTTAGCAGCATCCCTGGCCTCTACCCACTATGATGCCCGTGGCACCCTCCTCTCCAAGTAGTGACAGCTGTAAGAATGTCTCCAGACATTGCCCAGTGGCCCCCACGGGCAAAATCGACCCCAGTCAAGACACAAGGGATAAAAAAAAAAAGGCTCTTTGTCTCAGAAACATTAGATGACTTCTCCAAAGTCACACAGTCAGCAAATGAAAGAGATCTGGCATCCGGGTCGTCTCAATCCCATCCGGTGCTCTTTAAAATCCATCAGTGTTCCCCAGTGTCTAACACCCATAGAACAGATAGTTCTATTGTTAGGATCACAGCGGAGTTACAGCCAACATAAATTTTGGGTAGGCCAAAAAGTTTGTTCGGATTCTCCCAACACACCCGAACGAACATTTTGGCCAACGTAATGCAACTGGGTAAGCTTGATAGCAAAACACAGGAAGATTATCTTTAGTTTTACAACACACGTAATAGCAAATATCATACTAACACACCTTGATTATTTAAAATGCAAGTATTCAATAACTAGGCCTAACTTGTTAGGTTGTATTTTGACAACTAGTCCTAACTTCAAATAATTGTGCCCATTTGGAGAAACTTCATGGAATTCAGTGCTGTTTTTAGCATAAATGTGGTCAGGAAAACACAGTGTTTTTTGCCCAAAGGGAAAAATAGTTCAAGAATTCGCCCCACATAAAGTTTCCTGGGGCTGAGGAGATTTTTAGGAAGAAGAACCTGTGTAACGCAGCGGCAGTGTGGGCTCCTAGCCTGCATTAGACCAACAGTCTCCAGCCAGGACCCCCTCCGCTCCTGTCAGTTCTGTTCACTGATGTGTTTATTTCTAGCTCCAAGCACAGTGCCCAGCACGTGCTGGTTGTTGAACGAATCTCTGCCTCGTCCCTCTCTGCCTCTGGCGTCTCGAGGCTTGTTCCACAGAACATGCTGGAGACCCCAATGCCAAGCTGTCCAGATGGAACATGAACCAGCTGGTGGCTGTGACTCGGGGGCCCCACCCTCGTCCCATCACCCCAAGAAAAAGACGGATGGACCCAGGGCTTTGGTGATCAGTGCCTGGATTGGAGGCCCATCACCCCAAGAAAAAGACGGATGGACCCAGGGCTTTGGTGATCAGTGCCTGGATTGGAGGCCCATCACCCCAGGAAAAAGACGGATGGACCCAGGGCTTTGGTGATCAGTGCCTGGATTGGAAGCCTGATTACCTGTCCATGGAACATTGATTTATAGGTCATTCTCCCTCTCCTGCAAGACTCTGGATTGCAGCTAATTTACCACCAGTCTTAAATCACCCCTTCCCCCCGCCACCGCCCCCCGCCCCTGCCCCAATGCAACAAAGCGATGCAAGGCACCATCTATCATGTGCCTCCTGTAGCCACTGGCTTGATTAAAACTAGGGCAGGAAAGAGATATACCCACCTCCGTGCCAGGACGGGGGCTCAGGCGGGAGCTGGCTGGGTAATTCATCCAGAAACGGTGGCGGCCCACACATGGCCTGCTTAATTTCATGTTTGGCTGCTGATGGGTTTTCATTTATAGATAATATAAACAGGTTGACAGGGCCCTAATTAACTGATTTGTGGTCCTTTGGGAACAAATGGCTATTAATATTCATAAACATTTGTAACACTCAGGCAAATGCCTGGCCCCGACATGATCATAATATGTCCTCCACCGTGTACACATGTGATTTCTGGTTTGTCTCTTGCCCATGGACCCCAGAGGGTGTTGTTCAGGTACTGATGGCCTTTTCCCAGGAGACGGGTCCATCCCTTGATCATGACATTAGTGCAAGATTTGCCTATTACCACTCGCTGGATTTTTCACAATCTTTTCTTTTTCCTAAATGTCATTGGCCCAACTCTCCTCTAACCCCACTTCCTCAAATCTCAAGAACAGCTGAGAACCCCCGCCTCTGGGGAGCCTCCCTGGACTGATCTTGCCCCAGAGCAACTTTGTCTCTCTATAACATAATTCTTTGAGGTAGTATAATTGTTTGCACGAGGATTTGTTCTTTGATGGTTTTGGGTTCTTTTATTCAAGAAGGTACTGCCTTGGTGGGAGTTGTAGAGAACTGGGGTCTTATGTGTGGGATACCCATATTTTCTCCCTGGTTTAAATGCCAGCTCTGCCACTTACAGGCCGTGTGATGTTGGGCAAGATGCTTAAGGGTTTTGTGCCTCAGTTTACTCATCTGTTCAGTTCAGTCGCTCAGTCGTGTCCGACTCTTTGCGACCCCATGAACTGTAGCACGCCAGGCCTCCCTATCCATCACCAACTCCCGGAGTTTACTCAACACATGTCCATTGAGTCGGTGATGCCATCCAACCATCTCTTCCTCTGTCATCCCCTTCTCCTCTCGCCTTCAATCTTTCCTGGCATCAGGGTCTCTTCAAATGAGTCCGCCATTCGCATCAGGGGGCCAAAGTATTGGAGTTTCAGCTACAACATCAGTCCTTCCAATGAACATTCAGGACTGATTTCCTTTAGGATGGACTGACTGGATCTCCTTGCAGTCCAAGAGGAGTCCAAGTCCTCATCTGTAACATGAGGATAATAATTTGACCACTCGGGCCCATGGGAGGGTTAGAGGTGTTAATATATGTGAAGTGCAGTGTATCAGCTCTGTGGTCATTGCTTGCTTGAGGGGCAGCAGGTAAGCAACCCACTGAATGGAGCCATACTCCAGTTCCATCACAAGCCAGCCTATACGAACTTCAGGAGGCTGCTTAGCCTCTCCATTCTTCCTCGTTCTCCAGGGGCTCCACGTTTCCATTTCGCACCAGGCCCTGCACATTAGGCAACTGGTCCTGCCTGCACATGGGCACAGTGCTGGGGGAGGAACTAGGCTGAACCAGGAAGACTTTTCATCCCTTTTCATTACCTTACAAAAGACCCTCTCTCCCTGACGGATGTCCTGTGGGGTACAATTACAGTTTTTTCAACTGTGAAGTCTTCCAGAGTCAACTCAGGATGTCTAGCGTTAATGTACCAGGCAGTGGGCTAAGTTAGGGATGGAGAGAAATTTTACCAGCTGCAGGATCTGCCATCCAACCCTGTATCAGTTTCCTGTATCTGCAGCCACAAATGACCACATTTGTTTGTGGTGTAAAACAACAGAAAAGTTTTCTCTTAAAGTTCTGGAGGCCACAAGTCTGAAACCCAGGTGCTGGCAGGGCCAGGCTCCCTCCAAAGACTCCAGGGGAGAAGCCCTTCCTGGCCTCTCCCAGCTTCCCTTGGCTTGTGTCTGCATCACCCCAATCTCTGCCTCTGTCTTCATACATCTTCTCCTCCACATTTCTTTCCTTCTTCTTATGAGGAGACTTATCATTTGTCTAGACCCCAAGGCTATGGTTTTTCCAGTAGTCACGTATGGATGTGAGAGTTGGACTATAAAGAAAGCTGAGTGCAGAAGAATTGATGCTTTTGAACTGTGGTGTTGAAGAAGACTCTTGAGAGTCCATTGGACTGCAAGGAGATCCAACCAGTCCATCCTAAAGGAGATCAGTCCTGGGTGTTCATTGGAGGGACTTATGCTGAAACTCCAATACTTTGGCCACCTGATGCAGAGAGCTGACTCATTTGAAAAGACCCTGTTGCTGGGAGGGATTGGGGGCAGGAGGAGAAGGGGACGACAGAGGATGAGATGGTTGGATGGCAGCACCGACACAATGGACATGGGTTTGGGTGGACTCCGGGAGTTGGTGACAGACAGGGAGGCCTGGCATGCTGCTTGTTCATGGGGTTGCAAAGAGTCGGACACGACTGAGCGACTGAACTGAACTGAGACCCCAACTGGTTAATCCAGATGACATCGTCTTGAGATCTTTCACTTAACTTTATCTGCAAAGACCTTTCTTTCAACCTAGGGTCACATTTGCAGGGACCAGGGATTCAGACTTGGACATGTCTTCTTGGAGGCCGCTGTAGCAGCCGAGAGGGTGAGCATGGCACGAAGGCTGCATGAATGCAGAAGCGATGCTGCAACAGCTCATCTGCTCCATGCTCCCTGTGTGCAAGTGTGACTCTAAGTGACCTGCATGTCTGTGAATGCTTTTACTCTGCTCGGTAGCTGGTGTTGTTATTAGACTTATTTTTCAGATGAGGAAACTGAGGCACACATGAAAACAAGTCACCCAGCCAGTGCATGTCAAACCCTGCAGTGGAAGTTGGCAGCCTGCCTGTCTGGAGTCTGAGCTCTGATCTGCCTGCTGCACTGGGAGCCAGGCTCTCTGACCCAGGGGGTGCCGGCCATGCAGGTGGCTTGGTGAAGAGTTCACCAGGGTGTGGTGACCTGGAGAGGGGTCACTCCTGGGCTCCAGCCAAGGGCAGAGCTCTCAGCATTCCCGAATTTTCTTTTCCTTTTGGCTGTGCTAGGTCTTTGTTGTAGCACACAGGCTTTCTCTAGTTGCAGCGTGAGGATTAGTTGCCCTGCAGCACGTGGGTTCTTAGTTCTCCGACCAGGGATCACACCTGCATCCCCTGCATTGGAAGGCAGATTCCTAACCACTGGATCATCCAAGGAAGTCCCTCCCTAATTTTCAAGAGGACTGCAAGACTGTGATCTTGATGTGGAAGTCCTGAATTATTAGACTTGGTGGCTTATTTATTTTCAAAAAAAAACAAATTAAACCCATCAGGAGCCTATAAATCAGCAGTCTGCCTGCCACCCCCCAAGATACAGGAAAGGGCCATTAAATCTGACTTTGGGAAACAGAAACGCAGAGACCAACACCAGCCCTGACCCATGGGACACCCCCCACCCTCTCCTGGCAGAGCCTATGGGTCTTGTTTCTCTCCATGACACTCAGATGCCTCAGTCCTATGCGGCCCTGAAGGAGCCATCAGCAGGACGTGACAGCGACTGTAATTCTGCTTTTATTATGACGGAGTGCTGGTCATTTCTGGCTGAGTGGCGCTGAGTGACGGGTGGTGATTTAGGACTTTTACAGAGGGATTAGAGAGGTGAGGCTAAATGCATTTTCCTCCAAGGAAACAGGTTTCTGTGGAGGATGCTGATAAAAAGTAAATTATTGTATTCTGTTCACAATCAATTCCAACTCTGGACTTCAGAGTCCCCCAAGAAATAAGGTATTAACACTTATCTCGTGGAGCTGAATTCTTCGAGGAAATAGTAATCTTTAAACAGACGCAGAAGTCGTTTTTAAAGCATTAAAATCCAGCAACGTGTGCTGCTCATCCTTCTTAACGAGCCACGCACTGTCTTGATGTATTTGGTGAGAGAAGGGACTTTAAATCACATTTACATTGGCCAGGAAAGGGTTGTCTCCAGGGGCACTTGTGCTGGGAGTAGGAACTTTTGCAGTCAGGTTCTCGGTCTGTCATGGACGCTGGGTTTTTCTGACTGTCAGGGTCTATTCCTTCATCTTCTGGTGACAGCACCTGGGTTCTCTTTTTTGGGGTCACTCCTCAGTCCATGTGCTTTAGGTGGGGCTGTCTCCACGCTGGAGAACGGAATGACAGCCCAGGCCAGTATTCTTGCCTGGAGAATCCCAAGGACAGAGGATTCAGTCCATCGGTTCACAAAGAGTTGGACACAACTGAAACAACTTAGCACGCATGTCTCCACCGCTGGATCCAGGGGTGGGCATGCGGCGCAGGCCTGGCTCACCCATTGTCTGGCCTTAGTTACTGGCAGGGTGCAGTCACATGATCTGAGTTGGTCCAATCAGAGCCTACCCTGGGATCTTTGCTGGCTAAACTGGGGAAGAGACCTCTCTTGCTATAACAGTGGCTATGAGGGCAGGATAAAGTCCTGAGGTTGCTGCTCATTCTCATCCATTGCTGTGGGCCAAGAATCAAACCAACCTGGAGGAAAGCAGGACTGAGTGACCGGGGGAAACAGATCTGTGTTTCCAGAAACCACACCACTAAGCCCTGGATCCAGCCATACCTGAGGCCAAACATACCTCAAGCTTTCATTTACTTACCACTTTCATTTCTATTTTATTTACTTCTGTCACTTGCAGCCAAAAGAATCCTGACAAAAGGACTCCTTGTAAGATACCATTTCTGGCAGAGCACTGGTCGAGTCCAGAGCTTCCATCAAAGGTGGCACACAGATAATTCCCTTCCCTCTGCTGGGTCAGACACTTCAAGCTGGGCTCCTCAAGCTGTTAACTTTTTTTCCTCTTAGTCTTTGCTCCAAACATGCAACGCATGAGTCCTTCCTGAATTAATCTCTCCTTTCTGTGTGCAGATAAACTCTGCCTTCCTTGAATGACTAATGTATATTCTGGGCCAGGCACTGTAAACAGCCTTCCACCACCCATAGTGATTCCGGCAGCACCAAGAGCATGTCCGCTTCTTCCTCCAGAACCTTCCCTGCATTATCATTGCCTCCTGAAATGCCACTATGCTGGACTTGCAGATGGAGAAAATTTACCCTGGAGAAAAGGACACGTTAAACCTTATATTCAAGCCTCTTAGAGGAGGGAGTGAGAGTATATTTTTCCATGAGCAATTGTTGATAAGAGAAAACTAGGATTTGTGGCATTCTCAGTGCTAGCAGTTACAATATTTTGGGAGCATGACAGTCCTGGGGATGTGACCCAGTCCACTCCAAAGATAACTGGAGGTCTGATTTCTAAACTCAATGGCCATTCATTCACCCAGCAAATATTTCAAGTGCCGAGCCCCATGCTGAGCACTGATGGTCAGTTGTGTGATTTTGGACCAAGCACCTTTCAGTGTGGGATGGGATCGGTCAGCAGTAGTGGGTACGAGGACTCTGGGGTTACTTTCCCTTCCTGCTTCATGGCAGACACAGCTAATCGATCCTAGCATCTCATCCTGCTGCAGATGGGGTGGGTTCCAAATCCATACTATCATCCTTAGGCAACATCATCCTCCATTAGGAGCCCCTGCCCCAAGAGGAGCGTTTCCAGAGACAGGCAAGCGTGTCCTTTTCAAAGTAGCACATGCCACGCCCACTTACTCTGTTGGCCAAAGCAAGTCCCCCACGGCCAAGGCCGAGTTCCACAGGGTGGGGGTCACGACCCTTCCGCAGAGTGGGATATACCAGAACCAACAGCCGTCCAGTCTTCTCCTGAGCTAAGAATAAGGTGGCAAGTGAACTGAAGGCCTCTTCCCTCCCCCCACTTCCACTCCCACCCCTCTCTTCCCCACCCCTCCCCTCAGCCTATGTTCATTTGCCTCCTTCTCAATGAGGCCGGCCCAGGCCACCAGGCTTGTCCACTCTCTCATGCCCCAACTCCAATTTCTGTTCCCCAAAGTGCTTGCCATGTATGGATGTGAGAGTTGGACTGTGAAGAAAGCTGAGCGCCAAAGAATTGATGCTTTTGAACTGTGGTGTTGGAGAAGACTCTTGAGAGTCCCTTGGACTGCAAGGAGATCCAACCAGTCCATCCTGAAGGAGATCAGCCCTGGGATTTCTTTAGAAGGAATGATGTTAAAGCTGAAACTCCAGTACTTTGGCCACCTCATGCGAAGAGTTGACTCATTTGAAAAGACTCTGATGCTGGGAGGGATTGGGGGCAGGAGGAGAAGGGGACGACAGAGGATGAGATGGCTGGATGGCATCACTGACTCGATGGATGTGGGTCTGAGTGAACTCCGGGAGTTGGTGATGGACAGGGAGGCCTGGCGTGCTGCTATTCGTGGGGTCACAAAGAGTCGGACACGACTGAGCGACTGAACTGAACTGAACTGAAAGTGCTTGCTGCCAGCTGGTGAAGTGACTCCTTTCTGATGTATTCTGTTAATTGTCAGTTACCTGTGAGCTGACCCTTTGTTCATGGCTCAGCTCCCAGAAGACCTCTGGCCCAGACCTGATGCTCCATGGAAGTTTGTTGAGTGAATCAACGAGTGAGTGCCACTTATTTGCTAATTTGGGGCTGAATGATCTCCAAGGGTATGGTCTGCTTTTTCCTAATCCCCTGCCATCCCAGCAAGAATTTCTGTCCTGATATACCTACCTCACCACCTTGCTTCTGCCAGAGTAACAGACCCTGCCATGGGTGCCAGGGTGACAACCATCCCCCCAGTCCTATGAGCTGGGAGTTTTGTTCCCAGGAAGCCGCCTGCAGAAAGAGGGTGCCTGGTGACCAGTAGCTCTCAGCCGGTAATGCAGACCCTGCTGAAGCCTGGGTCTCTGCTGGTTACTATGGAAACACGACCCAGAGAAAGCCAGCTCTTCCCTCATCAGAGCCGCAGATGCATCTCAGTCATCTCATTAGAGATTCTAACAAGGAGCCTCTGGAAGTTTCCTGCTCCCTGGAAGTTTCCCCATCTCTGGCCCACCAGCTCTTTCACTGAGCTCTGTAGATGAGAGTGAGGGTGACTTGGGTCCTCCAGCCTGCGGAGTTTCAGAGTCTTCGCAATATAATCAACAAACATGTATGGACCAACTGCTCAGTGCCTGGACCTGAGAGAAGGAAGGCAATACTTTCTTCCCCAAAGAGAAGACAATGAAGAGGTAGAGAAGGTGGCCAAGAGCATATGTTCTGGAGCTTGACTGTCTGGGTTCAAATCCAACAACTACTGTCTTACTTTGTGTGGTGGCTTCAAAGCATGTCTACCAATCTTTTACAGGAAGTAGTGTTCCTTCCACTGGAAGTAGAGTTTATTTTCCCTTCATCCTCCATGATATAAGCTTGTGGAGGTTGCATTTCAGATTTTCTAAGGCTTGGTCCAGAAAGGGGTACAGATTCTGCTTGGAACATCTCTCTGTCTGTCTCTCTCTTTGGATTTGTGCTTTGGGAGCCCTGAGGCACTATGTCAGAGTTCTGCTACCCTGAGGTTTTCCAGGAGACAGCATGATGAGAAGAGGGTAGAGAAGGGGGTGAGGGAGTTCACAGGGGAGTCCTTGCTCCTGGCCTTAGCATCCTGGAGTGTGAGAGCTTTCAGATGATGCCCGAGCCACGTAGCGATGCCAACGGGAGTAGGGACAAAGTGACCCCACCAAGGCCTGCCCAAAGCACAGATGCAGGAGCAGGATCAATGTTCTTGTTGTTTTTCTACCACTAAATATGGAGGTGTACATCACCCAAACACCGCACACAACTGGAAAATTTATGAACCGTGCTACACGACTTTGCTCTTCTGTGTTACGGGAACGGCCCCAGGACTTCCTGCACAGAGTTGTCGCGAGGATTCAACGTGTTCACAGTCAGCTCCAGACACACACAGAGTGAGGACAACAGCCCCCATTGTAACCCAGGGAACAAGGGCGGAGGCTGCTCTTGGCTGTTCTGGGAGCGGGTGAGACCATGGTGGCCAGAAGGCAGACGCTGTCCTGGGGTCTTGTGAAGGATCTAGAACTGATGTTCTGGAGTCCTCTGCTGAAACACATGTTTGTTGGTGAGATTCACCAGGGTAAAACAACGACACTCATGGGCGTGCCGAGAGCAGTGTCTCCCTCCTGCTCCTGTGTCCCAGGCTTCCTGGCTCCCATCCCCAGGACGAGCACAGAAGTGCTGGGGAGCAGGGGCTCAGGTGAACTTCTGAAGACTGTCACCTTAGATACAGCATCTATGAAAGAGTGCTTCCCCGGTGGCTCAGATAGAAAACAATCTGCCTGCAAGGCAGGAGACCCAGGTTCAATCCCTGGATCGGGAAGATCTCCTGGAGAAGGAAATGGCATCCCACTCCAGTGTGCTTGGCTGGAGAATTCTGTAAACAGAGGAACCTGGTGGGCTACAGTCCATGGGGTCTCGAAAGAGTCAGACACAACTAACACTTTTATAAAAGAGAGAGAGAGAAGGAGAGAGAAACAGAAAGGGAGGGAGGAGGGGGAGGAAAGAAACAAACCCACCACAGCTCCACAAGGACTGGGACCTGTTTCTTTCCCTGCAGAGCCCTCAGTGTCCTGATCAGCTCCCAGCCCCTGGTTCATGACCAATACATACTCGAGGAGTGAACACAGCCCACATTCATTCAAGCGCGCAGACCTGGGGCTTGCGTTTTTCACTTCCGTTTGGAGTTTCTTTGTGTATATAGAGCTGCCACATTCTTTCGAGGTGAACAATAGTTCGCTGTGTGACCATATCACGGGGTATTGCTCCAGTTCTCACTGATGAAGACGTAAAGGGTTTGGGTCCAAGATTTTGCTGCTGGGTTGAGAGCTACAGCCCACGGTCATGTGCGGAATCTCAAAAATAATCCAGATGACAGGACAGGAACAGACTTGCAGATATAGGAAAACAAACTTAGGGTTATCCGTGGGGAGAGAGAAGCAAGAGGGGGCAAATTAGGTGTATGGGATTAAGATACAGTCTATTAAGTATAAAATAGATAAGCAGCAAGAGACATACACAGGGGATCAGAGCCATTACTTGTAATAACTGACAGCGGAATATAATCTGCAAACGTACTGAATCACTCCACTGTCTACATGAAACTAATATTGCAAATCAGCTATACTTCAAAATAAGAAAAGAGAGAGAGAAGCAGATGCTGAAAGCATCCGAGGGCCACAGGGAGGCCTTGGCTTCAGGGCTGGAAAACCCTGGATCCCAAGACTGATCCCACCAGAAGCTGCTGCCTCTTCCTCCCGGGACAGGCCTGAACTGGCACAGAGCTGTTTGTGGTGGCCCTCCCCCCCCAGACTCCCAGGGGCCCCAGGAACTGCACTGGCCGGCACCAGGGCCCCTCAGGGACACTCTGCACCTAGCCCTGTCTTCCAAGATGCCCTTCTCCTGGGGAGGACAGAGGCGGCCCTCCTTCTCGTCCTCCCCGTGGGGCAGGGGACCCAGCCTGGGCCTCTGCCTGGGGCGTGGGAGGTGCTCACTCAGGCTCCAGGCCCCAACATTGCAGACTCAGAGCGATGCCTGCGAAGTGAGAAGGAACAGCTGTGCTTCTGTGGTCTCCATGGAGATCTGCCAACCTGGCAACCTCACTGGGCAGCTGGGCCTGCGCCTCAAAGCTTTTGTCTTTGCAAAGCCTTTCCCTGAGTGCAAACACTGAGCACAAATCGGCCAGGCCTCCTCAGGGACTGCGGCTTCCCTCCCGGGCTCTGGGGGGCTGGCTGACCAAGACACCCCAAAGCCGTGACAGATATGCAGGGGCCTTTGATGAGCTCTCGGAGGCCAGAGGCGCAGGTTCTGCTTAAATGATGTTCAGCTATCCCGCCCGTCCCTCCACTTTCTATTATTAAAACATGCTGAGGCCAGCTCTAGTTATGCACAAAGGCCCTCGAGGTCTGCCCTGGAAGAAAGAGAAAAAAAGAACAACGCCGGTGTATCTTGAACACGTAATAAAATGCACATTCAGGAGGTAGCGGCAGACAATCAGGATACTGCCTGGCCGTTTGTTCAGTCATTTAGCAGATATCAGGGCCCCTACAGGGTGCCAGCAGTGAACACCCCAGATACAGCCCCCACTCGTGGAGATGACACATAGTTGGGGAAATGGACCCTTGACATGTTGACAAATAAATGATTCCAGCCAAGAGGACAAGAAGAAACCATGGGTGAGAGAGTGATGAGGGTGGGCGGGCCTGTGTCACAGAGAGGCTGGGAAAGCTGTTCCAGGAAGGTGGACCCGGATGGGAAGGAGCAGCTGGATGAGGGGCACGGGGAAGGCATCCAGGAGGCAGAGTAGCCGGCGCAGAGCCTCAGAGTCTGCTTTGTTTGGAGTCTAAAGTGTTCACTGGCTTCCCAGGAGGTGCTAGTGGTAAAGAACCTGCCTCCCAATGCAGGAGACATAGAGATGCAGGTTTGATCCCTGGGTTGGGAAGATCCCCTGGAGAAGGAAATGGCACCCCACTCCAGTATTCTTGTCTGGAGAATCCCATGGACAGAGGAGCCTGGCAGGCACAGAGTGGGACACGACTGAAGCGACTTAGCACACACAGCACAAAGGGCTCACTAATCAGAATTGTTCTCATCCATTCGGGATGCTTCCTGACTTAGAGATAATGTAGGCGGCAGCCTCTCCTCCCAGTAAGACCTTATTAGATTTCCTTCCTCTTAAGGAGAGCAGGGTGAGGAGGGGCAGAGGGAGCTCCATGGGGGCCCCTTCTCAAGTCACCCAGGTCCTGCCATACCTGGAAACCACACAACCAGAGGCTTCCTTCGCTCTCACCTAGCTCTGTGTTTCCTAAACATCAGCACTCACACCCCCCAGCACCTGTGCACGTTCCTGCACCTCCCCCACCCAACATCTCCCCAGACCAGCCTTATGTTGGCTTGAAGGAGATAACCTCATCCTTGAGTCATCATTATGACATTCTTTCATTTTTGATCATTATTTAAATGAAAAGTGTGCATCTGGGCACCACCTGAGATTCATTCACACGGGGAAACATTCCTCTGGTCCAGCCCCTGAGTTCCTGCAACTCTGACACCAGAGGTTTGTTCAAAACCGCGTGGTTAGTGAGCCCGTACGTTCCCTTCTGTCCTCTAGGCTGGTTCATTTCCAACTGATGTTTCCAAAGTAGGCCAAGGCCACTTAGCTCTCAGAGACCCAAGTCTTGGGGCTTTTTGATTCTTTCCCTCTGCTTTTCTCCGTCCCTCCATTTCTCCAACTCTCCTTCTTTTCTTCCTCCATCTCCCATGCGCCCCCTGCTCTGTAACTCTGAAACACCCAGCATGTTTTCGAACCTTGGCTCTGCCTAACTTCACTTCAAGCCACTCTCTTCAGCTGAAAAAAACCACTGATTCCGTCCTCTTCTCCGTAAAGGGGCAGAAGGATCCTTATTCTTTGTGAACATTTTGAAACAACTCATCACACGCAGTAGGAGCCAAGTCACCTCCGTGAGAATCCTTCAGGGAGGATGAGTTCATTCTTTCAATAGTAATTATTAACAGGTCCATGTATGTCAGATCCTGCTTAAGACAAAGCAATGAGCGAAACAAAATTCCTGGAGCTTCTATTCTACAGAGGACTCAGATAATTTGGACATAAACAAAGGTATAACAAAGCCAAAATGAATGAATGAATCACTGGTCTTCCCCCCCACTTTCCAGGCAAATTCCTTCTCATCCATCAAGACTGGGCATAACTCTGCTCTCCCTGGCAACCTTCCCTGCCCTACCCTGCACACAGCTGGATGCCCCTCCTTGGCCCCCAAGGGCCTCAGACAGGCTGCCTTGCAAAGAAACAGCCAGAGCTCAGGAGGTGTTCAGTGAATGAAAACAGATGAGCAAGCATGTGGTATGTTTATTCGGTATAATTGGGGATGTTCTTGTGTTAGAATAAATTGGGTGGGTGATAAGTGGGTGCATTTGTGCGCTTGCTGATGGATGAAGCCACGCATGTGGGTGGATGTTTATGTGCAGTGAGTCGTAGCTTGTACGTTGGAACGATGCTGTCTTCAGTAAAGGCAGAGAGATTCCCCTGAAACCCACCCTGGGAGCTTGTATCCTGCCTTCTGGGTCCCGTCTAAGCTGAGGATACGCATGTGGCCACCCAGGAACATGTGTCATGTTCCCTCTCAACCCCCTTCTCTGGGAAGGGCCTGTTCAGACCATGGGCCATTTGCCTTTGAAAAGGCCTCACCAGGTTGCGCTGATTCGTATGAGGCACCTTGGCTCCATCACTAGGGGCTCTGAGTCGTTGGATCAACTGCTTTCTCAGGGACCTCCTCTGCATTGCGGGCGTGATGAGCTACCCAGCTTGGAGGATTTAGGAGAAAATGAAAGCACTGGTTTCCATCGAGCGCTGAACCAGATCCCTGAGCACTCTTGATTCCCCATGGTGCTGGCTGCTCCTTCCACCTGTGTCCACACTCTGACCAGGCCTGCTTGGACAGCCTCATGCCCGCCTCCCTCCAGGCTGCCGCTGGGCCATCTCTGGTTTCGTCCTTTTCTCTTCCCAGTCCTCCTGGTAATTTTCTTGGTCCTACTGGGGCCTGACTTGAGCCACCATCCCCGGGTCTAGAGAGCCCTTGGGGCCATCTCCTGTGCTGTCCACACTGGGCAGACCCCACCTGCCTTTGGCTCTAGGACTCTTCCTCCTTGACACGTCCACTCCATCCACTGGGAGCCAAGTCCCAGAGACTTGTCTACAAGCCCCGTCACCACCTCTGGAGCGGTCTGGCCAGTTCTCAAGTGTCCCCGTGTTCCTGTCCCTTCACTCTCCCAGAAGAGAATCTCCAGTCCCATTTGGAGAGAAAATAGGAGGGTGGGGGAGAAGCTGGGCTTAGATGGTGAGTTTCACTCTGTTGTTCAATCACGTCGGACTCTGCGACTCCATGAACTGCACCACGCCAGGCTCCCTGTCCTTTACTATCTCCCGGAGCTTGCTCAGACTCATGTCACTCTGGGGACCTCTCAGTCCCTGCAGAGGGTCATTCCACACCCAATCCCAGCCCATGCTGTGGCAATCTGTCTTTCCATCTACTTGTAAGCCCAGGGCTCCAAATCTCTGACATTTCTAAATCATTAAAGTTCCTCCAGCGGAAGTCTATGCTCTATGCCCTGCCCCCGCAGCAGGCTGAGTAGATTTGGTTTTGATTAAATAATATATGCTAATGTATGCACCCCAGGGGGGAGGGCCCTGGGGGGGGTGCCTGGGCCGTAGCTAGAGCGGAGTTGTCAGAGGGGCGAAGGGCAGAGCGGAGGCCCCATGTTTTGGTGGACTCGGCCGGTCTCTCCTGGTCCACCCAGGTCGCAGCCAAGGTCGAATCGTCTCTCTGACTCCTGAGCTCTCAGAGATGTGGGAATGGGGGCTCCTAAGTGGTTCCAGGTGCCTCCGGCCCCATGAGGAGAGGCTGCTGGAAAGCAGATGCCTCCAGGAAGACAGGGGCCGGCTGCTGCCCGCAGCATGCGCAAGTCCCCGCAGGCTTCGGCTGAGGGATTCGACCCAGGCCAAGCCTGAGTGTGCTGCAAACTCCCACCCCGCTTCCACTCCTTGCTGACAAAATCTTCCACTGCCCAGCTGCCCAGGCAGAAGCAACCCCCACCCCCCGCCCATACGGGTGCCAGTCGGCTCCAGCTTCGTGTTCTCATAAAAATCCAGCCTTCTGACTTCCCTCGCAAAGACAAAGCGTGGTAGCACCCGGCTGGCATCCCTGGGTAGTGATTGTAAAAATGCACAGCAGCCTCTTTCGGGCCATGTGTGTGGTCCCTCCAGGGCTGGGCACCCCCTGCCTAGGGCTGCCACCTGGCCTTGGTAGAAACTGGATGTGCCGTGTTGATTCCTCAGTTAAGGGGAGAAGTGAAAACCTCAGTCTCTGGCCTGGTATTGAAGCGCCTCGTGAAGGGTTCCATGCCTGCCCCAAGGCAGGTAGGTCTCTCTAACCACTCCCTTGTCTCCAGCCTATGCCTGGAATGCTTTCTGGACACTTCCATCTCTCTTAAAGCCCAACAGTGAGGTCCTTTTAGCACAGACTTTTTTGTTCCTCTGAGAAATGAAGGAAAAAAGACTCACCCTGCTCAGGCCCGAGCCAGCCCCTCCAGGGGTGCCCACTGTGCATCCCCTTTCCTGAGTCCTGCCTTCATCCTCAAAAGTCCACCAGAGCCACCCCAGATCTCCCACCCCCAGCCCAGTGCTGAGCCCTGGGACAGGAGCCCGTGGAGTCCCATCAACCTGTGGCAGGCAAGGCCCTGAATCAGCAGAAGGAAAGCACAGCTAATGGTCTGCAGAGGCTGCCATTAGCTGTGGCAGTGACCGATTCTGCCAGGGGTCTGCAGGCACTAAACCAGGTTCGGTGGCTTTATAACAGCGGTGATTGGTTAGGAAGCAAAGCCCTGCTCGGAAGTGCTAGGAGAGTACCGGGGATGACAGCCCTGTCCCACTGTGTGGACGAGGCCACCTGGGGGGACTGACTCGCAGTCCTGGAACCGTCCAAAGACACTTCTGAAAACGGTGCAGAAACTGATGCTCTGCGGATGGGTGTCTCTGCCACCCAGCAGAGCTTCGGAGCATGACCTTGGCAGAGGCCACGAGAGCAGGAGAGGTCCTCATGACGACTGTTATCACTACCATACCAGCTAACGTGGGCCGAGTACTTATTATCTGCCACCCAACGTCTGCAGCGCTTCCTATGTATTAAGAGATTTAATCATCATGACGGCTCTATGCATTTGGTTGCTGTTATTGTTCAGCTGCCAAGTCATGTCCGACTCTGTGACCCCCTGGACTGCAGCACGCCAGGCTTCCCTGTCCATCTCCAGCTTCATGGCCATTGAAGCAGTGGTGCCATCCAACCATCTCATTCTCTGTTGCCCTCTTCTTCTCCTGCCCTCTATCTTTCCCAGCATCAGAGCCTTTTCCAATGAGTCAGCTGTTCATATCAGGTGGCCTAAGTATTGGAGCTTCTTAGGGACTCCTGTTATTTCCTTTTATAGATGAAGAAACTGAGGCACACAATAAAATTTTTTAAAAAAGAAACTGGGGTACAGAGTGAAGGAATAACTTTCCCAAAGTCACACAGCTGCTAAGTGGCAGAACTGAGACTTAGGTGATGGGCTCAGAAACACAGATCAGCCATTCCTGCCTCAACACCAGCAGCCCTTTCGAGGTTTCCTTGGGTCAGGTCAGCCCTGGAGTCTGATCTCAACCACGGTGGGAAAGAGGCCCCCAGAATGATGGAGTCAGTTTCCCGCCAGAGCAGATAAGCACACGGTTGGATTTGCTTTGATGTTTTTTTATTTTATTATTATTTAAAAAAATTTTTATTGGAGTATAGTTGCTTTACAATGTGTTAGTTTCTGTTGCACAGCAAAGTGAACCACTTGTATGTATACATATGCCTCCCCTGTTTTTTGGATTTCCTTTAGGTAATGTAGGTCACCACAGTGGAGTTCCTTGACCTATATGGATAGTTCGCATTAGTTGTCTATTTCATATTCCGTATCAGTAGTATATGGGCTTCCCTAGTGCTTCAGACTGTAAAGAATCTGCCTGCAATGTGGGAGACCTGGGTTCGATCCCTGGGTTGGGAAGATCCCCTGGAGGAGGGCATGGCAACCCACTCTAGTATTCTTGACTGGAGAATCCCCGAGGACAGAGGAGCCTGGTGGCCTATGGGGTCGCAGAGAGTGATCAATAGCGTATATGTGTCAATCCCAATCTCTTAATTCATCCCACCCTGCCTTTTCCCCCCTTGATGTCCATACATTTGTTCTCTGTGTCTTTGTCTCTATTTCTGCTTTGCAATCCAAAATGGTATAGAAACTCTTATTTGCTTTGATGATTTTAAATGAAGGAATGCCACATCTTGAGGGAGTAAGTCCCCTTTTGGAGTTTCTGTCCCTGAAAGAGTGGCTCTTCCATGCCACACCATGTACCTGGTCCTGTCCACGGCTGCCTCAAGAGCCCAGTTCTGTGCCTGGTCTGTAGCCAGCATCCGGTGATGGCACTTAGCCTGACTCTCCGGCCATGAAACATGAGTCCTGCGTGTCCTGGTCGGTGGGGCCTGGATCACAATAAACTGTGGAAAATTCTGAAGGAGATGGAAATACCAGACCACCTGATCTGCCTCTTGAGAAATTTGTATGCAGGTCAGGAAGCAACAGTTAGAACTGGACATGGAACAACAGACTGGTTCCAAATAGGAAAAGGAGTTCGTCAAGGCTGTATATTGTCACCCTGTTTATTTAACTTGTATGCAGAGTACATCATGAGAAACGCTGGACTGGAAGAAACACAAACTGGAATCAAGATTGCCGGGAGAAATATCAATAACCTCAGATATGCAGATGACACCACCCTTATGGCAGAAAGTGCAGAGGAACTCAAAAGCCTCTTGATGAAAGTGAAAGTGGAGAGTGAAAAAGTTGGCTTAAAGCTCAACATTCAGAAAACGAAGATCATGGCATCTGGTCCCACCACTTCATGGGAAATAGATGGGGAAACAGTGGAAACAGTGTCAGACTTTATTTTGGGGGGCTCCAAAATCACTGCAGATGGTGACTGCAGCCATGAAATTAAAAGACGCTTACTCCTTGGAAGGAAAGTTATGACCAACCTAGATAGCATGTTCAAAAGCAGAGACATTACTTTGCCAACAAAGGTTCGTCTAGTCAAGGCTATGGTTTTTCCTGTGGTCATGTATGGATGTGAGAGTTGGACTGTGAAGAAGGCTGAGCGCCGAAGAATTGATGCTTTTGAACTGTGGTGTTGGAGAAGACTCTTGAGAGTCCCTTGGACTGCAAGGAGATCCAACCAGTCCATTCTGAAGGAGATCAGCCCCGGGATTTCTTTGGAGGGAATGATGCTAAAGCTGAAACTCCAGTACTTTGGCCACCTCATGCAATGAGTTGACTCATTGGAAAAGACTCTGATACTGGGAGGGATTGGGGGCAGGAGGAGAAGGGGATGACAGAGGATGAGATGGCTGGATGGCATCACTGACTCGATGGACATGAGTCTGAGTGAACTCTGGGAGTTGGTGATGGACAGGGAGGCCTGGTGTGCTGCAGATTCATGGGGTCGCAAAGAGTCAGACACGACTGAGTGACTGATCTGATCTGATCTGATCTGGCTCTCTTCAGGGACAGGTCCCCTGTGAAGGGGACAGTTTCCTGGGCAGCCGAGGCCTCTGTAGATACACTCCCAGAGCATCTCTCCCAGGACTGGGCCTTCCCCTGCTCACTCTGCCCTGCCACGGGGATGGGAAGATGCTCTCTCCAGAGAAGCTGTGATTATAGACCCTCAGGGTTCAAACCCCAGCTCTGCCAGGGAGTAGCAACGTGACCTTGGGCAAGTGGCTTAACCTCTCTAGGCCTCAGTGGCCTCCTTTATAAAGTAGGCACAATAGTCAACGTACCTCTCACAGAGGGAAGCGTGGGGTTTAAATGAGTTAAGGTGGAAGGGATTCCCAGGTGGCTCGGTAGTAAAGAATCCGTCTGCCAATGAAGGAGATGCAAGAGATGTGGGTTTGATTCATGGGTCAGGAAGATACCCTGGAGTAGGAAATGGGAACCTGCTACAGTATTCTTGCCTGGAAAATTCCATGCACAGGGGAGCCCCGGTGGGCTACAGTCCACCGGATCACAGAGTCGGACACAACCGAGAGAGCACGCACGCATGGAGTGGTGCTCCGCGCATAGTGGGCATCGAGCAAAGTCGGCTGTTGTCTTTATTGATTTGCTTCAAGCTTCTAATTCTATCCCAGCAAGAGCCTCGGGAGAAGCAGGTGAAAGTGAACCAAAAAAAACAGGGCTGCCAACCAGAGACAGAAATTCTCCCTGCAAAACAGCCCCGGCCACACTGTGGTTCCCTCCACGGGGCCGCGGTGCCAAGTCCTCCTCCGCCAGGACAGCCACCAGGTCACACACAAGCCATCAGGACCCAAACCTGCTCTCAACTTCAGACCAGAGAGAAGTGTAAATAAGTAAGCAAACAAACGAAACGAAGCCCCAAAGTGCTGCGAGTCCAAACAAACAGCGCCTTCCTCCTGGCTCCTCATCGGACGCCGAAAAGAAAACGATTTTGTTTTCTCATCCTGAGGGTGGATAGAGAAGGTCTTGAGAGCAGGTTTGGCTGGGAACAGCAGGAATGCAGCATCCCCTAGGGTTCCAAACAAGTTTTCATTGCCTTGGTGTTTTTTTTTTTTTGGTTTGTTTACAAAGCAGAAAACATCATGTTTCACAACTGAGGCTGGAGAGCTGGCTCTGGGGGATGGAGACCCCTGAGAAAACAAGACCAGGCTCCTTTTGTGCCCCAACCCACGCCAGCCGTTCTGCCAGGCTTGCTTGGCACAGACCGGAATGCCCTTCTCTTTGCCAGCCACGACACTTAAGAATACAAGGTGGGGCAGACCTACAGCTATCAACAAAGCGGCACAAAGCCACTTGATTTTATCTGTCGCTGGAGCATGATGTTACACGGAAACAACTTCGTATAACCTCATTAAGATCGAGGAGAAAGAGTAAGTGTCCACCCCGGAGTTGGTGGAACCATTACTTTTTAGAAATCTAGAAAATTACGTAACACTTATTATGTGTGTGTGTGTGCGTGCTCAACTGCTTCAGTCATGTCTGACTTGCTGTAACCCCACGGACAGCAACCCGCCAGGCTCCCCTGTCCATGGGAGTCTCCAGGCAAGAACACTTGGATGAGTTGCCATTCCCTCCTCCAGGGGATCTTTCCAAACCCGTATCATCTGCGTTTGCTGCAATGTAGGTGGATTCTTTAGCACTGAGCCACCCGGGAAGCTCCAACACTTATTATTATGAACCGATTTTTATCAAGTGAGTACTCAGGTGCCCCTCCTCCCTCTCCATCAAGACACAGCTGACACAGAAGCTTTCTGTGTCTCCTGACTCAATCACAGCCTCCTCAGTTCCTTAAAAGTCATCGTTGTTCTGACTTCAGGTAATAGCTTCCTTCTTTTTCTCCGTTTTCACGCTGCTGTTCCCTGCTTGGCTAGACAAACGCTGCACTTTAGTGTTCCCTGCTTGTGGATGTAATACGAGGGGGATTATTCACGACAGGGCGTTTGCTCCCTGGCTTCTTTCACTCGGTGTTGGGATGCACGTAGCTGCATCTCTCCTTTCACCCTTGATGGTACATATGCCATTGGGGGAGAGCATCACGTTGAATTTGTTCACTCTACTGAGGATGGACACCTGGGTCGTTCTGACAGTGGGGCTATTCCCAGTGCTGCAGGGGTGGATGTCATTGGACACAGCCTCCTGCTGTGCATACAAAATGCATTTCAGTTGGGGATCTACCAAGAACACAATGGCCGACATTCAGGTCTTGCATCTTTATCGCTATTCAACAGTGCCAAACTGCCTTGAGAAAGGCTGGCGCCAGTGACTGCATTTCTCCATCGAGCACCCAAATCTTTCCCTATTTCCCATCCCCTGCCACTTCTGCTCCTCTTTCCCCATTCCTAAGACTTCAGCACTGGGCCTGGGAGCTGGAACAGCCTACAGGCTCTCTCAGTAGGAGCAGAGTCTCAGCGAGGGGGTGTTGGGTAAGGGCCCATGTATAGACCAAGTATAGGGCAAAGAGGACTCTTGAGAGTCCCTTGAACAGCAAGGAGGTCAAATCAGTCAATCCTAAAGGAAATCAACCCTAAATATTCATTGGAAGGACTGATACTGAAGCAGAAGCTCCAATACTTTGTCCATCTAATGCAAAGAGCCAACTTATTGGTAAAGACACTGATGCTGGGAAAGATTGAAGGCAGGAGAAGAAGGGGAAGACAGAAGTTGAGATGGTTGGATGGCATCACCAACTCAATGGACCTGAGTTTGCGCAAACTCCGAAAGATGGTGAAGGACAGGGAAGCCTGGCATGCTGCAGTTCATGGGGTCACAAAGAATTGGGCATGACTGAGCAACTGAACAAAAGGACAGAAGCCAGGGGTGAAAACAGCCTGAGTGTGCCTAATGCATGCGTGTGTGCCTGCTCTGTCAAGTCTGACTTTTTGTGACCCCATGGACTATAGCCCACCAGACTCTTCTGTCCACGGAATTTTCCAGGCTAGAGTACTGGAATGGGTTGCCATTTCCTCCTCCAGGGGATGTTCCTGACCCAGGGATGGAACCCACATCTCCTGTGTCTCCTGCATTGGCAGCCAGGTTCTTTTATCATTGCGCCACCTGAGAAGCTGAACACTCCTCAATCACCCATCAATTAACAGCAGGCTCGGGCCTGTTGTGCTCAATCGCTCCAGTTGTGTCTGACTCTTTCCGACCCCATGGGCTGCAGCCCGCCAGGCTCCTGTGTCCGTGGGATTCTCCAGGCCAGAATACTGGTGTGGGCTGCCATGCCCTCCTCCAGGGGACCTTCCAACCCAGGGATCGAACCTGCTTCTCCTGCTTCTTCTTCATTGCAGGCAGCTCTTTACTGCTGAGCTACTGGGAAACTGCACACGTGACTGTGTGCATTCAGGGGCCGGTGAAGGAAATATCTTTGTATTTTTAAAGTCTAGAATCATATGTAAAGAAGTGAGCAGGAGGTTCATGATCTAAAACACAGAAGAACAGCTGCACATGTTTCCAAGTCCTTTTCTTAGGGGATATGATACTGACTTTAACAACAAAAATGTAACACTGTGCACTTGCTACATGCCAGGAGGTTTGCCCAGAATTTTAAGCATATCAAACATTTTTATTATTACACCAATTCTGTGAGGTGGGTTCTGTTATTATCCCCATTTCTCAGATGGAAAAAATAAGGCAAACTAAAAAGTTCTTGGGATTTGAACTCAGATTGTCTGTTCAGCCTACCAGCTGTTTCCTCATCTGTCAAACAAAAGGAGGGGCTGGTGGGGAACCTGGGACCCCTCCTCTTCTCAGAATCTATGAACTGCACCAGGATAATTTCCCGGACACCCAGAGCCCAGCAAAGGTACCCCACCCTCTGCACAACCCAGTTCGTCCAGACACATCGCACAACCTCTCACATCCTAGCTGTAACTGCACAGAGGCCTGCGGCGGGATCTCTGGGGAGGGCCACCCATGGGCCTCATCCCAGGGTTCTAAACAGGGAGTGTGAGTGTGTGTGTGTGCGTGTGTGTGTGTGTGCTGACAACCCCAGAGGCAGCAGAGAGGAGGTCATGCTGGGAGACGTGTCACCAGCCCCATCCCTGTCGTTCTCCCCTCTCAGGCCATATGCCACTGAAACAAGACATATAAATATTTTGTACCCAGAAGCCATCTGCAGAGTCTAATAATGAGGAGTTTGATACAATTTGTGACATAAGGTGTTTACTGAATGTGTGTTAATTACATTTGCACCAAAACAAACCTTGCTCTTCAAAAAAGAGGTGTGGGATGTGGGTGGGAATAAATTGCTTGGGAGATCGTTTCTGGAGAAACTGCAGCCAGGGCCTGGACCAGGGGGCAGAATGGATGCTGCGGGGAATGTGTGCTCCCGGGAAATAGGGGCTGGAGGTGGGACCAGGAGGGAGGTAGGGGGCCAAGGGGGCCCCTAGGAGACTGAGGACTCGGGGAAGTGACAGACTGAGTGATGAAAGAGGGCCTTCTGCATGAAAGGCTCAGCCCACTCTTCATCCTGTTTTCCTTCAGGAGGTATTTGCTGAGCTGGGTGCTGGGCATAGCAGATATCTAGGGCCCTGGCTCTACTGGGACGTCTACTTGGGTGGGGTGATGGGCAGTAAACAGGAAAACAATAAGGAAACAAGAAATTCATGCTATCAAGCAGAGAGCGCTGGAGAAGTGGAGGGGTCGCTTTGCTGGGATGGTCAGGGAAGGCCTGTCTCAGTAGGCGAATAACAGGAGGAGGTGGACGAGGAGGAATACCACCACTGCTAATAATGCATCACACTTGTCGGTCACCATTGCCCTGAAAGCTTTGCTTCCCTCACCTCATTTACTCTCACGGCAGAGACCAGCATGTCCCCCTTAAAGCAGATTCTTCTCCCAAACAAGAACTGTACTTCCCAGGCTCCTTGTGGTTAGGTGTGACCATGTGACTTAGATTTGACCAATCACACGTGACTGGACCAGAGAGCCCTGCAACAACATCCAGTGTGTCTTGGTGGAGCTGAATGTTAGGACGTGGGTCCCTGAATCATCACGGGGAGGGCAGCTACCCAAGCCCATGTGAACTGGGAATAAACTTCTATTATGTTAATGAATGAGATTTAATAAGACAACCATCTGTACCAGCTTGCCTGGAATCATGCTGGTTTTTAACACTGAAAGTCCTGTATCCAGGGAACCCCTCAAACTCCTAGGCAGCCCTAGACTCAGGGTGTTATATGATACCGCAGCTAGTTACCCTGATCCTCTGATCTGGTTATCACACCAGCCTTATAAGGTAGGGGTGTGTGTTATGTGTGTTACATGCTCAGTTGTGTCCAACTCTTTGCGACCCTATGGACTGTAGCCCGCCAGGCTCCTCTGTCCATGGGATTCTCCAGGCAAGAATACTGGAGTGGGTTGCCATTCCCTTCTCCAGGGGATCTTCCCAACCCAGAGATCAAACCCAGGTCTCCTGCACTGAGTATTATTGTTATTCCCATTGTGTAGATGGAGATGAGGCTGGGAAGAGGTCGGCATTTCCCTGGAGTCCTTTTCCAGAGGTCACACAGCTAGTTGGGGGGCCAGGAATTAAAGAAAGGCTATCTCCCAAGTCCACGCCTCTAACCATCAAGTCCCGATGCTCTTATAGAAAGAGGTGGAAAGGGGATGATCTGGTGGACACACATCCCATAGCTCACATCTGTGTCTTTGTCTCTGGGCACTGTTCCCTGACTGTATGGGGCGGAGAGAAGCACGTCCCTCTCTGGAGACTCTTCAAGCATCTCGTCCCTGTGATACCCTCAAGCTGCATCGGAACTATCCATTTTCCTCGCTGGATGGTGGAGACATTGTTATTTTCATATTTGTATTCCCTTGAGACTGGCGCTGCCCGCCCCCACCCCGGCCCCCAGCCAATGGAAGGTGCTTCAGAGATATTTATTGTGTAGCCCAAAGATGCACTGAGCGCTGGAGAGACACAGAGAGTGACAGAGACGTGCGCACGTAGGGTAACAGGCTGCATATTTGCTGTAACAACACTGCCAAGAGCCAGGGGGAAAAAAAATCCTCTTCTAAAGAGTGACCCTGAAGGGCTCCTGGGGGAATTGGATCAGGATTCAGAAATGCAAACTGAGAGGCCTGCCCTGGGGGCCCAGCTTCTAGGAAGGCCCATTGTTTCAAGGTCTCCTGCTTTCTCTGTGCGGGTCACTGCCTGCCCTTCCCCACTCTGGTCAGTATCATAAGGAGCCTGTCCCCTGATTCCCACAGACTCCCTTGTCCTCAGGCTTTGGGCAGGGTTTGGCCAACCAAAAGCACTGTCTGGGGACTAGAGGCTGGAGGAAGGGAGAGGCCAGGGTGCTTCTCACCCTGTCTTCCATGAAGGGCCAATGCTGTGCCCTCTCTGTGGCTCTTAAACCAACCCCAGGCTGGCTCACTTCTCACCAGGTCCCAGCCTGGCACCCCCAACACTTCTGGCTAAAACGATGGATTACTTTCTTCCCTCAGAAAATGAGTCTTAAGATTAACTGTCCATCCCTGGCTGCCAGCTTCAGTGTGGTCAGGAGAGAACAGTTAACCCATTTAAGAGCAAGTATTTTGAAGCAGATTTACCAAAGATAGAGCCAAGCAGGTTTCCATCTCATGAAAGCCAACATGAACACCCTCCCCCACTACCCCCCACAAGTACACACACCTGCCTTTGAGCTGCTCAATGGAAAAGGGTCTGGGTTATTGGGAGAAGTCCCAGTCAGAGGAATTTCCAGAACAGAATATCCAGTATTTGGGTTCATAGGCATGTCATGGATTAGTTACAATGAGCTGTATACTGGTCAGGGTACCAGTGAGTAAGTGAAGTACAGTCCTCTCTTATCCCCAAGCAAGGTCAATTCCAGGCTGTTTAGGAAATCTGTGTCCTCACGTGTCCTACTCAGCATCCTTAGATTCCAGAAAGACGGTGCAAGGGAGGGGAGGTTAGATGAACAATGCTTATTGCAGAGTAAGCTTACAGTCATGAAACCTAATGCCTTTTATTGCCCCAATAAACTAGATGGACATTTACTACCTCCTTTTTATACCAGGGGCAGCACCCGGCGGGTGTGGGGGGAGGGGGGAACAAAAACTAAAATAAGAAGGGAGAGAGGAGAGGGGACGAAGTAAGAAGAAAATGTCCAAGTCAGCCTAAACCCCGAGATGTGGAGCCAGTGGGTGGTTTCAGAAGGAATCTGTCATCCATTTCCAGGTACCCCAGATGCTTACCAGGAAGAGGCCGAGCGAGACTGCAGCTCACACGGGCTCCTTCTTCCCTCTCCAGCCACTGTCTACCCCTGGGTTCCAGCCAAGAAAACAGACAGGCGAGTGGGGGTGCGGCTCCCACCTGTCCATTCCCTGCCCATTTGCCAGGTGGGAGGTGAAGCAGCTGACCAAGGTGATGGCCAAGGGGAGCTCTTCATGATTCAAGTGCCAAGAAGGGAGTGGACAGACCTGGCCTTCCTTGACCCTGGCCGTGTCTGCTGCACAGTCCTTCCACAACCGAGCCTTTCCACAAGAGCAGGATTAAGGATTGAATTGTGTGATCTTCTGAGACTGGGGATTTCCAAGTTCTAACCTGAAGTGCCCTCAGGAAGGGACGGTACAATATTGCAACGCGATTGTAATGCTAACCACCCAGAGTTCATGAGACTCCACCCATGCAGGGCGCTGCCCCCAACAAGCTGCCTTCACTTCACACACCAGCTGTGAGTTTGGGGGTTCCCAGGGAGCCCACACTCTAGCCAACTGGCTACTAATCCAGGGGTTCCCAGGACCCAGTCAGGTTCAATAATTCACTATTGTGACTCATGGTTCTCGTCCTATTTCTGGTTACAGTCTTAGTATAAAAACTACAAACCAGGATTGGCCAAATGGAGAGACACGTGGGGTGAGGTCTGTGAGGGTCTCAAACACAGAGTCTCTGTGTCCTCGTCTTGTGGAATCAGAGCACATCACCTCTTGGCACAGAGATGTGTTCATCCACCAGGAAGTTCCCTCCTAGGAACGCAGGACAAACAGCAGACAAATTCTTTATTATGGAGACCCGGGTGATGTGTGGAATCCTGTTTCCTGCCACACATCAACCCATCCTTTCATCTGCTACCACCCATGTAGCCTCCTCCCAGGTTATAGACCAAAAAGCACAGGCATGAAAGAACAAGATTAAGAACTTTGGTGGACAGAAGTTGTTTAACCTGTGCTTTATACATTTCTTCTCCTTTTAAGGACAACATTTGTATTTTTCTAGGGAATACACCCCTCTCCCACTCTCAATCCCCTGGGATCTCCTGGCTGACGCAGATGTGAGCAGGTGACCCTTGCCTGACCAATCAGAGTATCAGATTTATTCATTGCCTGGATTAATTCCAAGTTGTTAGTCCCCTGAAATGCAATTCCTGAACTGTTATTGTGATTGTTAAATAAAGAGACGTCCTTTGTATGCTGGATTTTATCTTGTAATACTGTAAGCTGAGGAATTCTTTGAAACGCCATATGGAGAAAATTTGCTGGCACTTGGATCCACATGATGGAAATAAAGATGAGAGAAAACCAGTCAGAAAGGTCAGTCCTGATGAAATAATTTAAGCCAACGGATACAACCAGGCCTGAATTTCATGCTTCCCTGGACATTTCAATCATGTATCCAGAAAGATCTTTTTTTTTTTTTTTTTTCCATTTTCTCCACAGTCCAGTGACTTTACTTAAACTTGGCCTTGGTCGTTTCAGGTCACAATTCTCAGGATGCAGTATGCTCTTTCAATGAATAGTTTCAAATCCTTTTTATTTTAGTTTTAGGAAAACTTTCTTGAATTATGGTTTTTGATATTTGTTTTGTTCCCTTACTAGAGTTTTTCCTTCAGGGATTCCTTTTATCCATATGTTGGTTCTTTTCTCCCTATCAACAATTTTTTTTTTCCTCACCTAATTTTTACCTTCTGTGATCCTTTCCCTCACTCATCCTCTTCTCTGCCTCCTAAAATCTTTGAATCAATGATTTGATCAACAATCTCCCTCCCTCCCCACTATCTTCAGACAATTCTCCACCAGCCCCACCACTGACCAGACTTACCTGAAATCTTACTTTCTCCGAGGACAGGGCATGTCTCTCAAGTCAGAAGATTCTCTTCTTTGTTTTTCTCATGATTCAGGTAAAGAGGTGGGGGTCAGTGACCTCTTTGTTTCTATGGCCCTTAATGTACCACTTGCTTTTTTCTGGTTTTGAAAGTATGTCTTGCTTGAATCTTTTGCCCTGTGTCCACACCACCCATCATCACCTGCTCACTGCTTTCCATCCTCACACCCCGCTTCATTCAGCAAAGACCTGGACCCTTAGTTCCCTCCTTTCTCCCCCAACCCTCAACCAGGGCTTTTAATATTTGCTGTTTGTTGTTGTTTAGTCACTAAGTTGTATCCGACTCTTTGAGACCTCTTGGACTTTAGCCCACCAGTCTCCTCTATCCATGGGATTTCCCAGACAAGAATACTGGAGTGGATTACCACTTCCTTCTCCAGGGGCTCTTCTTGACCCAGGGATCAAACCTGTGTCCGCTGCATTGTAGGCAGGTTCTTCACCACTGAGCCCCATGGGAAGACTACTAGTGTTTAAATCCTGGCTCTGTCATTTATTTGATGCCTTAGCTCAAGCCAGGTGCTAAATTTGCTTGTGCCTCAGTCTCCTTATTGCAAAATAAGATTCATTAAATGTTGGCCTCTATTAGAATTATTATCATGGTTGTTCTTATCTGGCTTGCTGGAGAAACCTACTAGGCTCTTAGCTGAAATGCTAACATTATTTAATGAATGGTCAGATTTCATTTTGGTGTCCCAGACATGTAATATTCCAGAGGTATAGATTTATGGGCCATTCAAAAGAAATCATGATAAAATGTAACCTCTTGTAGGAGGACTTATTTATTGGGTTTAGAAGTAGACTTGACTGGTTCCCAATGTTGATTAAATGAGCTCTCCATCAACCCAAAAGTAATCATTCATAAAGTACGGGGCTTTCCAGCATTGAGCTCAGCTATGGTCACGTGTGAGACCACGTTGCTCCCATGGATGCCCCAGTGCCTCTCTGAGGGATTATGTCTATGACCACCTCCTTCCCCCAGCAGCCCTGCACCACCCCAACCCCCGCTGCCATTTCATACTCACACCACCCTCTGTTCCTTCCCCACCAGCATGTTCTATCTCTGAATTCATATATCACACAAACCATTTTCTGAAAACCCTCAGCCTCCCCCTAGGGTGACTTGTCATCAGCAAGTAGAGTGATGGGAGGGTTGTCTTCGTTAACCAAGAGATGATTCATAGGGCTCCATGCTAGAGTCTGTATAAAGCAACCTTTATTTCCCCCAAATAACATACGACTATCATTAATCAGCCCACCCAAGCCCTGTCCTGAGTGACTCTTGCTGGTTTTACCTTCTATAAATTAATATAGGTCTCTAGATTTGGGGTGCATACTTGGGGTAGAGATCAGAAGGGTAGCCCAGAAAACCTTTCTTTCAATAATACACTGTGATTTCAATACCCTCCTATTTCTTACTTTCTTATAACTAGGCAGGGGTCTTCCAGACTCAAAAGTCAACTCTTTGTGAAACAACACAGCAGAACTTAATATTGCTCCTCTCTGTGCATCCCCACCCCCTCCCCAAATCTTGAACTTACTGGCCGGGATGAATAATTAGGCCAACATATGGAGGATGACATCCTTGTTTAAGAAAACAATCTCCATAATGTGCTGGCCCATCAGAAAACAGACTCAGATTATATGCTGAAGCACAGTAGAAATTTCCCCCTGCATGTTTTATGTAAACAAGTTCATTTGTTCATTCAATGAATCCACAGTTCTTCAAAGGCCCTGTTTATATTAAAAGAAAGAAGCAGAAAAATTTGGATTGGCTGGCAGCCAGCTCTACACCTACAGAGTTGTCAAGCTGTTAGAGCAACATTCAGGAGCTCAGATGTTTATGTTGAGATGGGCTCTTAAGCCAAAAGGAAAATATTGGTTTTGGAGGAAACAGCCAGATGTGTGAGCAATGGAATCACATCTTCAGAGACAAAATGACCAGTGTTTTGCAAAAGGGCAGCGCTGAGCAGGGAATGGGCCTCAGACCTTGGGGCACCCCTGAGGACTCACACATCATATGTCTTATGGACCAACACAGAGGCTTTTACATTGGACAATTTTAAAGTAATAAAGAAGAGAAAGTGCCCGGTGTCAAGACACTAGCATAAGGCAGTCACTGGTCTATTTGCTTGGATTCTAGGAAGAAAAGAAAAAATCTTCCCTCCAAAGACCTAAGAGGTGGGTCCTGTCCTAGTCTGATGTTTTGTACTTACACTCACGAGATCATAGAGTAAATCAGGTAGGGCCCATGAAAAAGAGAGACTTCTATCAGGTCAGGAAACTTTGGTTGTAAATGCCAGAAACTCCAACTCAAGTTGGAGTCAGGAAACCAAGTATTTTATTGGGTCACAGATTTGAAGCAAGGTGGGGATTTTGGCTATAGGTGTGATTGGTTCCAGGAATTCAGAGGATGTCACCGTGTGGCTCTTTCTTCATCTTTCGTTCACCTTTGCATCTGGGCAGAGGTCGTCCAGCTGCAGTATGGTGGCCATCGGCTACTCCAGGTCCACACTGTAAGGTCTCGGAAACAGCAGAATACAGAGAGCACTGTTGCAGTTACTGTAGCTGAGAGCTAAGTGGCTCTTATTAATGCTAATTGGGTCACATGACCACATCTTGATCAATCACTAAGATGCAATATGGAATGTGTATATTGCAATATATATTTCTGATTGGCCAGGCCCAGGTGGCATGCACAGCCCTGGACTTGGCCAAACTACAGGGACAGAGGGGAGGGGAGGGGTGGTCAGCCAAGGAAAAGAGGATTAATTACAAGAAGAAACAGAATTGGATTCGCAGCAGGAGAAAACCTAGTCTGAAAACTACATCATAGCAAAAAAAAAAAAAAAAAGAAAAAGAGCATAATTAAGATGAATCCTGGAGACTCACAGTTGAAAGCACCATCCCAGAGCTAGACCAATAGTTTCCAAATATATACATTTTTAAAGCACAGATCTCTTTCATCAAATAATCTGAAGTCTAAGAAAATGTCCATGATGAAAAAAGATCAACACTGAGCTATTGGGTGACAAGCACCCAAGGTAAAGTGTGTCTTCCCTGTGTGGGAAACAGAGGAGAAATTTCAAAACTTTAGCCTCTGACATCGACCATTCCAGCCAAGGGGACAATGAGGTCCCAGGCTGGGAAACACCAGTTCCCAGAAGAGAGTGAGTCCTGCTCCAAGATAGTATCAAGTTTCTGCTTGCACTTGCAGAGGGATGCAGCAATTGTAATGATATCTCTTCATCTGGGGCCTTACTTTATTTCATGAATTATGTGCCAAACCACGCTACTGTTCAGGGCGTGAACCTGGCTTGTGAAGAGTTCATTCCCATTTATCCCACCTGGCATCTCCCTCGCCAACATCAGAGATCCAGGGAGAAAATGTTTCTAGACCTAGTCACGGCCTACTCACTCACCCTTCCTACCTCCAGCCCTTCTCTCCCCAGCCCTCCGCCCTCCCACTCTCACCAAAAGGGAAAAAGTTCTTTCCCGATTTCCTCAGTGTCAGAGATAGTCAAGGAAAGGGGCCCTCAGGATGTTCCTGAAAAAGCACGGATATTGTGGAAGGGGAGGAGGAAGACGAGAGAACTCGGCTAAAGCTATGGCTGGGATGCTTTGCGCTGGGGGGCTGTGAAAGAGGTTGTATGAGGACAGTTAAAAGCCCATCATCTCCTCAAACAGGAGATGAACCTCATGAACCCATGGTCCTCAGGGGAGTTGAGGAGTTGGACATTTTATTAGGTCCAAAAATGATCCTTGATGAATTGCTGCATAGAAGTTCATGGTGAATTAGCCAAAGGAAGGCTATTTCCGGATATCACTGAGTAGTCACACTAACTTCCCTTAAGGATCTTGTTGTTCTGTCTCTAAGTCGTGTCCAGCTCTGCAACCCCATGGACTGCAGTGCACCAGGCTTCCCTGTCCTTCACTATCTCCCGGAGTTTGCTCAAACTCATGTCCATTGAGTCAGTGATGCCATCTAACCATCTCATCCTCTGCCACCCCCTTCTACTTTTGCCTTCAATCTTTCCCAGCATCAGGGTCTTTTCCAGGAGGTCAGCTGTTTGTATCAGGTGGCCAAAGATATTGGAAGAGACACAATCTGGGCTCTAACAGTAGCTACTTTTTGCACACTACATATTGAGTCTCTTCTTTTTCCTTGGAAACAGCTCCAAGTTTAGCTGGGCACATGGCTCCCTAGAAGGAGGATGATTTTTCCCAAATTGCTGGCACTAGCTGATGTCATGTGATGAAGGCCAGTGTCATAGCAGAAGTCTCGTATGAGATTTCAGAGCAGGGAACAGCATCTGGGACCTTTCACTGGCTGGTTCCTCGGCCTGCAGTGTTCTTCCCAAGGTCTCAGGCTAATGTCACCTCCTTCACGGACCAGCACAAATGAAATAGCCATTCCCTTTTCTCCCACCCAGTTCAGTCCCTATAGTATAATATTTCTTTCTCAGCAAATGCCATCAACTGAAATCATTACCTATCTTCCCTTGTAGAGCATCAGCTTCATGGAATCAGGCCTGCTCTTGACCTTTCTCTACTGTCTCCTCCCATGCCCAGAATACCCTGAATAGTAAATGTGTATTTATTGAGTGAATGTGTGAATGAAAAAATCAAGCGAAGTTTCTACCTCTCTCGGGCTGTGTGTGCTTTCAGGCAAGACAGGTCACCTTACGAGGCTTCACTTTCTCCATCTGCAGAGTGGTGCTAATTGTCTCAAGCTCTCTCTGCAGGAGAGATGGGATTGTTTTTCCCTAAAGCTTGTATGAAGAGAAACTTTTGCTGAACCACGTATTTTCATGCAGGGGTTCCCAAAGCCAATTACCTTGCACTTTCGCACGAGCCCTGCCAGGAAACCCTCCAGCGGGTGCTCACAGGTGAGCGAGCAGCGTCTTGCCCAAGGTCACAGAGAGGAGCCCCTGCAGGAGGGGCAGGCTCCCGGGCTCATCCTGTGTTGTGTTGAAGCCTGGGTTGCTGCCTGGGACGCGGCTGACTCAGAGGTGTTGATGGAGCAGGTGTGACGTGCCAGACGCTGATGGAGATGCTGAGGTTACAGCTGTGGGCACACCAGACCTCCCCTCTGACCACAGGGAGAAATGGGTGCTGAACAAGTGCAAAGAACATCACGCGAGCACTTCATCTGTGAGCCGTGGGCAAGTCGATCCGGGCAGGTGTTTCTAGATGACTTTTAGGAGGAGGTGACAATTGGCTGTGTCCTGAAGAGTGGACAGGACTCAGCCAGGGAGACAGTAGGGAAGAGCTCATCCAACATGGAACAGCACGTGCTAAGACCTAGAATCAGGAGGGAAGGGTCAGCGTGAGGAAGTGAGAGAAGCAGGGGGTTTCAACAGGGGAGAGGCAAGCTCACAGTTCTGACTTCAAGAAAACCACCCTGTCCACTGAGGGGAGCATAGCCTGAAGGAGGCAGAGTGGCAGCAGACAGGCCCTGAGGAGGCCCTGCGATGGCCCAGGGGAAAAATGGTGCTTGGACCAGATGTTAGCAGAATGTTTTTGAATAATGCTTTATTGAGATTTAATTTGCATGCCGTAAAGCTCACTCTTATAAGGCACGCAGTTCAGTGTCTTTAGTAGACTTTCAGTGTTGTGTGACCTTCACCATTATTTAATTCCAGAACATTTTTTCATCACCCCCAAAGAAACCCCATACCCCATAGCAGTCATTCCCTACCCCACCCTCGATCCTTAGGCAATCAACAATCTATAATATTTTCTGGCTCTAAGGATTTGCCTATTCTAAACATTTCATATGAATGGAATCCCACAACCTGTGGCCTTTTAAAGAATGTTCATTCATTTGTTTTCGGCTGTGTCAAGTCTTAGTCGCGGCAGGTGGGCTCCGGACCGCATCAGGGCTCAGGAGTGACTGTGGAGCTTAGTTCCTGGGCCAGAGATCGAACCCACGTTCCCTACATTGGAAAGCGGATTCTTAACCACTGAACCACCAGCGGTGTGGTCTTTTGTGATTGGCTTCTTTTACTGAGCAGGATGTTTTCAGTTACATGTTGTCACATGTATCCGTACTTCATTCCTTTTTATGGTGGAATAAGAGTCCACCATGGGCTTCCCAGGTGGCTCAGCAGGTAAAGAATCTGCCTGCAATGCAGGAGACTCAGGAGATGTGGGTTTGATCCTTGGGTCAGGAAGATCCCCTGGAGTAGGAAATGGCAACCCACTCCAATATTCTTGCCTGAAAAATCCCATGGACAGAGAAG
This sequence comes from Bubalus kerabau, assembly GCF_029407905.1. Taxonomy (NCBI): domain Eukaryota; kingdom Metazoa; phylum Chordata; class Mammalia; order Artiodactyla; family Bovidae; genus Bubalus; species Bubalus kerabau. The sequence continues at coordinate 77,309,144 of NC_073636.1, forward strand.
CCTGACGGGCTACAGTCCATAGGGTCGTAAAGAGTAGGACACAACTGAAGTGACTGAGCACACACACACAATAGTCCATGGCATGTGTATATTATGTATCATTGTTGATCCATTCCTTAGTTGACGGACATTTAAGTTACTTCCACTTTCGGCTGTAACGAGTAATGCTGCTGTGGACATTCACGTGTAAGTTTGTGTGTGGATATATGATTTTAATTCTCTTGGGGATACACCCAGGAACAGAATTGCTCGGTCGTATGGTAACTGTGTTGAAATTTTTGAGGGTCCACAGGACTGTTTTGCAAAGGGGCTGCATCATTTAACATTCCCAGTAGCAAGGCATGAGGCGTCCAGTTTCTCCACATCCTCACCAACACTTGTTGATGTCTGTCTTTTTGCTTCCAGCCTCCGAGTGGATGTGAAGTATTATCTCCTCGTGGTTTTGATCTGTGTTTCCCTAGCAACAGATGATGTTGAATATCATTTCCTGTGCTTGTGGGTGGTTTGTGTGGCTCCCTCCAGTGGCTACAGGGCCGCTAGGTCTCACAGCTCCTGACCCTGTGAGGCTGTGGGTTTTCAAGGCTGTCACAGAGCTGGGAAGAGAGAGAGAGGGCTGGGGCAAGTTAAAATTGCACAAAGCTTCCTGTTCTTTCTGAGATTCAGACATTTTTCTCAAATAAACGCTCCTTTAGTTGTAAGCATTTAGTTACTATCCATAGTTCTGAAAAAGTTGATTTGGGGAGTTTTGAGATTAATGCTCTCATTGCTTTTGTTGTGGAAGAGCAATTTTTGGAGGTACCTGCCCTGCCCTCCAGGAATTCTTTCTAACTGATGGATCAATAGGCTATGAAGGGCTTCCTATGTACGTGTGTGTGCCAGTTACTCAGTCCTGTCCTGCTCTTTGCTACCTCATGGACGATAGCTCACCAGACTCTCCTGTCCATTGGATTCTCCAGGCAAGATTACTGGAGTGGGTTGGCATGCCCTCCTCCAGGGGATCTTCCCCACCCAGGGAATGAAACCCAGTCTCCCTCATTGCATGCGGATTTTTTTTTTCCCAACTATCTAAACCACCAGGGAAGCCCTCCCATGTATGTGCCAGGTACATATTCAAGTACTTCATATGTGTGATGTCCCCATTACATTATTCAGTTCAGTTCAGTTACTCAGTTGTGTCCGACTCTTTGCGACCCCATGAATCGCAGCACGCCAGGCCTCCCTGTCCGTCACCAACTCCCGGAGTTCACTCAGACTCATGTCCATCGAGTCAGTGATGCCATCCAGCCATCTCATCCTCTGTCTTCCCCTTTTCCTCCTGCCCCCAACCCCTCCCAGCATCAGAGTCTTTTCCAATGAGTCAACTCTTCACATGAGGTGGCCAAAGTACTGGAGCTTCAGCTTTAGCATCATTCCCTCCAAAGAAATCCCAGGGCTGATCTCCTTCAGAATGGACTGGTTGGATCTCCTTGCAGTCCAAGGGATTCTCAAGAGTCTTCTCCAACACCACAGTTCAAAAGCATCAATTCTTCGGCACTCATCTTTCTTCACAGTCCAACTCTCACATCCATACATGACCACTGGAAAAAGCATAGCCTTGACTAGATGGACCTTTGTTGGCAGAGTAATATCTCTACTTGTGAACATGCTATCTAGGTTGGTCATAACTTTTCTTCCAAGGAGCAAGCGTCTTTTAATTTCATGGCTGCAATCACCATCTGCAGTGATTTTGGAGCCCAAAACAATAAAGTCTGACATTGTTTCCACTGTTTCCCCATCTATTTCCCATGAAGTGATGGGACCAGATGCCATGATCTTCGTTTTCTGAATGTTGAGCTTTAAGCCAACTTTTCCACTCTCCTCTTTCACTTTCATCAAGAGGCTTTTTAGTTCTTCTTCACTTTCTGCCATAAGGGTGGTGTCATCTGCATATCTGAGGTTATTGATATTTCTCCCAGCAGCCTTGATTCCAGCTTGTGCTTCTTCCAGCCCAGCGTTTCTCATGATGTACTCTGCATATTATTGGGTATTATTACATCCATTTTAGGGATGATGACACTAAGTGATAAGGCATTAAGTGATGAAGGGTTAATCTGATAGGGACAGAATTAAGGGACAAAATAGGTGGTTAAATGGTTAACTCCAGAGGATTATAAGTAGAGAAATATGGGAAACTCCTGTAAGTTAATTACTCAAGAAAGCAGGTTTGCTTAACTAGAAAACTAAGAAGGCTTGCTTAGCTACAAAACCATGTAACAGAAGCACAGGACATGCCCCAAAGAATCAAAGAATGAGGTCATGAGACCCACATCCCGCCCAGTAAGCTCAATGTTAATGACCCCCCAAACAGGCTCTGTACATACAAAAATAATCACTTATGGGAAGGTGACATTTCAAAATGAAAGACCCTCCTTGTACTGAGACCTGGAAATATTTTTCCAAAGTGCTATGATAGTCCTGGCCTGACCACATAGGGAGGGACAAGTCAACTTCCCTGCCCTCTCTGGGGGAGGAACTGATGATGGAGATGTGAACATCTACTGGAGAAAGACCAGGGAGGACTTCTCCCCCTCCCCACTTTCCCTTTCATTATAAAGCTGTAGCCCAGTAAGTTCCCAGGGTGCGGCATTTCTGGCCCGCCCACTTGTAAGGCTCACAGGCATCCTTTTCTAAAAAATCACTTCTTATCTACCACTTTGCTCTCGTTGAATTCTCTGTGCTGACACAAAAGACTATGGTACCAGAGGTCTTCAGAGACCCCTGAAATGACGCCAACTGGTTTCAAATCGATTCGATAAATAGTAAGCAGTGGGTGGGGGGAGCAGCAGGAGACACCAGGCCCCCAGCTGGTGAGCCTGCCCCACTGACCCTCTCCCTTCCCCTTGCTGAGCCAGGGGTCCCAGAAACTGAGGGCAGCTCTCCCCAGCGGGACATTTAACTCTGGGAGGAAGAGGATGCTCATGTTGGAGCACCCTCCCTGTGCTGCCCTGCCCTGTCCTCCCATGGCAGAAAGAGTGGTCACATGGATGGCGAGGGAGGCAGGGGTGCACGGGGCTGACGGATGGGCCTGGGAGTGGGTGACCCCATCTGCTTGGGACACTGGCTCCTCTCCCACACCACCTCCACCCTCAGGCAGCTACCAGCCCCCCTGCCCGCTCCTGCTGGAGCCCTAGGAGCACACCGGGGGCTGGGTCTGTTGAGAGATTCTGCAATAGTCTTGGTTTGATGCTTAGGAGTTTAAACTTAGACTCAAACCTCACTTGGTGAAGAGTTTTCGCTGGGGCCAGTGATCTACTTGCGGGCCCGTCTCCAGCTTCATCTCTCATCACTGACTCCCTGATGCTCCCTGGCTGCCTTGCTATTCCCAGGAACAGAGACCGGCAGGCAAATGGACAGATGGATGGGCAGATGGATGAATGAATGAATGGATGGACAGACAGGAGGAGGTAGGTGTGTACATGTGGATGGATGAAGGGGTGGATGGATGGAAAGACGAGTGGTTCCACGATATGCTGTAGTTGGTTATGTGAATGAGTTTACCAGACTCTTTTTGAGAGTCAATTTTGTGAGCAGAGCTGGAAGGCACTATGTGGACATTCAGCACCAGAGCCGGGCAGGAAAATCAGGTGAACACAGCCTAGTCACCAGTGGGGCTTCCCTGGGGGGCAGGGGCAGGTGAGCCCAGGGAAAATCCTGCCCTAGTAACTTGTCCCTTGGAGTGGCTTTGGAAAAGTGACATAGACACCTCTCCCCCCACCATTTCCAAAAATGAAAGAGCCCAGGGATTAGTCACTGCTCAGCATCAATCAAGTCACTGACCTTCAGGCCTCAGTTTCCCCACGTATTAAATGGGGTTAGCAACAGCTTCCCAGGCTTCCCTGGTGGCTCGGCAGTAAAGAATCCACCTGTAATGCAGGAGCTGCAGGTTCAATTCCTGGGTCAGGAAGTTCCCCTGGATGGAGGGCATGGCAACCCCAACCCACGCCAGTATTCTTGCTTGGAGAATCCCATGGACAGAGGAGCCTGGCAGGCTGAAGTCCACAGGGTCGCAAAGAGTTGGACATGACTGAAGCGACTTAGCATGCCTGCAGGCACTACAGCTGCCCACCCTGCACTCGGACTAGTCGTGAGAGTACAGCCAAGTCTGAGGATGGGTGCTGTGGTCTCTGGGGCCGGCTGCCCAGGTTCAAACCCCTGCTCAGCCTCTTGGGCAGGCACTGCACTACTCTGAGCCTCCTTGGGAAGCTCAGTGCTTACTACCCAGGGCTGTGAGGATTCCAAGAGCGAAAGATGGAAAGCTCTTAGCCCAGGACTTGGCATGCAGGCAGCTCCCAGGGAATATTAACTCTCATTACCAATGCTTCAAACAGGGACTGGCATGTTCTGGAATGAACTAATTGTGCGAATGCCTAGGAGTTGCGTAGTATCATTACTCCCATTTTCCAGATGGAAAATTGAGGCCCAGACACACCAAGGAGCTTGTCTTTCCGGCGGGGTGCAGGGACCCAGCATCCCACAGTCTGCCCGGCTCATTCAGGGTGACAAGCTCCTGCTCTACATCCCAGGCAAAGTGGGTCTGAAGCAAGGATCTCCAAATCCAAGGCCCTGGGGTGTCACATGTCAGATTGGCTCAAATTCCTCTAAAAATAGGCTTCTTCCAGAGCCCTCAGGGCCTCTCTGGAGGTGGAAGATTGACTTTAGGCAGGTGGCCCCAGGCTCCAGATAGCTGCCCACCCAGCCCGCTCCGGGCCCCTCCAGCCCCTCACCATCTGGTCTCAGACAGGAAGCAGCATCCTCCCTAGCTGTGCCTCTTCCCTCTGACCTTGAGGGATTTGTGGCTCCCAGGCCCCTCCCACCATCTGGCCTCGTGGACACGGGTTCACTGCCACCTCCGGGCCTCATCCCTCTCTCCCTTCTGCCTCCTGGCTCCCAGAAGGCCTCTCAGCCCAGGTCCTCTGAGTTCTCATAAAACTGCCTGAAATTCAGCCCAAGGACAGTGCTGGTGGAAGGGGCAAAGGTCAATGGGACTTGGGAGTCCTGCCCAGATCTGCCGTCCCATGTCCCCAAGACCCGTGTTCCCAAGCCACCTCTGTCTAAACCCCTGATCCCAACCACGACCGCAGGCCCTGACTGCACCCTGGGGTCACGACCTTGCCAATTCCCATGTGGGGCCTTTGTCCCGGCTGGTTCCTCTGCCCATGGCTGGCTCTGCCTGCTCCTTCAGGTACTTAGTCGCTCAGTCATGTCCGACTCTGTGCGACCCCATGGACTGTAGCCCACCAGACTCCTCTGTCTGTGGGATGCTCCAGGTAAGAATACTAGAGTGGGTAGCCGTTCCCTTCTCCAGGGGATCTGCCCCATCCAGGGTCTCCCACAGTGCAGGCAGATTTCTTTACCATCTGAGCCACTAGGGAAGCTCTTTCAGGGTTCAGCTGAAATAGTACTTGTTTTACTCCATTTGGGGTACTGTAACTACATATCATAGTCTGGGTGACTGGAGGCTGAAGGGTCCAAGATCAAGCCTACTTTCTGGTTCATAGATGGCCCTCTTTTCCTTGTGTCTTTAGGCAGCAGAAGGGGTAAGGGAGCTCTCTGGAGTCTCTTTTTTAAGGACAGTAACCCCATTCATGAGGGCTCCACCCTTGTGTCTTAACCACCCAAAGGTCTCAACTCCTAATTACCAGCACATTAGGGGGAATTAGTTTCAACATATGCATTTTGAGGGACTTTTGTATTTTCAGCCCTTAGCAACATCTTCCTGGGAGGCCTTCCCCAAGCACCCTATTGAGCACAGCCCTGTGGTCACGTGATCACAGCATCAGATGCCATCAGCTTCGGAACACTCCCCACTGCTTAACATTTCTTATGTGCTTGGTTCTTTGTGGGGTCTGAAAGTCAGATCTGGGAGACAAGGACCCTTCAGTCTATCTCACTGCTGTCTCCCTTGCATCTCCAAGCAGGGCTGGCACACAGCACGTGCTCGATGACCATTGGTGGGGGAGGGGACTGACTCATTCACTAAGAATCAATTTGCAAATAGGCTCACCCCAGACAATAATATTTTAACAAGGGAGCAGTAATTGTAATAACCAACACCCAGAGTACCTCCAGTCTATGCCAGGTGCTGGTCCAAGGGTTTCACACATTGTATCTCATTGAACCCTTCAATGATACGATTCTGTTCTGTGATTTTTATAGCAGTTTCCCACATGACCCCAGCACTTGTGCTTTGAATGCTGGTGGAAGAAGCCGGCCAGCTCTTTCACACTTGGTGTTAAGTCTCCCCGGACGTTTACTCCCATAAGCTCTGCCTGGCGCCAGAGGCGCCCCAGAGAGGGTTTCTCCTGCAGGGCCTGCTCGCACCACTATGCTTACCATTGGCTCCCGAGACGCCTTCCACTTGTAACAAGACTGAGGCTTGCTCTGAGGAACCTTTCCGCAGCTTGGATCTAATAATTCTTTAAAAGCTCACAACACTTAACCATTTGCCTGGCATTGTGCCAAGTGCTTTAACTATGTTAATCCGTTCCATCGCAAAACCCCAGAGTAAATACTATTTGTCTAGATGGGGAAACTGAGGCACAGAGCGGGCGAATGTCTTTTCCAAGCTTACCTAGCCAGACTGTCTGGCTTCTGATCACCCCTGTAGGCTGTCCCTTTGGTGCAGCTGACTCGCTCAACGAGAAGGGAGGTAGAGACAATGGCAGGGCATGCAGGTTACAGCGTGTAGGTTAAGGCTTGTTTGGTTGCCCGTGGCAAGAAGCCATCCCCGACTGGCTTCCGCTAAAAGGAAAAGCCGGATGTTGACGTACTTCAGGTACGGCTGCACCTAGAACCCTAAACAATGGTATTAGGACTAGTTCTCTTTCCTTGTTCAGTTCTGCTTGCTTCTGTGTTGGCTGCAGTGTCAGGCACCATGGGGTGGCTAATTGGGTGCCACTAGCTTCAGACTCATCATTCATTCCCGTTTAAAGGAGAGAGTCTTTTTTCTAATCCCTACAGGGAAAGGCTCGGATAGCCTTGACTTATATGCCCACATATGAACCAATCCCAATGGCTGAGGGAATGACACAGTTCTCTAATTGATTAATCCTAGATGCTATGTCAAGGACCAGGGGAGAAGCGGGGACCCTCTAAGGCAAATGGAGGACGGTGGTCTCTGGGACAGCGCTCAGGCCCTGATCGTGAGGGCGGAGTAGATGTGGGAGGGACACCAGGTGTCCACTGCAGGTGCCATGGCCAGTGTGGCAATTAGAATGATGGAACAGGAAGTCTTCTCTATTGTTTGTGTAGGCATGGCAAGCACTTTATTGCAGAATTTTATGAGTTTTGTAGAGTTATGAGGACATAGACATTTCTCCCCTCTATTCTCTGTAGCTGTCTCTGGAATGAACTCCAAAATAGGGCGTCTGTGGTCCCTTCTGGTGGATGTGTGATGAATAGAGGAATTTCAGACACTGTGACAGGGGACAGGGGGGAGAAACTCTGCAATACTGTCATTGCGATTATGTGACACCATGAGATTGGGAAAAAGATGGATCTGGGTCCTCAGAAGACAGAAAAATAGCAGCTGACATCGATTGAGTGCTTAAGCTATTGACATGACAGACGCTGTTCTAAGCTCTCTACGTGCATCCTCTGATTTAAACTTTTCGTCAGTTCTTTGAGACATTAACCTCAATTTTATGGACAAACACAGGCACAGAAATTTACGTACAGGAGCACTCAGGTGTGTGCTTGTTGCTAACATGAGTGGTCACCTCCCAACAGCCCTTCCTCTGCTGGAAACACTCAAGTTTTTCTGGACCTCACCCCAGAGAGAGCCCCAAGCCTATCATGGGATCCTGCTTCTTTGCCTGTAATTGTTGACCCACTTCAGAACAATGAGGCATAAAGGTCATGCTTGCGGGATACTGGGGCAATCTTTCTGCCTGGAAAGAAGGGGCTCATAAGGAACGTTTCTTTTCTCCCCAGGCCTCTGCTCACCTGCTTTCGACATTGGACACTTTGGCTACTTCTGTTCACATCTGCTGCTACCACCCTGATCTAAACCATCATCTTTTGCCTAGAATATTCCAGTCTCCTCACTAGTCTCCCTGCTCCCTGTTCACCTTCGGCCCCACTTCAGCCAGAGGAATCCTATTAAATCTAAGTCAGGCCATGTCCCTCCTCACTCAGACCCTCCAGGGACTTCCCATCTCACTCTGAGGGAAAGCACGAGGCCCACATCCCCTACAAGCCCCACTTAATCCCCGTCACCCCCTCCCTGACCGCCTGTCCTGCGTCTCTCACCCTCTGCACTGTGTTCCAGCCACTCTGGACTCAGTGTTCCTCCAAGCCCCCCGGCGGCTGTCTCAGTGGCTTTGCACGAGCTGTTCCCTGCACCAGAAATGCTCTTCCCTGGGAACTCCCTGCCCCTTTGAGTCTCCGTTTAGAGTCAGGCAGAGCTGAATGGGGAGCCTGGATGGGGGACCCTGATGACCCACTGGAGCCCCTGCCAGCTGCGGTCCTCCTGCCGGGGGTCGGCATCTTCCCCAGTTTCATCTCCTGTTATTGCAACTGGAATCCTCTCATCAGGACGGTAGCAGAGGTTTGAGTGCAGGGTCGCAGCTGGGGTGTGGTCCAGGGGCAGTAATGGGCTGTAATGGGGAGGGGAGGTCGGAGGCTCCTCTCCCTGAGTCCCTGTCACAGCCTTCGGCCCTTGTCCCTTCCCACCCAGAAGTCCCGTGGGGCTCTGGCGAGGGGTCTGGTCCCACAAGCCCGTCCCCTCCTGGGCAGGCTTCAGCCAGCCTCTGCCCAACATGCAGGAGGGCACTGCCCCGTCCTCCCTGCTGTTTCTTCCAGCACTTTCCAGGGCCAGGTTCGCAGTGCTGAGCAGCCCTGGCATCCCTCCTGGGGTCTATTGCTGCTGCCCTGGCTTCAGCCTCCAGATCTTTCCAGATCCTTTAGCTGTGTCCCCTCTTTCCGTCAAAGTCTCTCCGTCCTCTACCCCCTCTTCTGGCCCTGCTGAGGGTCCCTGGGCAACAGGGAGCTGCCCCCAGTCAACTCTGTGCTTCCCCAGAGCACCCCGGGACTGTGGGGGTGACACATGACGGGGAGGGGGTGGGCTGTCCTGGGGACAGGACCCCGCAGACGCACCGTGGGGAGGACGGCCAGCCCTGCGGGGGCCGCACAGGCTGGCCACTCTCCTTCCTGGCTTTTGGCCCAAACAGCTCTGAGGAAAAGCACGCGGGACGACCCTGGCGGGTGGGACTTGATTTCGCTCTGACTGGAGGACGATGGAGCTGCAGGCTGCAGGCTGCAGGGGCCCGGCCCTTCTGGAGGTGGGGTGGGGGCTCGGATGCGGTGGCGGGGCTGCCCTCCATCTTTCCCGCGCCCGCTGGGAGGGGCTGCCGGGGGTTCTGGTGCTGTCGCCTGGGCCCGTGGGAGGCGCTGCCAAGTCTGTGTCCTGTCCGCGGCCAAGCCAGACCAGGGTCCTGTGTGCAGAGCCTCAGCTGTGCCAAGGGGCGGGACCACCCTGCCTCCCTCCCCCATGAACCCCTCCTCTGTTCCACGGGTCTGACTCAGTGGCAGCATCCAGAGTGTCTGACCCTGTCTGGTGGGCATGAAGGACATCTAACCTCTCTCCTCCCAGTTAACAGAGGAGCGGGATCCCTGTGCCTGTCTGAGACTGAACAGTCGATGTGATGTTCCGAGTTAACTGAACACCTAACAGGTGCTAGGCTCGGTTCCCACGTGCATGTCACCTCCTTGACTCCTCCCAGCAGATCCGAAAGGGGCACTGTGATCACCTTCCTCCTGCTGTGGAGATGGGGGGGTTGCTGGAGGGTTCCCTCAGGGTCGTGGGGCTCACGGACACCAGGGGTGGGGTTTGGGCACATGGCATCTTCACCCCCAGGCCTGCCTGCAGCTGGCGGAACGAGAGATGCTGCCCCTGAGAGTGGGATCTGTTAGAGAGGGGGGCTCAGGGTGTTTCCCTCCTGGGGAGCTCCTGCTATACAAAAAGTGAAGAAATGGCAAAACAGGGTTTTGAAAACCATGGACTGGCTGAAATGATGTTGACGTGAACAAATGAACAGCCTTCATATACTATTCAGAAAATGAGAGCTGCATTGATTAAAAACAACCACACTGATTCCAGGTGCGCTGAGACATGAGGACCAGGACAGATGGACAAGTGAAGACGTAGGTGATTCAGTGCTTGAACTTAGTGGCCTGATTTCCTGGGTTCAAATTCCTGGGCAAGTGACTTGGTTTCTGTGCCTCAGTCTCCCCGTCTGTAGCATGGGCTCACGGCCATGTGCTCCTCCTGGGGCACTGGTGTGGGTCTTGGCTCATGAGCACAGGTAAAGCCTGTGATCAGCACCGGGTCACAGAACTGCCCAGGAAGCCGCGATGGCTATTTGGCAGCATAGCCCACAGTTTCTTTGACTCAAGACACAGCCTCATTTGAGGCAACTCCAAGAGTCTAAGATTCAGGCCTTTTGTGGAGGTGAAGCCCGGGCCTGGGATAGGCTGGGGCCCTGGGGACTGGGGACGAAATGTGTTCATTTATTTTACAAAGAGATGAGTTTATCTGCATTTTCCACCTGAATGCTCCAGGGAAACATTTGTGAGGATGCTGCTCCCAAAATAACTCGTGATTTCATTTGAGGAGCTAATTAGGCAGAATCAATGAGGTTTATTCAAAGGAGGGTCCATTCCAGACCAAGAGGCATGGAGATCAGAGGAGGAAGACTGCTTGGCTGAATGCAAAATGGGTGAAGGGTTGTGTGACCACACAGCCTCTACCCATGGGTGTCATCTCCCTCCAGCCTCCAGGAACCAAGGATGCAAGCCTGTGCTGCTCCCACACTAGCACTTCCAGTGGACACCCTCTTCCAGTGGCAGAGAGTGTAGAACACACGGCCCCTGGGTATCTGCACCCCACAGCCTGCCCCAGCCCTCAGGTCCCCTCCAGAGACCCAGGGTGACGTCAGCAGGAACTGGAAATGAGTCAGAGGGGCCTTGGTTCAGATTCCACCTCTGCCACTTACTGGCTCTGTGGTCCTGGGTATATGCATGACCACTCTGAGCCTCAGTTTTCTTATCTGTAAAATAGGAATAAATAAAAGCATTTCCCTCCCAGAGCTAGTATGAGGCCTGAAGAAGTTCTGTTCAAGTGCGTATGTAACAAGTCCCTGCCACATCGTCCCTGCTCAGGGGATGCGGCTGTTTCTGTTATTTCCTCCTTTGTAAAGTGGAGAAGAATAATTACCACACAGATATTTGTCATACACATTATATGCATCGTAGGACTGAGCACAGTGCCTGGGCCATGGAGGAGCTCAGCAAATGGGGACGGTTCTCCGCTTGGGTTCTGGATCTGTCTGAACACTTGATACACAGTCAGGTGGGCTGGGTTTTGCTGCCTAACAAGCAGTCTCCTGAGCTAAGAGGCCTGAACCATCAAGGCTGATTCCTTGCTCAGACTGCAGGTCCCCAGAGGGCGGCTGGGAGCTGGGCTCAGTCTCCTCCTCGTGACCCTGGCTGAATGGGTCTGCCCTCTCTGATGTCACCACAGACCTGGCAGAAAGAAGAAGAGCTTGGGGAGGGGTCTTGCCCTGGCTGTTAATTTCCCCAGCCTGTGGGTGACCTGATCACTGTGCTCACCGCTCATTGGCCAGGAGGAGTCACGTGGCCACCGCCACAGGGGACCAGAAGTGCAGCCCTGTGTGTGCCAGGGGGCGGCACGGTTGACTTCCAGAGATTCCTTGGAAACCAGAACTTGGTAACCGCCTCCAAGAGCATGACCTGCAGTAGACCGTCCTGCTCCATTGGGGTGCCTGGTGAAGGCGGGGGGCCACTTCCTTCTCATTCATGACTCATGTTTAACCTGCTCCATCGGGACGCCCGGTGAAGGGAGGGGAGCCACTTCCTTCTCCCCATTCATGACTCAGGTTTAACAATAGGCGCCTCGGTGGATAACAGCATGGCCTGTAGCTAATTCTCCTTCAGATCTCCCCTCCTGGATAATCCCTTTGATACTGCAGAACTAACCGGTGAGGAGGTAAAAACAGGATTTGATTCTGCAGGAATTGTGCTTCTGTCTTCACGTCAGTTCCCAAAGAGACGTGTTTGCTCTCTAAGGAGCTTCCGTCTTAACTATTGTTGTTGTTGTTCAATCGCTCAGTCTTGTCCGACTCTTTGCCACCCTATGGACTGTAACCTGCCAGGGTCCTCCTGTCCATGGAATTCTCCAGGCAAGAATACTGGAGGGGGTTGCCATTTCCTTCTTCAGGGGATCTTCCCAACCCAGGGATCAAACCCTCATCTCCTGCATTGGCAGGCAGAATCTTTACCACAGCACTACCTGGGAAGCTCCATGTAGCCCAGAGGCTACAAAGTATTCACTGAGTGAATGAATGAAGGCTCACCATTCACCCAGTTCTTTATGTCTGATATAGCATCCCTCCTGTCTTTCCAATCCCTGCTGCCTTACTTAGGGCAATTGCCCCTAGTTCAGGGAATGTAGGGGTTGGCTGCCACCCCCCACCAACTCGATTGCACATAATTCTGCAAAGACAGAAGTCTATCGTCTTCCTCATTTTGGTAATTGCACTGAGGACATAAATTCAGCAACATGTGCTTGGTCAGCTGCCCCATTTTCCTCCTAAGTAGCAAATTTATGGGGTACACATGCACACCGGTGATTATTTCCTGATAGTTTATAGTATCAAAGCTCCTTTATTTTCCTCCAATAAATCTAATTTATATGGATTGGCAGATCAAACAGTGCATTTCCAGGCTTCGGGAGGTTGTGAATCATTCTTGGTGACTTAGGAAACTTGGGGAGATTAAGGTTTTACGTATTGCAAATCTGGATGGAGACATATTTGGTCTGGCTCACAATGGATGCAATTAGAGCGATGAACACAGGGAGAAATTCATTTTCTGGGGACAGAGAGAAGTCTGCTTGGTATGCAAAAGAGCACAGTTATTTGCAACACTGGAGCCCAGAACGTGGTTAGCAAAGCACCCACTGACTGTTTGATTCGCAGCTTTAAAGAATTCAAGGATGAATAAAACATTGAATTAATTGCCAAAGAACTGTTGTCAGCCTGCAAGAGATCTGAGCACCTTTGAAAGCACAGAACAACCTGAAACTGGGCTTGTGGTACCCGCTAGTCATGGCCCCAGAAACTGCATTTTGGCTCTTAGGACTGGGTTCTATCCGGACTTTTCTCCCATGAAGACTCTGCCTCTTTTAGTGGCCCTATCTCAAGTACCCTCCTCCAGGAAGCCCTCTTTGCTTACCCCACCTGCAGGGACTGCTCCTTTGTCTGACCACCAGAGTCCTCATTCATGAAGTAAATAAATATTTATTGAGCACCTGGTATGCCCCAGGCACTTGCTCCTGCCTGTGGGGAATAAAAGGCAAGGAGCAAAGTAGAGAAATAAACACATCCAAAGACAGTAAATGCTATGGAGAAAACAAAGCAGAAAGATTGAGTGGAGAGGAGATGTCAAGAGGAGGGGCCAATGGCCAATTCAGGCAGGTGGTGAGTACTGGTGACATTTATGTACAGAGACATGAAGGTGGTGAGGTTAGAAGCCATGAGAAATATCTGGGGAAGAACTTTCCAGGCAGATGGACGAGCAAGAGTCAAAGCCCTGAGGCAGGAGTATTCCTGGGCATTTGAGGAACTGCAGTCTGGTGTGGCCAGAGTGACTTAGAGGAAAAGTGCTGGGCAGTGAGTCCAGACAGGAGGCAGGGTCAAGGTCATCTAAAGACCACTTACTCATTCATTTATTCACTCAACAAATATTCCTGAAGCCCTACTATGTGCCAGATACGTGCTGTCCTGAACTTTCAAAATCCATCAGTAGACATGACAAGCAAGCTCCCTGCTCTCAGGGGCTCCCGTTCTGGTGGCAAAATAGAGAACAAGTAAATAAAAAAGGTAATTTCAGATAGTGATCAGGAGACATAAGATAGAGGAGACGGATGGCATGGGGATAAGGGCTTCCTCACAGGGTGAAGAGACAGGGACTAATGACGGGGGGTGGGGGTACCTTCCCTGAGGCGAGCAGGAAGCCCCTTTCCCGCCGACCTCCAGGTGTACAAGCCCAGCAGAATTCTCTCCTTGTTCTTGAGTGACCCTTGTCTTCTTCCTAAGCCCACTTAGCAGATGAGTAGACTAAGGCTCCTTCAGGGCAGGGATCCTGTCTTCTGCTTTTTCACCTCTCTACACAGAGCCTGGGCATTTGGGGGAGTAGAATTAACTCTTCTTCTCGTACAGCTGACGCGAAGCTTTGGGGCCACTTCTTCATTCCACAGACAGAGGAGCCTGGCAGGCTACAGTCCATGGGGCCTGTAAAGAGTCGGTCACAACTGAGGGGCTTCCACTCCACTCATCCAGGACAGCTGTGACCAGACCTGGTCCTGGGCTAGCTGCAACTGAGGAGCTGTTGGACTCGACGTGAGGAGAACCTCCCCAGAAAGGGAGGGTCCCCCCAGAAAGAGACCCCCTTGCATGACACATGCTCTGGGGGTGAGTGGCCTCAGGGCCCTCTGGGAACACTGGCCAGGCCTCCTCTCCAGGCCCAGGGGGCTCGCGCAGGCACTGGGAGCAGGTTCAGGGTGATGGGCAGGGCCCTGGCTGCAATGGAGGGCAGAGCAGGCTGGTCTCCTCTGTCGTCCAGGCTCTGACGGACGACGCAGGCCGGGGGCTTCTGGTGGCTGCTCTCCCCTCCTCAGGGGCCTCCCGGGCTCCTACTCCCACCCTCTCTGCCCAAGCTCTGCTCTCTCTCCATGTAGCCTTGGGATCCCTTTGGAAACTGAATCTGGTCCCGCCCCCGCTGCTCAGAACCTCCCACGGCTCCCACGGCACCCAGGGAGCGCCCTGGCCCCAAGAAGACACACCAGTGACTGCATCTCTGAGCCAGGCCCTGCCGGGAGCTCTCCCAGCACCTTCGAGTTAATCCCCCAACTGCCTCTCGGGGGGACAGTCTTCACCTCACCTTCATCGCACTTGTTGAATGAATGGGTGAATGATGGAATGAACCAATGAATTAATGAACAAATGAACGGTGGGGTGACCCCCTCTGCGCTGCCCTGGGGTCTAGTGCGGGAGCAGAGGGGCTTGTCATAGGCTCGGGGGGGAGTCCCTCCTCGGGGCTGTTTCTGGCCCAGCAAACGTGCCCACTCTGCTCTTCACTATGTCGCAGGGACTGGGTGTCCCTTTAAAATGGGGGGCCCTGCGTACACTCACCAGGCCCGGGACAGTCCAGCCCTCTGGGCAGTCCCATCCTGTGGCCTCAGAGGAGGGGCTGGTGTGGAGGAGGGGGAAACAGGTGTCATTTTTCTGGGTTGAGGATGGACAGGGTTGTGGGAGTGAGGCTGTGGGCAGGAGAAGTGCCCAGCAGAGGCTGTTTGTCCAGGGGCCGCTCCAGGCACCTGGTGAGGACATGGCCTCGGGTCCCCACTGCCTGGCCGGGATGGCTTGGTGGACATCTGTCTGGCCGTCTCCCCCCATTTTCATGTGAAAGGCAGGCAGGACGTGACCCGGGACTGGGGACCACCATCTGCTCAGGGAGCTCATTGTGCCGAGACCTGGGTCCCACCGCAGGGGTGGAGGGTGAAGGGGGAAGCCGACAGAAGGTGCCTTCAGGGAGAGGGCGGCTCTGCGGGGCAGGGCTGCTCCGGCACCATCTGTGCCCGGCCCTCCCGGATGGCCTGGGCTCGGCCCCCTCAGGAGCCCCCTCCCCGGCCTGGGCCACGCCGATGCGGGGGCACCCAGCACTCCCCAGGGGAGGCTGTGGAGCCAGGGTCTGCCCACCAGGTCATCCTGCCTCAGTCACAGGGTGGCCAGCATTGGGGACGGTCCCTGGGAATCACCTATGGGTGACCAGGAGGCTGTCCTCCCACGGGACTTCCTCCAGCACTGACCTGGCCTGGACAGCTGGACGCTCCAGCCGGGCGGCCCGGGTCTCCCCAGGAAGGGGCAGGAAGGGGCAGGAGGGGACAGCCAGCCTCTGCCGGCGCACAGTAGCCCACGTCCCCAGGAAGGGAGGTCTGCGGCCACTCCTTGCAGGGACTCTGGGCACTAGAGTGGGCTCTACGCTGGCTTCGGACGCCTCTGGGTCAGGATGCCCCCCGAGCCTGAGCGGGTCTGACAGCGCGGACACAGAGCAATGCTTTTCCCTGTTTCAGCTGGAACTTCTGGAGCCTCTGGCTCTGGGAGGATGAGGCTGCGGGGAGCGCTGCCTGCGTGGGGCGGAGCCGCCAGGAGACCCGAGGGGTCTGCCTGGTGATCGTTAGTAGGGGGTGCAGCGGGTGCACTTGGACCTGCGCACGACCTGCAGACGAGACCGAGGAGGGGCCCTCATCCCTGGGCCCCACAGGGCGGCCCGCGTGGGTTCTGATGTGTGGGGATGTGGACGGGAGACACCGGCCCGGCCTTTCCTGCAGAGCTGTGTTCATTCCTCTCCCCTCCACGCCGGCCCGCGCCCACTCAGAGGGAATGCACACATATTCTGTTTGCAATTTAAAAGTAATTTAATTATCTGCTGAAAATGAGGTTCCAGAATTAATATGGAAATGAATTCTAGCTGTATTCTCAACGTCTTTCCTCCTTGCTTGTTAGAGAATTGGTGGGGGGGGGGCGGTGGGGGCGGATGGTCGGGGAGAGGAAGCATGAGGGGTCCTCCGCTCCTTCCTTGGCAGCTGCCACAACCACCCCAGAGCTGGGGACAGGGAGACACAGCCTGGGACGCCCCCAGACCCAGAGCACCCCGAGGGTCTGGGGGAGACAGGGGAGGAGCCGAGTTCTAGCCAGTCTGTGGGGCAGTCTGCCCTGCCCCTCGGTGCTGCGTGGCTGTGTGGCTGTGTGGCTGTGGGCTAGTAACTGAGCCCCTCTGAGCCTCACTACTCGCGCATAAAATAAAGATGATTGTTTCTCTCTCAAAGGATCCAAGAGCCTCCCTGAGGCCTTGATTCAGGTCATGTCTGTGTAAGACTGTCCCTGGCCACTGCATTTTAAAGTCCCAGTTCTGACCCCTGATACTTCTCCCTGCGCCTCACCTCAATTCTCCCCATGGTCCTCAGCACTGTCGGACACGCTGTGTGTGGTACTTCTCTCTCTTGCTGATTGTCTGGATTCCACCATGAAAATGTGAAAAGGGATTTTTTTTTTCCTGTTTTGCTCATTGCTTTGTCTCTAGGACCCATAATGA
The DNA here is from genome assembly GCF_029407905.1 of Bubalus kerabau. Lineage (NCBI taxonomy): Eukaryota > Metazoa > Chordata > Mammalia > Artiodactyla > Bovidae > Bubalus > Bubalus kerabau. The sequence continues at coordinate 77,326,358 of NC_073636.1, forward strand.
TTGCTGGCATGTAGTAAGCTATGGTTTTTTCAGTAGTCATATATGGATGTGAGAGTTGGACTATAAAGAAAGCTGAGCACCGAAGAATTGATGCTTTTGAACTGTGATATTGGACAAGACTCCTGAGAGTCCCTTGGACTGCAAGGAGATCCAACCAGTCCATCCTAAAAGAAATCAGTCCTGAATATTCATTGGAAGGACTGATTCTGAAGCTGAAACTAATGCTTTGGCCACCTGATGCGAAGAAGTTACTGATTGGAAAAGACCCTGATGCTGGGAAAGATTGCAGGCAGGAGAAGGGGATGACAGAGGATGAGACGGTTGGATGGAATCACTGACTCATTGGACGTGAGTTTGAGTCGACTTCAGGGGTTGGTGATGGACAGGGAAGCCTGGTATGCTGCAGTCCATGGGGTGGCAAAGAGTCAGACATGACTGAGCAGCTAAACTGAGCTGAGTAGGTGCTCAGTAAAGACTGAGTGAACTAATCAATGAATGAATGGATAGTGAATGAATAAATGAATGGATGAATGAATAAATAAATGAGTGAATAAGCTATAGAGCCCTCAGAGAAGTCCCTACACATAATAGGCTCCATATAAGTGTTACAATGATGTTAAAGTAATTAATCAAGGAGGCCTTTAGCCTGAAGTGACTTTGACATCACCCATGTAACCAAACCAAAACCTAAGCCAGTCAGTGCACTTGAAATTGGAGAAAATTAAGCCTGAGACCAATTAAGTTGCGAATAATCACAAGAGACAACAAGCCTTTCCAATGATACAACTATTTAAGCCATAGCCAATCAAATGACTTCCCTGCTTTGCTTCTGGGTCTTTCACTATGAAAACACCTCCCAGCTCCTGTTTGCAGAATGCACACTCCTAACTACGCTTGGCTTTGGAACTGCTTGGTTTAATAATCCATGTTTGCTCAAATAAACTTGAAATTTTTATGTGCCCAGGTTTGTCTTTCAACAATGCCAATGCTGCCCACCAGCAGCCTGCTCCCTCCCGGTTCATTTGCTTCCCTTCATTTATTTCACAACTGTCTTCTGACTTCCTACTAAGTGCCAGCTGCTGATTCTAGGCACTGTGTAAATATAGCAATGAGAAAAAAAGCCTTAAATTCCTGCCCTCTTGGAGTTATTACAATGACAGGAGACATTGAACAAATAAACAATTAAATATAAAATAAAATGTCAAGGGACTTCTCTGGTGGTCCAGGGGCTAAGACTCCAAGCTCCCAATGCAGGAGGCTTAGGTTCAATCCCTGATCAGGGAACTAGATTCCACATGCTGCAACTAAAGATCCCATATGCTATAACTAAGACCTGGCACAGCCAAATAAACAGAAAAATATTTTTAAAAGAAATAAAATAAAATGTCAGATTGCAATAAGTCAGGAAAAATATATGTCGGCTGCAAGGAACGGTGGGTAAGGCGGGTGCTGTGTCAGCAACGGAGGTCAGAGAGGGCCTGGGGAAGGTGACCTGGGAGCAGAGATCTGGGGGAGTTGGAGGGGGATGGGGGCTCCAGGTAGAGGGCAGAGTAAGGATGAAGGCCCAGGTGGTACCACCTGGAGAACCAAGGAGCTGCAGGGCCCGTTGGCGGGTCAGGTGGGCAGAGGTGAGTGGGAGAGGCAAGGTTGCCCCCTGGGGCATCCTGAGGGGCTTCGTTTTCACTCTGATCAAGATAGGAGCCAGGATGTCCCAGCACGGGAGGGACCTGAGTCGGGGTTCAAGTATCTCCTGGGCTCCACGTGGAGAGGTGGGGGCATGGGGCACCCAGGATGGGGTCACCACAGGGGTCAGGGGGGTGATGGGGCTGGGCCAGGGCAGAGGCCTGGGAGGTGGGACATGGGCTGGATGACAGTGTGCACAACAGGAGCAAAGTGGGTGGAACAAAAAAAGAAAAAAAGCGCTCATGGAATCTGGTTGTATTTTGTTTGGTTTCCCTTTTCTCCTTATAAGACAAATGTGTCCCAGAACCCAAGGACGCCCTTTACATCCATTGGTCAGGTGTGATCCCTGACCAATCACAGACAAGGGGTGGGTCCTACTTTACATCTATTGGTCAGGTGTGGTCACTGACCAATCACAGGCAAGAGGTGGGTCCTGTAACTGGTTGAGCCCCTAGTGATCCCCTGTAGGTGGCTCCAGACAGAACCTGGATATTGGCATGGCAGGAGGTCGGGGTGTGCAGGCAGAGGGAGGTGACCCCGCTTGGGCTGCAGCTTCAACAGCATGAGACCCAGGACCTTTGAGTTACTGTTCCTGGACCCTGGTCATCTGTGACTCAGAGAGTAAATTGCTGCTGCTATTAATTACTTATAATAAAGCTCAAAAAGTAAGAATCCCGACTTTCAGGGCCGAGATGGTGGCAGAGCAGAACCTCGGGTCTTGAGTCCCCTGGGTCCTCTTCTTCCTGTGCCCACCTGCCTCCTGCCACAGCCTCCGGGATGCTCCTCTGGCCTCGGGAGGACGGGCTCCTGGAGCAGAGGGTCACGAGGTCCTGCAGGAAGCCGGGCAGTTCAAGACTCCCATCGACCAGCGCTCTGATCAATACTCTGTTAGCTGAAGCTTCCTGGCAGGGGACCGCTTCCCAGAACTGGGCACTTAGGGCCAGGGCTGTGACAGGAGGGACGCTGGGGACCTGGCTTCATGGATTCCTGGCAGGCGGGTGGACACAGGTCTCTGAAAGTGGCTCTGACAGGGGCCTCGCCGGTCCCACCTGGAGGGTGCCAGGATCTGCAGGCAAATGGGGGCAGGACTAGAGGGCACTGGGCAGAGCAGGGCCTTACACGGCAGGCACCCGCAGGGCAGTGCGGCTCGTTCAGGCCTGCTCTCCCTCCTGACTTCCCCGTGTCCGAGTGCGGAACACCTTCCACCCCTCATCACCTGCGGGCTGGGTCTGCCCTGGGGTGCCTGGCCGTGATCTGCATTGGGCTCGCGGTGAGGACTGTGGAGCTGCTGGTGAGGCCTGTCGAGTGCACGCGAGCTCCAACAGCTGCTGAAAAGGGGCTTTTCCGGGGCCTCTGAGGACTTTCTGTCTGCTTGTCTTCTCTTTCTCACCCCACCGCTGCCCCACCTCCCCCTCTGATCAGGCACCACTGACACCTGAGTCCCCAGAGGTCAGGGACTGAGGAGTCTGGGCAGCCACATGCCCGGGGCTGAGGAACTGCCTGGAAGCTGCTGGGCCCCAGGCTGTGGAGGGAGTCGGGGGAGAGGTGGCCCGCAGACCCCTCACTGGGACGTGCCATGTGAAGGCAGTGTGGGCTCACCCCTGGTCTCAGGTTGTGCTGGGTGATGGGGACGCAGGGAAGAAAGGAACCCTGTCCCCACCCTGGTGGCACTCCTGCCCCACAGGTATGAGCAGAAGTCATACTCTGGGTTGAACACAGGTTCATACAGTTGGTGTTGTTGAGTCGCTAAGTCATGTCAGACTCTTTGTGACCCCATGGACTGCAGCACGCCAGGCTTCACTGTCCTTCACCACCTCCTGGAGTTTACTCAAACTCCTGTCCACCGAGTCGGTGATGCCATCCAACCATCTCATCCTCTGTCGCCTCCTTCTCCTTCTGCCTGCAATCTTTCCCAGCATCAGGGTCTTTCCCAGGGAGTCAGCTCTTTGCATCTGGTGGGCTAAGTATTGGAGTTTCAGCTTCAGGATCGGTCCTTCAAATGAACATTTAGTGTTGCTTTCCTTTAGACTCCCAAGAGTCCCCTCGAGCACCACAGTTCAAAAGCATCAGTTCTTCGGTGCTCAGCCTTAGTTGAGGAAGTAGGAAATCCATCCTGTCCCAGGCCCTGCCCCAACCTCAACTCACCCTGGGGCTCTTACTCGGGGCTTATACAGTTCTGGGTGTTGTTAAGCAACAAAGGTAAAGCAAGCAGGTATATTTCGGGCTTCTCACAGCCCACCAGCAACCCCTCCTCCCTCCTCCCCATCTGCTCAGGCATCCAGGCCATTTCTCTACACGACTGAGGTGTCACCGCAGTCCAAGCTGCGCCTGAGCCCTTCCCTGGTCCTTGTGCTGTGGGAAGCCTGCAGTGTGGTTTTCCTGCTTTGGCTCCAGGACGGGCCCACCTCCCCTGCCCAGAGCCACCATTCCCTTCTCCCTGGACCCTGCAGGCCACTCCCCCCTGGGTTCCACCTCCACCACGGGGCCTCTGCAGTCCACTGCCCCCATAGCAGTGAGATGACACTTCAAACCCGTGAACGGATCTTGTCACCTCTTTGCTCACCGCGCCCCCTGGCTCCCCACTTAACTTAGAATAAGCGCCAAAGCCCCGGCCTTGGCTGCAGGCCTGTGCTGCCCATGTTCCTCTTGTCCTCCACATCCACTCTCCCCGCCTTCCACTGCCCTGGGGCCTGCAAGGCTGACTGAGGTAGCCCACACTTGGGGCTCTTGTTCTAGGGAGCCCTGGCAGGAGGTCAGCAGGACGGGGAGGCTGGTGCTGAGGTGGTGATGCACCTGGCTCCCTCCTTGGGGTGGGGGAGGGGGGCGGTCACCTTGGCCTGGCTGTGCCTGACCTTCCAGGAAGACCACGCCAGCCCCAGGGCCTTTGCACTTACTCCTCCCTCTGTCTGAGACGCTTCTTCTCTGGCCCTTCCCACAATAGCTGCTCCCATCGTTTAGTAAATATTGAGGCCACAGACCGAGCTGGGAAAGACCAGGTGGGGGTTGAGGGGGAGGAGGAAGGCAGGTTTGGGCAAGAGAAACAGGAGCTTCCCTTCAGCCACATTGACCTGGGGTCAGAACAGAACCCAGGGAGATGTTGGGTTAGCATCTGGATCTGACACCTGGAGCCATGAGAAAGGTCTGAGCTGGAGGCAAACATTTGGTCAGATTTTCATCCTTCAGCGTCACTACCAGCTTCCACAACCCTCCTGTCTGTGGGTGGGTGCGCTTGCTATCCTATTAATTTTTAAAACAGTGCCTGGTTAACTTCCCTCATTGCCCTTATGGCATCATAAAATTAACTTTATTGGTTATTAGTCAATTCTACTTGGTCTTGTCTGTCTCTTGTCTGCCATTTTAACCACTGAGTCCTAGGATCTAATGCAATCCGAGGTACACAGTAGGTATTTGGTAAATACTACCTAAAAAATAATCAAAGACTTGATGAATATATAGCATAGCCTGCACGAGCACACACACCTTCATACCTGCACCAACATCTGTACACACATGCATACCCTCTAGCTCCCTTGCCTGACAGCAGGAATCTTGTCCAATTACAGGGCACGTTTCCTGGGGAGGAGCTTCAGCCAGAGCCAACCAGGAGCCGGTGTCCACCCTTGGTCCCCTGCTGACACCTGCTCAGTTAGAACAAAGGCTTCACTTAGACCCTCTGGCCTCTGGGCAAAGAGCATCGTCTTCCCTCCATGAATTTACGCTCTGTCCTTTCAGTCTGTAATCCAAGGATGTCTGGGGAAGATTTATGAAAAAAATAACAGTGAAACCCGAGTTTCTTAGAGCTTGGGAATGTCAACCACAGCATCTTGGGAGGGAAGGAAACCTTTCCACGATGGCACCTGTCACGTGGATAATGTCACGTGGTTCCCTTGGGAAGGTCCACCCCCAGCTCCTCCACCTCCTGAGACCCACTGGCCCCTCGCAGTCCAGCCCAGTCCTGCCTCTTCTCCAAGGCTTGTTCTGTGGCCCCTGGCTCACAGGAATGGGGGTCTTCTCTGAGCCCTGATGCATCCCTGCTGGCCCGCTCACTGAGGTTTATTTCCGCATAAATGTCCTCCCTCCTCCTCAGGCCCTGCCCTGGGACACTGCCTCCCTCCAGGGTCATCAGAACACTACTCACACCCCTCAAAGGCCCAAGGTTCTTCTTGAGGGTTGTTTCCTAACGGAGGACAGCATCAATCAAGGCAGAGACTGGGCCACGCTATGTCACAATTTGCCTTAAAGGAAAACTACGGCTTTGAGCCTCTGTAAATACTGAAAAGGAATGAAATTATCCCTCAAGTCTTGTAAAACATTTATTGTATCAGGGCCCCTGGTATGATAAAAATATACACGCTTACATGAGAAAGATAACTCTCTAGGACCATAAATACGACGCACAGTTAGCATACAGATCAGGACAGATCCTAAACCTTCTATTCCCTTGAATAAATCCTTGTCTT